>NC_072002.2:57856218-58163718 GCF_028885655.2 Pongo abelii | reverse complement strand
GTTTGTTTGCTCTTACATATATTCTCCTTTGCTGCTGGAAGCTAAATAAACCCAACTTTGTTTGAGTGCAGGCCTGCATCTAGAGGTCATTGGCCGATGTGTTTAAAAATGTAACACTTGTTATAAACTGAATACTTTTGTACTTCCAATACTTCATATGCTGAAACTATACCCTCTACTGTAACAATGTTAGAAGGTGGGGTCTTTGGGAGCTAATAAGGATTAGATGAGGTCATGAGAATTGAGCCCTCATGAATGGAATTTTTGTCCTTACAGTAATTCCAGGAGAGCTTTCTTCCTCTCTCTGCCATTTGAGGACACCTCTAGGAGACAAGCATCTAAGAACCAGGAGAGTATTAGGCCATTTTTGCATTGCTATAAAGAAATACCTGAGACTGTGTAATTTATTTTTTAAAAAAGAGGTTTAATTGGCTCATGTTTTTTCAGGCTATGCAGCAAGCATGGCACTGGCATCTGCCCAGCTCCTGGGGACCCCTTGAGGAACTTTGACTCATGTCAGAAGGTGAAGTGGGAACAGGCACTTCACATGCCAAAAGCAGGAGCAAAGAGGGGCTGTGGAAGGTGCCGTATACTTTTAAATTGACAGATCTCATGTGGACTCAGAGGGAGAGTTCACTTATCACCAAGGGTATGGCCCAAGCCATTCACGAGAAATCTACTCCCATAATCTCAACACCTCCCACCAGGCCACACCTCCGACATTGGGGATTACATTTCAACATGAGATTTGGGTGGGGACAAATATACAAACTATATCAATGCCAGACATTAAATCTACTTGCCCCCTGATCTTGGACTCCTCAGCCTCCAGAACTGACTGTGAGGAATATATTGGATTGTTTATAAGCCACCCGGTTTATGATATTTTGTTATAGCAGCCTAAGTGGAATAAGACAGCACTTTTTACAGATGATTAACTATAAGTACTTTATCTATATATTCTAAAAATAATTTTAAATTGCATTCATTATTTTTTTCCAAATTAATACAGTTTGACCACTGTAGGAAATTTGGAAAACACATAATTACATTTTTAAAAAACATCTTTTTTAGCCATGCCATTATCCACGCTGGTACTGCTTTCACAGATATTAATGCTACCACCATCACATTGATACTTATAGAGTATCAGTGACATAAACAAACAAGTTATATGCAATAATGTAGTAAGATAGAGTTTTTAATCCTTATTTCACAGATGAGGAATCTGCAACCGAGAAAGTTCACAAACCTAGTAAGTGGCAGAGCTAGTATTTAAGCCCCTCTGTATTTTAAGAACTATTTTTCACATGAGTTCACTTTGTCTTATCTACTTTCTTAAAGTTTCTAATTCCAAATACAGTCATATTTTAAAATACTAGGGGTTAGGAGTTTAACATGTGAATTTAGAGGGACACAATTTTGCTCATAATATTAATACATGGTCTCATTTTCTTCCTTTCTTTTAAAATATATGAAAACTTTGGATTATGTTGCATATATTGTAGAGTTCTTTTTATATACAATTATCATGAGTATTTATAACTTTAAATATTTTATAAATACAATTTTTAATGCCATTAAATTATTTCTTAATGTAGACACCTATATATGTTAGCTCATAGTCTCTTCGGATAATAAATTGCTAAAGTATTCTATCTATTTAGAGAAGAGTCTTGCTTTTTATTTAAAATTTTATTAACCAGTGAACCTCACAGGGGTGCTGGCTCCAAGGGACTCCTTTATAACATCATAGAACTTACTAAAAAATATCTCACATATGGTTAACAATATTTGTCTTGATTCAAAACATATTTAAATTTACTCTATCAAAACCTTTCAATATTTGATAAACACACATAAGAGATTAAAAAACTTGTTATATCTAAATCAACCTAAGGAATTACTGATTTACAAACCTCATGCTACAAAAAGAAAACTGAAACACTGTTAAGAGAAATTACTTGCTAAGTTCTGTTGTAGGTAGACTCAACATTTAAACCAGGCTTCTGTACTTCACATAACCATTTCTCAGAGCGTTTGATTTTTAGTGGAAATACTGGAAAGGTTTTTTAAATTGAGTATCATTGAAATTCACTAACATACTCTATTTTTTTTTTTTTTTTGGAAATGTTGTAAGTAGGGTCATCATATACTGTAGAGTCTAAACCAGGACTCTTTTTTTCTTTTTTTTTTGATGTTCTTTTTAACAGCTACAACCAGACACAGGTGTAAATCAGAATGGAATCATGCAAATCAGGACTTATTTTCAACATACTCATAAACAAAAATGTCAATAGTGCTCAAGGGACTATGAGGTCAAATCATAAGCAGGGAGTCCAAATATGTGATTGCTAACCACCAATATTTTTATCTTATCTTTTCCAAAAGGTAGGCAAAAATGTTCAAATACTATACTAATGGGCCAAAGGGTACATGATCAAAATAGGTTTAAATAATGAGTGAAGCACAGTACAACTTATCATGAAATATAAAGTGCAGTTTTTAAAAAATGCACACACACATATAATTATGTATGTATACACACATATAAGTACAATTTATTTATACAAATAAAATGTAGAAATAATTTACTTTTTTTGTAATTTAGCAAAAAAAAAAATAATGAAGCAATGTTAGCCAAAAAAGTGAAGTAAAGAATTTCAAATTCTTCCTTTCCATTAAAAAAGTATTAAAAAGTGCATAAAAACAGTTAGAATCAATTTTTTTTTTTAAATTCTAGGTATTAACCAAGGGCTTGTGAAAAGCTTTGTTGGGAACTGTTACTCAAGAAAAACTAGGGACCATTTATTCAAGAAAAAAAAATATCTGATTCTTGGTAATAACAGCAAACTTTGTGGCATTTTAAATTGCCCCTAGGCATTCTTTACTCCCAAGCTTGGTACCCATTAAAATAACAGGCTGAGGATCGGCATGGTAGCTTATGCCTGTACTTCCAGCACTTTGGAAGGCTGAGGGGGGAGGATTGCTTGAACCCAGGAGTTTGAGACCAGCCAAGGCAACAGAGAGAGACCTTGTCTCTTCCAAAAATTAGAAAATTAGCCGGGTGTGGTGACACACACTTGTAGTTTTGGCTATCTGGGAGGCTAAAGTGGGAGGATTGCTTGAGCCTGGGAGACAGAGGCTACTGTGAGCCTCCATAATCAAACCACCACATTGCCACCTGGGCAACAGAGAGAGAGCCTGGAGGAGGAGGAGGAGGAAGAGGAGGAGGAGGAGGAGGAGGAGAAAACAGGCTGCATTCCAGTACCAAAGTGTATAAAAGAGGAATTACTTGTAAAAAACTGTAATCAGTTATTTGATTTGACCTGTTCCCAGTTGCTTGCTGAAAGAACAGTTTAAAAGGCTTGTGCTTATTTTAACAAACTTTAAGCTAGTTTAGTACTAAAGCTGCTTCCCTGGTGGTATGGCGAAAACATTTATAAACTAATATCTTAGCTTGCCACTGCCTGAGGTACTAGATAGCAGTTGGAACAGTTAATAAGCTAACCAAAAAGCTTGAGAAGAAAGGCTCAGGAATGAAATGTTATTAAGGGTTTTGAAAAGCCCCAAGATATTCCTGGAATCTAAAATCCCACCTGCACGTTCAGGGCTGTATGTGTGTTCAGGAAAGATATAAGAAGACTTTGCTAAGATCTCATCTCCTGCTGACCCTGAAGCTTGATGAAAGCAGGAAGTGAAGGCTAAGGCAAAGTTGTTAACTGCCTTGATGAATGTGGAAAATGTGCCCCAAATAGACACAGAATCCCTCAGCAGAGACTAGGAGATTGTTTGGTTCTAATCCCTTAAAAAAAAATGACCATTAGCTGATCATGAAGAAAACATAACAGAAACTCCAGGAGACATTTATAAGAAATAATATAGACTTTATGGACTGAGTTCACGATAGTACCAAACAAGCCAACAATAACTATAATAGAATGAACAACAAATCTTGACAAATCCCTGGGAAGGAGATAGAATCTGATTTCCAAAGTTGGTGCATTTTAATAGTCAAGTGTCCAGTTTACAGAAACAAAAATATGGCAATAGACAGAAAACAAAATACATGATATGAACTATGCCTGAGAAAGCTCAAGTTTACTAAGAATTTCTAGGATTGCCATTCAAGATGTACAATTTTAATAACTTTCTTGCATGATTCTAGGTTTAGATCACATTGGTACCTAACTATATTAGCAGTTTTTTTTTTTTCAAATTTAATTTTAGGTTTGAGGGTTCTTGTGCAGGTTTGTTATATAGGTAAATTCCATGTCCTGGGGGTTTGGTGCACAGATTATATCACCACTCAGGTAGTAAGCATAGTACACATTTGCTGGCGTTCATTGACATAAAGTATTTCTAAACAATCAAATTATAGAATTCCATGATTTTAAATGGCCTCAGTGGCCGTAAAGTTAAACTTATCTTGACTGAATGTTTATAGTAATAAGAAAAAGGGCTCATTACTCACACCAGTTACAATGGGAATCTCATAAGATTTTGTATTTCTAAAGATTGAAGAATTTCACATATATACTCATTTTTTGAGGAATGTAAAATTAATATAACTATGTTCATTCTCCAGTTACAGAAAGTTATTTTCATAAAGGTTAAACATAGAGTCACATATCTAGTTAGTGACATTACTAAGATTAAAAGAAAAATATACCATTTTGTTTCATTTATAAACATACAACACACATACACATGTACATTTATACAAATCTTGTGCAGAGAAAAGATATTCACCAAGGTCATCTTGGTGAATAAAACATCATTTTGGAGGAGTTTATTTTTGTGTGATTTTAATTTATTTAGAACCGCCAAGAAATTCCAATATGTCCTTTATCCATTTTCACTAATTGTCTATATTTTGCTCCATTTGCCTTACTTTCTCTTTTTTCTTCATATATATTAAATATGTGCATATATGTGTAGGTCTCTTTCAGCTTAAATAACTTCCTTTAGCATTTATTATAATGCAATTCTATGAGCAATTAATTACCTCAGTTTTTGTTTACTGAAAATATTTTTACTTGACACTCATTTTTAAAGGACATTTTTGCTGGTTATAGTATTCTGGGTTGATGGAATTTATTTCTCTTTTTCTTCATGTAATCTCATTTTTTCTTGATTTTCAGAGTTAGTTATAAATAGTAAGTTATACATATTGCTGTTTCAATAAGGTTTTAATTCGGAATTTTTTTAAGACATCTTCAGCTTTTGTCAGTGTAATTATGTGCCTAAGCATGGTTCTTTTTTTGCATTTATCCTGCTTGTGGTTTACTGAGCCACTTGGAACTGTACATATTGTTTATTTGCAACATTTTGGAAAATTTGAACTCTTATATATTGCCAAATATGTTTTTCGGCTCTATTAAGTTTCTCTTCTCTCTGCAACTCCAATTACTATTGTCCTATGGTTTGCAAGTCTCTATATAATTTAAACAGTTTTCTCTGTTTTTTCCTTCAGAATAGATAATTCCTATTGACTTGATTTTCTTGTGCAGTATCTAATAAAATGTTAAGTCAATTGAGTAAAGTTTTTATTTCAGATCTGGTCATTTTCAGCTCTACAATTTCATTTCAGTTCTTTTTATATAGTATGTCTTTATCTTCTACTATTTCCTGTCTGTGCAGTCATAATCCATACTTCAAATTCTTAAACATATTTACAACAACTACTTTTAAGTCCTTACTTAATACAAATATCTGGGTCATCTCACTTTTTTTCCTTGACTGATTTATCCTGAGACTATGAGTCACATTTTCTGCTTCTTTGTGTATTTTAAAAAGTTCCGATGGCATGTTTGACATTGACGATGATTCATGAGATTATGTCACCATTTTTTAAAAAATGATTTTAAGTTTTGTTCAATTGTAAGCTAAATTACTAGAAAATTATCTTGTCCCGGTTAGGTATACTTTTATTCCTTATTAAAACAGGCCCATTTTAGTCCAGAACCTAGTCCTAAATCATACCTTTGACTTTAAGTCAAGGTTAAGCAAATTATGACCCATAGCCCAAATCTGGCCTGTTGCTTGTTTTCGTGAAAAGATATATTGGAACACAGCCATGCTTGTTCGTTTATGTCTAGTCTATGGCCACTTTCACATTATGGTGGTAGATTTGAGCAGTTGTGACAGAAATTGTACGTCTCACAAAGCTTAAAATATTTACTATTTAGCCTTCTACAGTAAAAGTTTTCTTTTTTGTGTGTGTATTTTTTATTTTTTATTATTTATTTATTTATTTTTTAGTCTGTCAGAATTCTTTTTTTTTATTTTCTTATTATTACATTTTAAGTTTTAGGGTACATGTGCACAACGTGCAGGTTTGTTAGGTATGTATACATGTGTCATGTTGGTGTGCTGCACCCATTAACTCGTCGTTTAGCATTAGGTATATCTCCTAATGCTATCCCTTCCCCCTCCCCCCACCCCACAATCACTGGCCATCAGAGAAATGCAAATCAAAACCACAATGAG
The DNA here is from genome assembly GCF_028885655.2 of Pongo abelii. Lineage (NCBI taxonomy): Eukaryota > Metazoa > Chordata > Mammalia > Primates > Hominidae > Pongo > Pongo abelii. The sequence goes on along the minus strand of NC_072002.2, from coordinate 58,157,226 downwards.
ATACCATCTCACACCAGTTAGAATGGAGATCATTAAAAAGTCAGGAAACAACAGGTGCTGGAGAGGATGTGGAGAAATGGGAACACTTTTACACTGTTGTTGGGAGTGTAAACTAGTTCAACCATTGTGGAAGTCAGTGTGGCAATTCCTCAGGGATCTAGAACTAGAAATACCATTTGACCCAGCCATCCCATTACTGGGTATATACCCAAAGGATTATAAATCATGCTGCTATAAAGACACATGCACACGTATGTTTATTGCGGCACTATTCACAATAGCGAAGACTTGGAACCAACCCAAATGTCCAATAACGATAGACTGGATTAAGAAAATGTGGCCCATATACACCATGGAATACTATGCAGCCATAAAAAATGATGAGTTCATGTCCTTTGTAGGGACATGGATGAAACTGGAAACCATCATTCTCAGCAAACTATCACAAGGACAAAAAACCAAACACTGCATGTTCTCACTCATAGGTGGGAATTGAACAATGAGAACACACGGACACAGGAAAGTAAACGTTTTCTAACCTTTACTCTGGAGCATGGTCCTTACTCTTCACTCACAGCCTTTAATGGGCTACATATAAATGCCTGGGATGCTCAATAAGGTCTTTCTATTACGGCAGGGTCAGCATTTCAATATTTTAAGGATCACTTTTTAAAACTCTTGTGTGTGAATGTGAGGGAATGTAAAGAGTCTTTTCATGGCCTTTGCCCATTTTTCTATCAAATTCTTGGTCCTTTTAACTTTGTAGATTTTAAAAAATATGTTAGGGTTACTACCTTTTTATTTTTTATATATCTTGCAAAATTTTCTCACAGTTTTTTTGACTTTGAATATTGTTGACAAGCAAAAGATGTATTTTAGTGTAGTAAAATGTATTTACCATTTCCCTTGTTTTAAGAGTTCTCAGCTGCAGCATGATGGCTAGTTTGAACAATGAAATGTTTTGTTCTGGGAACTGACCTGTGCAATGTAGGATATGCAGTCTCATTCTTGACCTCTACCTACATGATACCAGTAACACACACCTCATTTTCTTTTCAGCTGCAACCAAACTATCCACATACATTTCTAGATGTTACCTGTACAACAAAATCATATGTAATTGGGAACTACTATTTTATTGCATTTGGGTTTCAAATTATAAATATAAAAGCTTTTTCTACATCAATGCTGAAGTAAAAGTTCTTCTAATATTCCTATGGTTTTATTCATTCATTATTCATTTTTACATTTAGATATTGAAGTCATTTGCAGCTTTTTATTGTGTATGCTATAGAGTATGGACATATTTTCTTGTTCTATATAGTTACATGGTTGTTCCATCATTACATACTAAAAAGTGCATCTTTGCCCTAAAGATTTGAGATAGATGTCATGTGCTAATTTTCATATATATTAGAATTTATTTCTGGACCTTCTAGTCTACTCTTAACTCTTTCTGGCTATTTAAATTATGTAAAGACTGTATGGTATATGTAATACCTGATAGGGCTAATATACCATTGTAGCTTTTTTATGTTTTTGTACATATTTGTTTATAATTATTTTATGTCAAATATACTATTAATTTGTCTAGCTTCATAAAAATATTATTTGTATTCCTTTTGAGATGTTTTAAACTTTAAAAAGCAACTGACATGCTTATGATGTCTATGAATCATTTATCCAAGTAAAAAGAAATATATTTCCATATAACTATATGTGTTTTTGTATCTTTCAGGGTGTTTACGATTTTTTCTTATATAGCTTTCCCAATTATTTAAGTTCATTTTATGCATTTTTGTCTTCATGGTTGTTACTATACATAAGTTTGTAACAACCATTATTTTTTCAAACTGGCTATTTGTGCATACAAAGTCTACTAATTCTGGGGAGTAATTTTATATCCTGATGCCTTACTGATTTATCTTATTGTGTGAGACAGTTTTATGTATTGATTTCATGATTTTGCAAGTACACTATTTTATCATCAGCTAATAAAGCTAATTTCACTTTGTTGTTTCAATTCTTATTTTTCTAACAAATTTTCCATGACTTCTTACATTGATTGATGTCACTAGTTTAATTTCACATAGTAGTGGAAATAGTGAGCATCTGTAATGGTTTCCTGAACTTCTGGAAAACCTAGAGGAAGTATTTTCCTAATAGATGTAATGCTTCTTTTAGGATTAAGTTATATTCGAGCAAAGACATACACACACACATTCACCTATGCACAAATACAAAAACACACATATACAATTTTGAGAAGATATTTATACATTCTATAGTCTTTTGTTTTTTTCTGAGACGGAGTCTTGCTCAGTCGCCCAGGCTGGAGTGCAGTGGCTTGATCTCAGCTCACTGCAAGCCCCGCCTCCCTTGGTTCACGCCATTCTCCTGCCTCAGCCTCCCGAGTAGCTGGGACTACAGGCACCCTTCTTGACTGTTTATATCAGAAATGTATATTGGATTTTGGAAAAAAGCTTTTTCAGCATTGAGATAATCATAAAAGTTTTCTGTTTATATCTATTAATAGGGCTCATTATTTTAATGGAGTTTTAAACATTGATTTGGTATTAGTATTATAAAATAAATCCCACTTATTTATTGTTGGCAATTTTAAAAGTGGTATTAAATTCTGTTTACTGATATTTTATTCAGTATTTTTGCATCGATATCCATAATTGATATGATATTACAGTGGTTTTATTTACTTATTTAGTACTGTATCAGGTTTAGTAAATAATATTATCCTTGTCCCATAAAATAATTAAATAATTTATATATTTTCCTTTAATTTTTATGATCTGTAAATAATGTATGCATTTTCAGGATTATCCGGCCTTTATAAGTTAAACATCTGAGCCTAGAACTTTTGCTAGAATTGTTTCTTGAAAATTTTCTATATTTTTATCTAATTTATTCTCTTTAAGCTTTCTCTATTTAATTGGGTCAATTTTTACAAATCCAAGCCCCCTAGGACTTTTTCCAGTTCTTCAAAGATTTCAAATTCATTTTTATAGAGGCTTGCAAAATATTATCTTCAATTGTTATATTCCTTCTATTTCAATGGTTATTTTTTTCTTTATGAGTTCCTATGTTTTATCTTTATGACTCCCCTTTAATTTTTTGTTTACTTTTATTTAAGGTCTGGACATACATGTGAAAGTTTGTTACACAGGTAAACATGTGTCATGAGGATTTGTTGTACATATTATATCATCACCCAGGTATTAAGCCCAGTACTATTAGTTATCATTTCTTCTTCTTTTCCTCCTGCCACCTTCCCCTATCAAGTAGACCCTGGTGTCTGAAGTTTTCTTATTTATTGTCATAAGCTCTTATTGTTTAGCTCCCACTTATTAGTAGAAAACTGCTGTATTTGGGCTTCTGTTTCTGAGTAGTTTGCTAAAGATAATAGCCTCTATCTCCATCCATGTTCCTGCAAAAGGCATGATCTTATTCTTTTTTATGCTGCATAGTGTTCCATGGGGTATATATACCATATTTTCTTTAATCTGTCATTGATGGGCATTTAGGTTGATTCTATGTCTTTGCTATTGCCAGTAGTGCTGCAATGAATATTCGTGTACATGTGTCTTTATAGTAGAATGATTTATATACCTCTGGGTATATACCCAGTAATGGGATTGCTGGGCTGAATTGTGGTTCTGCTTTTGGCTCTTCGAGGAGTCACCATATGGCTTTCCACAATCGTTGAACTAATTTGCACTCCCACTAAGTGTATGTCTTCCATTATTTTCACAGCCTCATGAACATCTGTTATTTTTTGACTTTTTAATGATAGCCATTCTGACCGGTAAGATGATATCTCATTGTGGTTTTGATTTGCATTTCTCTAATGATCAGTAATACTGAGCTTTTTTTCATGTGCTCGTTGGCCACATGTATGTCTTCTTTTGAGCAGTGTCTGTTGATGTCCTTTGCCCACTTTTAAATGGTGTTGTTTTTCTCTTGTAAATTTGTTTAAGTTTCTTATAGATGTTGGATATTAGACTTTTGTTAGATGAATTGTTTGCAAATACTTTCTCCCATTCTGTAGGTTCTCTGCCTACTCTGTTGATAGTTTCTTTTGCCGTGCAGAAGCTCTTTAGTTTAATTAGATCCCTTTTGTCAATTTTTGCTTTCGTTGAAGTTGCTTCTGGTGTCTTTGTCATGAAATCTTTGCCAATTCCTATGTCTAGTATAATATTGCCTAGACTGTTTTCCAGGGTTTTTATAGTTTTGGGTTTTACATTTGTCTTTAATCTATCTTGAGTTGATTTTTGTATATGGTATAAGAAAGCAGTCCAGCTTTAATCTTCTGCATGTAACTAGCCTGTTATCAGATGGTCATAGATCAGATGGTCATAGATATGTGACCTTATTTCTGAGCTCTCTATTCTGTTTCATTGGTCGATGTGCGTTTTTTTTGTGTGTTTTTGTTTTTTTCCAGTACTGTGCTGTTTTGGTTACTGTAGCCTTGTGGTATAGTTTGAAGTCACGTAACGTGATGCCTCCACTTTGTTCTTTTTGCTTAGGATTGCCTTGGCTATTCAGGCTCTTTTTTGAGTTCTGTATGAATTTTTAATTTCCCAACAAAATACTTGCAAACTGAATCCAGCAGCACATCAAAAAGCTAATCCACAATGACCAAGTTGGCTTCATCTCCAGGATGCAAGATTGGTTCAACATACACAAAATAATAAATGTGATTCATTACATAAACAGAACTAAAGACAAATACCACAAAATTATTTCAATAGATTTTTATTTTGTTTTAGGGTTCGCCAGAGAAACAGACCAGTAACATATATTAGATAGATAGATAAGATAGATAGATATAGGGAGTTGGCTCATGTGATTATGGAGGCTGAGAAATCTCAAGATCTGCTCTTGGCAAGCTAGAGACCCAAAAGAACCATGGGTGTGTTTCTTGACTTCACCTGAAGGCAGACAAAGATGGATGTCCCAGCTTAAAGGCGGAGTGAAATCTCTCTTACTCAGACTTCTTTTCTGGTCAGTCTTTTAACAAAGTGGACGTGTCATCCACAGAAATGTGCTTTACTCAATCTACTGACTGAAATATTCATCTCATTCAGAAACACTCTCACAGACTTATTAAGAATAATGTGTAACTAAATATCTAGACATGCTGCAGCCCAGTCAAGTCAACATGTAAAACTAACCATCTCACCTTTGATCACTGTTGTTTTTTTAATTGTGGTAAAATATACATAACAACATTTACCCTTTTAAGCATTCTTGAGTATACAGTTCTGTGATATTTATTACATTCACACTGAATTACAGCCATTACCACTGAAAACCAAAAATGAAATTCTAAGTCCTCTGACTAACCGAATGGGCCCCTCTTCTCATCCAGGGCACTCTAAAGTAAAACTGAAACACTATTCAGGCCATGATGGGAAGGGGTGGTCGGACATGGACATGCCTTATTTTACCCTCCTCCTTTTGGAATTCAGAGAGAGCTGACCAGTATTATCATTAAAATGGAGATTAAGACAGATAACAGACATTTTGTAACAATAAAACACCAAATTCTACCTTGACTTTAATATAGCATCAGATGACAGATAGCAGGCCCTGAAAGAATTATTTTACCCCAAAATATATTTCTTTGACATATTTTGAAATAGCCCTGTAAAGCTGTCTCTTATGGAGAAAATCTACATTCTATAGAGAATCTCCATACCTTTCCAGGTCTTTTCCCTGATCCAGGAGAGAATTAACTGAGTTTAGAACTTTCTTTGTTGTTTTGTTTTTGTTTTTGTTGTTTTGAGATGGAGTCTCGCTCTGTCGCCCAGGCTGGAGTGCAGTGGCACAATCCGGGCTCACTGCAACCTCCACCTCCTGTGTTCACGCCATTCTCCTCCCTCAGCCTCCTGAGTAGCTGGGATTATAGGTGCCCGCCACCACACCCGGCTAATTTTTTTGTATTTTTAGTAGAGATGGAGTTTCACCATATTAGCCAGGATGGTCTCGATCTCCTGACCTTGTAATCTGCTTACCTCGGCCTCCCAAAGTGCTGGGATTACAGGTGTGAGCCACCGCGCCCAGCCGAGTCTAGAACATTTTTAAATCTGGTAAGAGCTCTGAAGCCTGGAGACTTCATATGCATGATGAAACCTTGGTCTCCACAACCCCTTATCTTAACCCAGGCATTCTTTTCTATTGATTCCAGCTCTTTAGAGGATAACTTTTTAAACCAATCACAAATCACAAGTGTTTGAATCTGCCTATGACCAGGAAGCCCCCACTTCAAGTTGTGCCACCTTCCCAGACCAAACTAATGTACATCTTACATGTATTGATTGATGTCTTATGTCTCCCTAAAATGTATAAAACCAAGCTATAGCCTGTCTACCATGGGCACATGTTCTCAGAATTTTCGGGAACTGTGTCACAGGCCATGGTCATTCACTCGTTTTTTTAAAATCTTCTTCCTTGTCCCACAAAAATAATGTCTTTATTAGATGTCATTTTGACTCTCAGGCACATTTATGTTCCCTCCCTGTCAATGTTCTATTAGGATTCCTTGTTAATGTGTCTTCACATAGGTTGGACTTTTCTTCTTTCATTTATTTTTTAATTAATTAATCAATTAATTATTTTGAGGCAAGGCCTCACTTACATCACCCAGGCTGGAGTGCAATGGAGTGATCACAGATCACTGCAGCCTTGACCTCCAGGGCTAAGGTGATTCTCCCACCTCAGCCTCCTGAGTAGATGTGACTATAAGTACACGCCATTATGCCTGGCTAATTTTTGCACTGTTTTAGAGATGGGGTCTCACTATGTTGCCTAGGCTGGTCTTGAACTTCTGGCCCCAAGCAGTCCACCTACCTCATCTTCCCAAACTGTTGGGATTACAGGCATAAGCCAAAGCATCTGACCTTTTATTTATTAATTAATTTATTTTTTCTTCCAATTTATGTTTTAGGTTTGGGGGTACATATACATGTTTGTTATGTGGGTAAATTGTGTGTTGCTGGGGTTTGGTGTACAAATGATTTTGTCACCCAGGTAATGATCTACTACTCAATAGGTAGTCTTTCCATCTTCATCCTCCTCCCATCACTCACCCTCAAGTAAATACCAGTGTTGATTATTTCCCTCTTTTTGTCCACGTGAGCTCTGTGTTTAGCTCTCAATTATAAGTGAGAACATGTGGTATTTGATTTTCTGTTCCTGTCTTAATTCATTTATGATAATGGCCTCCAGCTCTAGCCACATTGCTGCAAAAAATATAATTTCATTCTTTTTTATGACTGCATAGTATGCCATGGTGTATATGTACCATATTTTCTTTATGCATGGGCAACATTTTAAGTGGATGTTTTTAGACTCTTTTAGGTTGTTACTTTCCACCTATTCTCTTTTCTGCAAAGTTATCCACCCACTTACTCCCTGCCCCAGTAGCGTGTCACTAAAGCTTATGCCAAAAGTGTAGTAGATAACCTTGCTAAAATTGTTTGGGTGTTCTTTGCTTTCCACTTAAGCTGAAGATGTGGAATTTATATTGTAGGTTATTTCCTTCTTGATTTGTGTAATTTATAGAAAATATAAATTTTCTATAAATTTTGGAAAATATTGTGCAAATATTTGGATTTAAATAGCCACCACAGCAACTTTCCAGATGTTTAACCAAAACAAAACTTTTAAAAAAGGTTAAGTTTAAAATAAAAACTTGGTCTTGATCTCAAGTCCAGTTTGCTTTCTATTATAGCAATTAGAGTAGCATAATTTATCTTTCTGCTCCAATTGTTAGTCCACCTTATACATCCTTTGATGATGTAATTTTTAGAAAACCTACAAAATTTAGGAAGGTATGAAAAGTATGGAAGATTTAGATAAGTGCTTTTCAAACTCATTGAATCAAGGTGATAGATTATTTTCCCAATATTAGTGGAATAATACTTTTGTGGAAAAAAAAGATTATAAATCATTAGAAAAGTAAATGAAAAAGAGCTACATGAAATACGAACCATATTTAGAAATTTATATTTTATAGACACAAAATCACTCTATCAAATTGTTATATTTTCTAAATACTTATCCTTAATTTCTGTACTTATTATTTACTTAATTCCTGTACATCACAGGCCAGTAAAAATTACTTTATATATAGTTCTATGAATTACACTTTGAGGTAGAATTGCCTTAAGGTAATTTCAGTAAGATTTGAGTTTTTATTTCAGAGAGAGAGATAAATTCAAGAGAATTAAAGCACTTGTTGGGATGATTTCTGCTATCAACTTAAATATCAGTGACCACTGGTTGCATTGTGGGATTCTAAAGAGTTGTATTTTTTTTTAATTTTCCATAGCTTTCAATTACATCTGTTTTTCTATAGGTACTGAGCATTTTTTAAAATGTTGATAGAAAATGCACTACTAATTAAAAATATTCTTCTGCATCAAAAGTAAACCAGGAAAGCCATATGTCAAAATAAAAAAATTTTGATTGAGAGTGAAAATGAGATTAGCAACCCTGGAAAACACAGTGACAATATCTAATAAGCACCTGTATATTGCTCATGGATATTTAAACAATTATCTCTAAAAAATTCCAGATGCTTAAAAAACCCAAGAGATTATATGTGCTGTGCATACCAGCAGACAGAAGATTTCGTATTTTTCATGTTTCATATTTATTGAACCAATTATTTACATATCAAAGACCCATTATGTAACCTTAACAGCTAACCTGCTGTGTTTTATTGGCCATGTATAAGAATTGTACTTTACTCTGTTGGTTGCCTATCCAAGATCCATTTTGTTCTTCTGTCCTCATTCCCATAAGAATTTATTATGGTTAGTTATTTTTCCCCTTCTTCAAGTGGCTTACATACCCAAGTGAAAGCTGAGTTTAGAGAAAGAATATTTCCTTTATTTCTGTCAAGATTTGGTTTAGGAATGTTATTGTGACTCAAAACTCACTAGTAACAGATAAGAAGTTGTTTCTTGGGAATTTCTGGTAAGATTCTTCCTGTTCTTATAAAAAGTCACATGGAGCTACAAATTGTCTCTCCTGATAGATTTTAAGAATACATGTATAAACTGCTACTGGAGATCATCTTACAAATGTGAGAACAAGCCTTGGAATGAAACCAACTCTGGAGGAACATATTTGCTGAGATAAAAGTGAAAATAAATAAACATTCATTTTTATTGTATAATTGGAATATTGAATTACCTAACACTGAAGACTGCCTACCTATAGGTTTCTTGCTTTTGAGCAAAATAAGTAAATCATTGCTTAAACAATTTTGAGTTGGATATTTTCTACATTCAAAACTAAGAGCAGTCTACCAGATAGAGTGCCATACATCTGAAAGCATATCCTGCTGCATTAACCTATTACTCCTCATGTGTCACTTTTTTTGATTAATCAGGAGATTAAAGTACAAAGAAGAGCAACAGAATAATAAGAAATGGTGTCATAGGGCTGGAAACTTTATAGTCTAAAGAAGGAGGAATGGCACAAAAGGCCTATATTCTTCTGCTTTGGCATGTTTTCATGTTAGATAGAAATGCTCAAGATAATATCTGCACAGGGTGATGCAGTAATGACAATTGGGAAAAACAGAGACAGCCATTAGAAATCAATCCACAAAACTCTAACTATTTAACAGAGATCAATGACAATTATGTTTATAGGATGAAGACGTTCACTATTAGTAATCAAAACCTTGATTTATTTATTTAGAGACAGATTCTCACTCTGTCCCCCAGGCTGGAGTGCAATGGTGCAATCTCAACTCACCGCAACCTCTGCCTCCTGGGTTCAAGAAAATCTCCCGCATCAGCCTCCCAAGTAGCTGGGATTACAGGTGTGAGTGACCAAGCCTGGCTAATTTTTGGATTTTTAGTAGAGATGCGGTTTTACCAGGTTGGCCTGTCTGGTCTCAAACTCCTGACATCAGATGATCCACCCACTTGGCCTCCCAAAATGCTGGAATTCCAGACATGAGCCACCGCACCTGGCCCAAACCTTCATTTTTTAATTGAATATCAAACAATATTATTTTTTGGACCTCTCCTAAATTTCATTATTCTAGCTAACTCTCTAGATTTTTAGCTACTGTTTCTTGGTTCATGGTAATTACTGCTTCCTTTCCATTGCTGATCTACATTAAGTAAATTTTTGCCCTATGTCCTTCTTTACACTGTGTCATCTAATATATCCTCTGTGAATGCATATCTACATGTTTTTTGGATCTTCAAATGATATCACCAAATCTATTTCCATAGAATCTAGGCTCTAATTAACTTGCGGTGTGGTCCCAAGCAAGTCAATTACCTTGTTAGAAAGCCAATTTCCTCATCAGTAACTTGCAGAAAATAATGCTTCCCACATAGTGTTATCATTACCTTTAAAGAAGCCAATGAATGGGACAGCATTTTCTAAATTATAAAATACTTCACAGTTCCATGTAAGTTCTTACAGCTATCACAACTGTATTAACATATATGTTATATCCATTAGACCAGTGCAATACAAGAACATAAAAACAGGAGCTTTGTTCCTTGATTTGAGTTCAAATCCCAATTTACAACTCCTTAGATGTGGATTACTCAGCAATTTATATAACTTCTCTGACTTCATTACCTAATATGTAAAATAAAATAAATATCTAGTTCATAAGACTGTCATAAAAACCCGATAAAGTAAATAATATAAATACCTTACCATATTAATAAGAAGTGTTCAAAAGTGTTAACTATTATTGTTACTTTTGTTATTTTTTTAATATAGTAATACATTTAAAAAAAATCCACATTTTTTATTAGAGGATCTACTATGTCACTTAGCATAAATCCTTAACTGATTATAAATATATTTTATACTAGACAACATTTTAATAATCATTAGAAAATCTTATTAATTTTTTACTTTTTATTTTTATTTCTTTTTTTTTTGAGACAGAATCTCATTCTGTCACCCAGGCTGGAGTGTAATGGCACAATCTCAGTTCACTGCAACCTCTGCCTCCCGGGTTCAAGCAATTCTTGTGCTTCAGCCTTCCAAGAAGCTGGGATTATACGCATGCACCACCACACCCAGCTGATTTTTTTTTTTTTTTTTTTAATAGAGACAGGGTTTCACTATGTCGGACAAGCTGGTCTCGAACTCCCAACCTCAGGTAATTGCCTATCTCAGCCTCCTATAGTGCTGGGATTATAGGCATGAGCCACTGCACCCAGCCTTCTTATTAATTTTAATAAGCAATAATTTGCTTATTTGAATATTCTGTGTGAACATCATGTCATTTGATAACAAAGGCAGTTTTTTTAATGTTCTTATAACTTTTATCTATTTTCTTGTCATATTACATTGGCTAAAATACTGCTTATTGAACATAATCAATAAAGATGCTTGTAAGCATCCTTGAGTTTTTCTGATTTTGAAGAGAATGCTTTAAATATTCCAGAGTTAGAAATAAAATTAGTTATTGTTTCTTGATAGATAATCTTTACAATTTAAGTTCATTATTTTATATTTCTAATTACAGGTGTTTTTCACATGAAATCCATACAAAGAAGTTTAGTAGCTAAAAATTATTCTTTGATAGTGTATTTAAACACACACACACACACACACGCACACACTTAACAATAATATAAAGTAAATCAACACATTGCATATGTAAAGTCTTGCAGCTATACATTCCCGTGAGTGTTGATAATATGAAAATATAAATGATTGTATTATGTTTTAGTTGCTTATGAAGTATTAGGCATTGTGATAACTTTGGACTCATTGTCATACAAATTTCATAACAACATTATGAGATGGCTAAAAAAAGACCATTTTACTGATGGAACCTGGAACAAAGAATGGCTTATTTGTTTTTCCAAGTTTCTAAGAATCCTCTCAGTAGAGCAGAAATTTATATTCAGACTGAATAATAGCAGTGTTAATCTGCTCAGCCATTATGCAATTGCATTATAAAATTATGGAATATAAGTCTTTGGATTGCAGAGCTTACTTATATTTCAGGTACAATCTTAGTAACAGTTTATAGAAGTAAAGAAATGCCTTATTCTGAGAGACTGTAACCATTTTCCAATAAATGCCTTCATCTTAAATATACAAAAAACAAACAAGATTCTGTTATTTCTCTCAATCTCACAAACAATCATAAAAACAACATTTTTGACTCTATACTAACTGTCTTATTACTTTATTCTTTGCTATACTTGACTGCAAATCTTCTTGGAAATGTTTATCTCACTTTCTCCAAATTATTTTTTCCAATTATCTTTTAATTTTCTTCTAATCAATCTCTCACCTGTACCTCAGCAATAAAATTGTTCTTTTCATAGTTGTAAATTATGACCATATCACTAAATTCCGGGTCAGTTCTCAACCCTCATTTAACTCATAAAGTGACCACTGATTTCTCTTTTTGGCACCTCAGATTTTTTCCTTTTCACTTTCTTCGCTTGGATTTTACAACTCCACAGTAACTTAGTGCTTTTCTTACCTCTCCAGTCACTTTATTCTTTCCTCCTTTTTTATTGATCTTTTGAAGTAAAATCAGTTCTTGGTGCTTTTCCTTCTCTATCTTCAAACACTATGCTTGGTCTCATAAAGACTCAGAGCTTTAAATACTATATAATATGCTCTTAATTCCAAAATGTATCCATAGTCCAGTCTGCCCCTACATATCATACCCATATATTCAATGCCATGCCAAGAGTGAAGGAAAAGTGGTGTAGGGTGGTGTCATAATTTGCAGAGAATATATTAAGTCTGATTAAAAGTGGGTCTGCTTTTTATGATCACCATGGCAATTCTAGCATAGGCCATTGTTAAATATGTCTCTAGATCTAAGATCCAAAGAGTAGTTTGCACATTTGATGGATGTTCCCATCACCCAGCAATTGATGTGCTATGGTTTATAGCCAGCTACCTACCAGACCTCTCCATATGCATATTTACTGAAAATTAATTGCAACATGCCTAAATCTTAATTGTTTCCCTTAAATTTGCTCTGTTTTTAAACTTTTTCATTTCTACTGAAAGGCAACCAACTGAGGTAAAAAAACTGCAGTCATCTGGGGCACTTCTGTTTTTCCCACAACCTTCATTGAATTGAGTAGGAAATTCTGTTATTCCTCTACTGAAGGAATATGCCTTATCTGAATGGCAGAGATCTTTGTGTGTTTGTTTTTTTTTCCTTCTGATATATCTTAAGCTTAGTAAAATTTTTAAGCAAATCAATAAAATATCTATGAAAAGATTTTATCATTTTTTTAAAAAACTTTCACTCCTTAGCAATTATTCTATCACATTTCAAGCAATCTGTGCTACTATTTGTATTTTTGACAGTTTTATGTAGTTACTATTTTGTTCTTTGGAAAGTCACTTGCCAAAACTACCTATTTTTACAGCATGTTTCGCCAAGTTAAGGATTTCAAATATTGGCTTGTTTTCTCCACTGCTATATCTAACATCCCTTTAACAGTGTCTCACGTGGAAAAATAATATCATAAATTTTCATAAGCTAATCAATTAAATATTGTATATTTGCTGGATAAGACAGATATATAAAAATTTCCAAAACAGAGCATCAGGAGATAAATGAGGTAGTTTTAAGAATGGAGACATATTAACAGTGTCACACATGAAAAACTTAACAGAGGAGATAGCACATGATCTGGGTCTTGGAACTATTTTAACCAGTTGAGAATAGGCCATTGAAGTTGTGATAATGGCAAAAGTTCCTCATGAGGGTGGCAATTAGTTGGCACATTGCAGAGTAGCAAGTGATATAGTTTTGCTGGTAACAACAAGAAGCATGGAAGAGAATGGTAGAAAATATTTTACAGAAAATATTTTACATGTTATAATTAGAAACTCAGTATCACTCAGAGATGTGTGTGTATGTATAAATATGTATGAATATATATGTATATATATATGTGTGTATGTGTGTATACATATATAGATCCATGGGTTAAAAGGAAGCATTTCAAAATTATTTTAGGATGAGATTGAGAAACTAGAGGGTTGTGATGAAGACACCAAGTAAAGAGCACTGTGCCAATGAAAGTGAAATGGACTGATAATAATTTTGGAACTACACATTTGTATACTATTGATGGTGTGCACAATCCAAATCCAGATCACTGATTCAGACATTTCTCATTAATTAAGACTGTTACTTCTGGCTGGGTGCAATGGTGTGCACCTGTAGTCCCATCTACTCAGGAGGCTGAGGCAAGAGTATTTCTTGAGCCCAGAAGTTCAAGGCTATAGTGTAACACAATCACTACTGTGAATAGCCAATGTCCAGCCTGGATAATATAGTGAGACCCTGTCTCTTATTAAGAAAATGATTGTTATTTTTAATTATGCATTGTGCTATCATACAGCCACTTCCATTTTCATAAATCCAAAACAAGACATTATTTTTTATTCAAGTCTATTTTTAGCTGTATTCCTAAGTCTTGTGAATAACCCAAAAAGTTATTCAATTAGTTGAAACAGAAATCTAGAACTCTGCAGATTATTTCTTCTCTCTCTCACTTAGCATATAATGAATCAATCAAAAAGACTTACAGGTTTCATCTCATGTCTTCATATGTTTCTTTGTCTTCATCTTCCTGTAACTGTCCATTCTCAATCTTCACTTTAATTGAGCAAAGAGATACACTTGCTTCCTCTTTTACCTGTCCTCAAACCATATTTCAACGTGCTGTCAAAGCTTTATTATTAAAGAAATTATGCTTTGTCTTCCCTGCTTAAATTCTTATGCTTGTTTCCTACTGCTTCTAGGTAGAATGTCAATCTCCTTTATGTGATATTCCAGCTCATCCATGGAAATAATAATAAATCTAGCACTGATAGTAGTAATCATACTGATAGTAGTTACAATGAGCACTAAGTAGAATGCTTATTGTGTGTCAGGCATTTTTTTATGCATTTTATATGTTGTAGTTCCTTTTACTCCTCACGTAATTCTAAAAAGTGGGTGATACTGTTATCACCTGATTTTATAGACAAGGAGAGTGAGGAACAGAGCACCAAAGTAGCATATCCAAAACTACAAGGCAAGAAAGTAGCAGAGCTGAAATACAAATGCATACTGTAGATTACATATTAATTATTTCCTGGATGCTTTACCTCACTTCACATTGCCCAACCACAATCAAACTTTGTTTCAACTATACAGGAATACTAAGAGTTCCTAAAGCATTGTGTTATATGGTGTAATAGCCAGATTGCTATTTTTTTTAGCAGACTGTGAGCCCCTTGAGGGCAGAGGCTGTTTTACACTTCCTTCTCTCATCCAACCTCAGCAGAGCACTTTACACATTATGGATGTTTGATTGAATTATGTTCATGTAGAGTCAGTTCTGCTGTAACTGACAATTTAAGTATCACATAAATTTCACACTTGTGTATGGGCAATTTTGTCCTTGAGAAACACTAGGTGAACATAGAAAACCATATTTAAAAGAAGCAAGTGATATTGGAATATGCAAAATGCATACATCTCACACTCCCACCAGCTATCTTAATTCTCTGTGTGGATTACAAGCCAGCCCCTACCAAATCTGGTGTCATAACTTTCCCTTTCATATAAATCTTGTTTCAGATAAATCTTTTACCACTTCACAATAATCCCCAAGCTGCAGCCTTTCCAATACCCATTTCCACAAATGCTTTCAGGTCTTTCTCAAAATAAAATGTCATATTTATTGTAGTATTTACATATTTTCAAACATATAAAATATGTAGAACTGTTTTGCCATTTTTGCTAGGTTCCTATCTCTTTTTATATGTGTTACTGATAAAGTATTTGAGTGTTGTGTCTCAACCCTACTTTCCTCATAAGCCCTGTAGCTTTTATTGTGCCAAGTTTTCAGAGAATAGTGAGGCTTCAGAACACACATTTCTCATTATAGCAGAACCAACTGTACTTGAATGAATTAAAGAAAGGCTGAAACTCACCCAATTATCATCTGTGGCTGAATAGCATTCTCTCAAAATTCCTATGTTGAAGCCCTCACCCCTGGTACTTCAGCATGTGACTGCATTTGGAGATAGAGGATTTAAAGAGGTGATTAAGTGAAAATAACGTCATTAGCATGGACCCTAATTCAATATGGCTAATGTCCTTATAAGGAGAGGAAATTTGAACACACAGAGACACCACATATACACAAGCACAGAAGATAGGCCATATGAGAACACGTAAGAAGGCAGCAGTCTACAAGCCAAACAGAGTGACATCAGGAGAAACCAAACCTGCTGACACCTTGATCTTGGAATTCTTAGCTTCCAGAAGGGTGAAAGTATAAATTACTAATATTTAAGCCACCCACTCTGCGGTACTTTATTACGGCAGTGCTAGCAGATAGTTACATCAACTATTTTCTATGCAGTTTTCAAGACTGAGCTAAGGGATATATCTATTGCTTACTTGAAACACAACCCTCATCCTGAATGGGCATTTTTATCCCCAGCCTATCCATGGCTTCATCCCAGTATATCTTTTATTTTAATTTTTTATCAAACGATGTTATAATAATTTATGCTTTCTGTGTCTGATATAGGTAATACCTTCCATAGACCAATCCATCTGTTTTCTAACCCTATGCAAACAACTTCAAACACGGCATTTGTAACATTGTAGACTCTGAATATATCACTGTTAAATATATTGTGGCATAAAATCAAAAGAATTTTTCAATGAATTTAATGAAGAAAACCAAGAAGTAATGCATTTTATGTGAATACAATGTCAGGATGGCACATATCTACAGCTGTCCATGGTTCAGATGATCAATTCTGTTTCATTTGTGGGTACATTATTCCTCTTCTGTCCATGTTCCCCTGCACCATATTAATGAAAAAAATCACTCAAGACTTCTAGCGTGGGTGAAAGAGAAAATGACAGTACTATTGAAAAAAAAAATGTAGAGGTCTGGAGAAAAATTACAACCAAGCTTTTAACACATGAATCAATATCCCTGTATAGAATAATGTTCGGATATCCATCATCTATTGGTGGGAATTTCTACTTATCTCTCAGAAAATTAGCTCATGCTGAGTAACAGTAACTTTCTACAGAGATGCTATTGCTTTGCCAAACACTATGAATGCTGTAATGAAGGAAAGGAGAATAAGTGTTCAGTGCCTAATAATTGAAAGGTAAACAATAACTGCAGTAACATAACTATAGTATTTATATACATGTAGGAAGGATAACTTTAATATTAATGATAATATTTAACTTTTTTCTTTTTTTGAGACAGAGTTTCTTGTTGCCCAGGTTAGAGTGCAATGGCATAATCTCAGCGCACTGCAACGTCCACCTCTCGGGTTCAAGCGATTCTCCTGCCTCAGCCTCCCGAGTAGCTGGGATTACAAGCATGCACCATCACGCCTGGCTAATTTTTGTATTTTTAGTAGAGATGAGGTTTCACCATGTTTGCCAGGCTGGTCTTGAACACCTGATCTCAGGTGATCCACCCACCTCGGCCTCCCAAAGTGCTGGGATTACAGGCTAAAGCCACCGCACCCAGCCCAATATTTAACATTTCTTTACAGCTTACTTTGTGTAAATCCTTATATTTCTTAAAACCAAAATATTTAATTTTATTTAAAAGAGATGAGCCCTAGGAGGTGGAGATCATCATCATTCTACTTTATGAACAAGAAAACTGTAACTCATTTCAGTTAATTAACTTGTCCTAGGTAAAATAACTCATTGGTGGACAGTTAGGATGCAAAATCTGTTTCTGTTTGTACTTGTTTTCTATTAGGCTCACTGCTGGTATTAGAAAGTTCTCAAGGCTACTTTACCCTTCTTGGTCCTTCTCCAATCTCCAGAGCTCTTCTTTTTTTCTGTTTACTCTCTGTTTTCTCACCCAGTCTAAGTGCTGCTTCTTTTTTTTTTTTTTTTAACGGAGTCTCACTCTGCTGCCAGGCTTGAGGACAGTGGTGTGATCTCGGCTCACTGCAACATCCGCCTTCTAGGGTTCAAGTGATTCTCCTGCCTCAGCCTCCTGAGTAGCTGGGACTACAGGCACGCACCACCATGCCCAGCTAATTTTTGTATTTTTAGTAGAGACAGGGTTTCACCGTGTTAGCCAGGATGGTCTCTGTCTCCTGACCTTGTCATCCACCCGCCTCAGCCTCCCTAAATGCTGGGATTACAGGTGTGAACTACGACACCCCGCCCAAGTGCTGCTTCTTATGATACCACTCTAGCTCGCTATGCCATTGTTGCTTCTAAATGTCTATGAGCTTTACCTTCTGTATAATTCATTTGTCAACTACCATGCTCTGTTTTACACTTTCCCAGTCAGGTTATGAACACCTTGTATTCAGGTATTTCAACTGCTTTTCAAAATAAATTCTCTTTGTACCTTATAGTGAAATTGTACATATTTCTGGATTGATAAATTCTAGAATAATTTAATAAAAACAATATTATTGGGGTAATCTACCAAATGCCAGACAACATGCCACAATATGAATTTTTTTTATGTCTTTAAAAACTCATTGATAGTAGGTGTTGTTGTCATTGGGGTGTGTGTGTGTGTGTGTGTGTGTGTAATGGGTTGTAATCTAAAATGTATTTCTTATCTTGGGTAATGGTCAAAAAAGTTCAACATCATGGTGATTTAATAAAATAGCAAACCTAGGTTACATATTTATTTTTTCTCCAAAAGCAAATCTTTCGGACTTTTTTATTCTCACCATTTTGCCAGTTTGAGGTCTTATAGATTACAATAGCTTCTTTAGGTAAGGATGCTTGAACTATCCTGATAGCAAAAACAAAATGTCAGTTGGGCTAGACTCATTTTCTCTCACCTGGCCCAGCTCCAGGAGTTCATTGATTTCTGTAATTAAATGAGTTGGAAGTAAATCCCAGGCCTGTGCTGCACGTTAGTCATTGGTGCTGAGGCCTGAATCTTAATAAGCTGTTGAGTGTGATCTTGTGCCAGAGAGGCGAAGTGTTAACAGTCTTTCTGGTGCTCCCAGACCATGTAGCAATCTGGGGTTATAATTGCTTCATGCAGGACAAAATGGAGAGGAGTTAGAATGGCATTAGATTCGAATAAAATAGCATACTTCAGAAAGTGCTTAAATGATAGAATACAAAATGTGTCTTTTTTTTTTTTTTTTTACATAAATCCAACTTGGTGGATGAAATATTCTTTAGCCTTTCTAAGTGGAATATGAAATTTTAGGCTTTCAGTTTGATTGGGACAGTAGTAAGTATA
This sequence comes from Pongo abelii, assembly GCF_028885655.2. NCBI lineage: Eukaryota > Metazoa > Chordata > Mammalia > Primates > Hominidae > Pongo > Pongo abelii. The sequence continues at coordinate 58,137,952 of NC_072002.2, read as the reverse complement.
TAAACTAAAAAAAGCAAACAGTAAGAACTTTAATTAATTTTCAAGTTGCTGAAGGCCATGCTAACTCAACAAATGCCATATCATTTTTTGTTTGATTTCTCTGAGTCAGGTCTTAAAATTATATTATTTTCAAATTTACTTAGAGAAGCAAAATAAAAAATATATCAAACATATATGTCTAACATATATGACTAGAAAAAATAAAAACATGTATATTTGACACATTTTTATTTTGTTATATGTGTTCAGATATGGTTTTACATATATATGTAAAATATGTATTCTTATATATGATGTATCTTTATATGATGTGGCTGTATCTCTATATCTATATTATCTCATAGAATATGGTAGCTAGAAAATAATCTAGTCCAACTCTTGCAAAACACTTAGTTACACGAAATTACACAAAAAATTACAAATTGAAATTTGTAATTTCTCAAATTCTAATTGAGAAATTTGTAATTGAGAAATTACAAAAGTTGGAAATTCGGAGAGTTTTTTTGGAAGGTAAAACTTTAAAATCTAAATATATTTTAAGAAAAGCCTGATTAAGAAAAAAACAAAAATAAAACAAGGCTTTTACTTGCAAGTAGTGGAATCCTAAATCTTTAGAATTTTCCATTTGCTGGTGAGAGTGAAAAAATACAGGTTCAAATTTTTGTTCATGCTTCACAAATTTTTATATCATTTAACCTGGAAAGTCCAATTTAGAAATATATTCTGAGAAATGATATGAAAACTTCAAGAAGAATGTACGTAAAATAAGTTTCTCATAGTGTTCATGAGAGCAAGGGAAGTTGAAACTTAAAATCCAACAAAATAACCAATTAAATACTTATAGCACATCTATAAAATAAAATACCATGCAAGCATTAAGAATAAAAGTGTATTGTTATTGACATAAATATTTTAATATATACTGGGGAATAAAAACAAGTTATAAAAGCATATGTATGTATATAGATAAGCATTATATAAACAATGTAGTTTTATACACACATACATATGTCATGTTTGCTTTACATTTCTATATTTATGTGTATGATTATGAATAAAAAATATTTGGAAATGTATGCAACAAAATTTTAGCAGTGACTGTGTTTAGTAGCAGCACTATGGATGGCTCCATTTCACTTCATCTTTTCATATCTTCAAAATGAGCATTTATTTCTTATGTAATGAAAAATAACTTTTAAAAACTCACACGTTAATGTTATTCTATATAAAACTGAAAATACAGTAATTTCTTTACCAAGGAGATGAATAGTAAATTGAATTGAATTCATTAAATATTTATGATAACGTGAACATTTTACTAGGAACTCTGGAATACAAAAAGAAATAGAATGCCTATACAGCATTACATTTTCTAAACATAAAGCTTTGACAACTCTTTGCTCAAACATGCAAAATGCTGCCTATACCAACTGACTGAAGTGAAAATGTCAGTCTGGCATTGAAAGACTTTATAAAACAATCTGAAGGTGACTCTAACAACCCCTACCAACAAAAACAGCTAAAATTAAGTAACAACACATAGAACTAGAAATAACTGATTTACTTTCTCATCTTAAAAACTATACACACATACACTTATATGTATATATGTATGTATAGTCAGAGTCACTGTATACACAAGCATGCACACATATGCATACATATATATGTACATACGCACGTGTGTGTGTGTAGTTTCTCTTTTTTTTTTTTGAGACAGAGTTTCGCTCTTGTTGCCCAGGCTGGAATGCAGTGGTGCAATTTCGGCTCACTGCAACCTCCGCCTCCTGGGTTCAAGCAATTCTTCTGCTTCAGCCTCCTGAGTAGCTGGGATTACAGGCACCTGCCACCACGCTTGGCTAATTTTTTTTTTTTACTTTTCGTAGAGACTGGTTTTTACCAGGTTGGCCAGGCTAGTCTCGAACTCCTGACCTCAGGTGATCCACCCATCTTGGCCTCCCAAAGTAATGGGATTACAGGTATGAGCCACCATGCCCAGCTCTGTGTGTGTAGTTTTTAACATACTATACACACTATACACACATAAACACACACATACACACAAATATATGTATACATACATATGCATATGTGTGTGTATATGTATGTGTGTGTGTGTGTGTGTGTGTGTGTACTATAGACACTCCATATTTGTGGTTTCTGAATATGGAACTCAGTATAAAGGGTTGACCATAAGAAACTTCAGATCTGTGGATTTTGGTGTATGAGGGGTTCTGAAACCAATACCCTGTGCATACCAAGGGGTGACTGTATATTTTATATAATACATATACATACATATATATATAGAGAGAGAGATTCAAGTCTGCTAAAAGTAAATTGTATTAAGATGTTACATTTTCTCTATTTATAGAGCACTGTGTACATCACGAAAATGCATATGATACATGCATCCATGAATTTGAAGAACTGGCAATCAAGTTGAAAAAAGTAAGGTGACTTTGACTTCTGACTCATAATGAGTTAGAATGAGTGGACAGGGGCAGACTTTGCTTACGGTAATTTCTACTAAAGAAGCTAGGCAAATGGGGATCAAATCTGGCGTCTGCCCACTGGTGACTGCATTCTTTCTTAGATGGTTTCCTGTAGATGCTCCTAGTGTATACATTCTAGGTAAACATATTTACAGCTTTTTGACTCCTGTAAAGCCTGTTGAGCAGTAGACTGTCAATGTGTCATTTCTCACTGGTTGCTTTTAAGATCTTCTCTGTGTTTTTGCTGTTCTACAGTTTCATTATGATAGATTTAAATATGCCACATTTTTCAACTCTTTGTATATGGATTCCAGAATATTTATTCTAATATGTCTTACAATCCCTAATTGTTCATTTAGCTATGTCTGATTTACTGATTAGGCCAAGTTGCTAATTTTAGAAACTACGTCAATCACCTCTAGAAATTCTATTTGATGCTCGTTCAAATTCATCTTCTTTTTGTTGGCTGTAGTTGTTAGTAGTTTGGTTTTTTGAGCATTAAGTTTCTTCTTCAATAATTTTAAACATACTTAAGTTATTGTCAATATCTGATAATTATACTATGTAAAATGATCAGGGATCAGATATTCCTATTTAGTCTATAGACCTTCAAACATAGTAGCATCTTTCCTATTATGTTTTTATGATTTAGGATTTTAACTTAGAATTTCTTGCGATACAACCATCCCAGTAGCACTTTTTACATATGTTTCATAAGGAGGCAGGTAAGTAGTGTGAATTTTGCCTCAAACCTATAAAACAAGAAGACTGTAATTATGACTTGCTATGCAACGGTCTTTTGTTGTTATTTTCTTATCTCGATCCTAAATTTAAATATGGGATGTTTCTCGTCGTCTCCTTCTGCATGAGTTTTCCATATTTATCCATTCTCTTTGTGTTTACATTTTTAGTGTTCTCGATCATTTTCATGGGTCACATAAATTCTACCCTGCTCAGTTGAATATAAATGCTTTTAAACACAAGCCTCTTGGTTATTAAATCCTACAACCTCCCCTCTCTTGTCCCCTTCTCCCCAGTTCAACCAGGTAAGTAAAAGCATCAGTACCATATAACACCTCTGATACTGTATTTCTCCTCCATTTCTTTTAACTAAGAAAACTGGCATTTATTTAATGGCCCTAACATAGTTTGGAGCTATCTTTCATATCTATGTTTTTTTAAATTTAAGTTCTGGGATACATGTGCCGGACGTGCAGGTTTGTTACATAGGTAAACACATGCCATGGTGGTTTGAATCTCTCACTTTTCTTTGAGGTCGATATGAATTTAAAATTTTTTGTGTGTATTCATTATACTTGGATGTATTCAGGCAGAATATTTTCATGTTACCTGCCTTTCAATGTTGCTAAGTCATAATGTATATTTTATTAAAAAGCATATCTAATCTTACGTATCTATAAAGCAAAATTGTTGAAATTATTTTCTTCTCAATGATTATCCCAGTTATGGTGTATAATAGAGGTTCAATATATAAACACAGATTGAATGAATATAGGACACCTAGAGTTATTAATGTTAGGAAGAATTGTGAGAGTGCACTTCTTCCCAGCTGTTGATATAGTCCTCTTTTTCAGTGGTACTATAGTACTATAGTACTGACTCCTATAACAAAGAAGATAACCTCGGAAAGGGAGGTGAACTAGATTCAGGGAGCCTCATCAATGAACCTCAACGAAGGTCAATGAACATCAGCAATTTTATCAGCTGAGCATCAGTCAATCAGCAAAAGTGACCAATACACCAAACTTCAAAACATAACCAAGCCCCACCCCAGATAAAAAGCCCGTGGCATATCCCTGTTGACTGTCAGACAGAATATATCCTTTCTGGAAAGATACATATTTCCTGCCGCATTTCCTGCCATGTTTTGCTTCATGCCCAAGGTAGCCTAGTCATCCTTGTTTTCTATTATGCGGTTCACACATATGTAATAACTTATTTTTCCTTGTGCCTTTATATTCATTGATTTGTAAATGTTATTCAACCTTTTCCCTTACTCTTTTAGCTAGAAGAACAAACTTTTTTAATTATTGAAAGTCCTTAAAGTATTTCTGTTGACTGTTTTCATTTACCCTCCATGTTTCTCAATAAATACTATTGGGACTTGTAGATTCTTCTCACAATTAAAATCTTTAAAATCTTAACCATGACTAAATATGTTTGGGATAGAAATTGTAAAAATTACTTTCATAGAATATGATAGCTTCTAATTGCTCTAATATGTTCTATATTATTGTATGAATATATTTGGGAATCAATTCAGTTTGGACATAAAAATAGTTTAAAAATTTATTTACTATATAGAAGCCTGAAAACATAGTACACAAAAATAGAGTATCAAATGATTCTTAATCTTATGAAAAACTACTCGATCTGGCTCAAAATAACATAAATGCTGACTAAACTACACTGTAATACTATTTCTCATATATTGAATTAATAAAAAATAAAAAAATTAACTACAGTCTCTATTGGTAAATCTGTAAAATAAATAGGCATTCTGACATCTAGCTAGTGGAAATACAAAATGATACAACTTCTGTGAAAGATAATTTGGAAAAAATCTCTATCCTAAGTATATGATGAGAATTTACTGTTAGTCTCAAAAATATAAATTCTAGGGTTCTATTCCTAAGATTCTGTGGCAAAACCACAAAATATTAAAGTGACATATGACATATGCACAAGATTAATTTTATTGTGACATATCAGTAATAACGAGAAACTAGAAATAGGCCTTTTGTCAACTATAGGACACTAGTTGAATAAAATATGGTAGATCTACCTGATAAATTAACAAAAAATAAAGAAGATGAAATATTTCTAGGATAGACTGTAAGGTTTTTTAAAAACCAAGCCACAGGAGAGTATTGTCAAGCTAAAAAAAAAAGTAGATATAGAAACATCTTTATAATAAATTACATTTTCTATGAAAAAGGGATGTTGGCAATATAAGCATTATATACACTCATGCTTATATTTTCAAGATGAAACTATTAAAGAATAAAGCCAGACTGAACCAAACACAATTACCTTATATGAGGAAAGAGGGAACTGGGATAGAATATAGAAACAGATGAGAATTCTAACAATACATTTACTTGTATAGTTTTGATTTTGAAACCAAGAATATTCAGTCAAAAAGACACAAGCAGTATAAATAGAAAGTGAGCTAAAATTGATACGCTAAACTCTATAACAAGGAAGTACTATAACCTCCAAGAGAAGTTAATTGGGTCCTGTGACTTTAAACATTATATTTTGACTGAGTATCCTTGACAGAAATTATTTTAATGACAGAAAAAAAAATCTTAAACTTTGAACAATGTAGCAGAAGTGTATAGAAACTAAAAGGGGTAGAGGAACAAGATAACCAGCATCACGAGGTAACAGTCAGAAAAGTTTAGGTGAAGTCAAATCTGTGTTCCATCATCTACAGGATAAATGATGTGGCTTTTCGGACTCATCCAATGATATCAGGGCAAAAAAGAATTGTTATTAAATAAAAGACACAAGAGATGTTCAAATCCTGATCTGAATAAACCAATTCTAAAAATGTATATCATTAAGGGCTGTTGAGAAAACTTTAGTATAGACAGGCTATTCTATGCAGTTAAAAAGTTTCTGTTTGACACTGATATTAACTTGGTGGTTATTTTTTAAAATACTCTTATAGAATATGCTTCGAAATAAAGATACATAACCTATCTACAGAAAAATGAGATGATGATATCTGCAATTAGCTTTAATATGCTCCAGAATTATTTTAAAAGAAACATTTAGGGCAGATATAATAAGATTAGCAAAATGTTATTCATTGTTGAAGGTGGGTGATAGATACATAGGGGTCCATTATATTAGGCTGGTGCAAAAACATTAAAGTAATGGCAAAAACCGTAATTGTTTCTGCACCAATGTAATAATTATAAATTATTGGAGATAATTTATAATTAGAATCTCCAAATATAATAACAAATAAACTGTATCTTTAAATTTCTCCTTGAGTATTTTTGATATCATCCAAGATTAGAAAATGTTTTTACCTAGCAACAAAAAATATGGTTATGGAATCTTTATGTATCTAAGTCAAGTGCCTAAAATTCAATTGTTTGGCTAATAGATTCCACTATTCTTTATTCTTGTCCTTTAGTTTGGTTGTAGGAGGTCATATCTTTATTCTTCTCCTTTGCTTCTCACTTCTACCCTTCTTTTAATTTCAATAATGCAGGATAACTTAAATAAATTTAAAGTTGTTATTGAGCAAAAAGTGCTAGCTGCCCGATGTGCTAGAATCCAATACTATGGCTCTGGAGTTTTTAAGAAAAGCTTTATATTGAAATTTTACTTCCAAGGAAAGAGAAACTAAATGCAAATCTGTCTCCCTGTGCTGCCTTCAACCCTTAGAAAAGGTTTAGGGGGTGGATACTGGGATTAGCAAGTGATTGGTCAATAAATGTGACTATTTAGATAAAATAGACAGATTCCATGAAAGATGCAAACTATGAAAGCTTATTAAAAAAAAAACGTAATAACCTGAATCTAAAATCTACTTCTGAAATTGAATTCATAATTTTTAAAACCCTCCCACAAAGAAACTTCAGGCTGAAATGAATCATATGAAACATTAAAAAAGAAAAACATTTTCAAACATACAGTTGAAGGGGTGAAAATATATTCTGATATATTCCGATTCACCGGGAGGCCAGCATTAACCTAATACCAAAACCGCACAAAGACATTACAATTTAAAAAACAACAACAGAACAATATTCCTTATCAACTTCAATGCAAAAATGCTAAGCACAAGTGTCTGAAAAGGCCAATACATCATGAATAAGTGGAATATATGTTAGAAGTGCAAGGTTATTGTTTAACATTTGAAAATCAATAAATGTTATTCTTCATTAAAAATAAATCTTTTAAAGATGTAATTTCTCATTAGACGCAGAAAAGGCGTTTTATAAAATTTAATACTTATTTCTAATAAAAACTCTAGCACACTAGGAATAAAAACAAGCTTTCTCAATCTGATAAAGGGCATCTATCAAAAATTAAAGCTAACATTGTAGTTAATTATAAAGGACTACATGCTTTTTCTCTGAGATCAGGACACAGTCCAGGATGCCTGCTCTCCTCCTTTTTTTACTCAGCATTTTACTGGAGGTTCAAGCCAAGGCAATAAGGCAAGCAATGAATATAGAAGTCATCTAAACTGAAAAAGAAGTAGTAGAAAGTACTTATAGCCATTTAGTTTCGTAATTACATGTGCTTTTCTCTTTCTCTCTGTTCACCCTACCATATGGCTTTATTCTAAGTTATGTATACATAAAGCTTTACTATATATTTGTATATATTGCTCGTTGCAAAATAATGAAAATTAAACCATGGAATTGTCTAGAAATACACTAATATAGTAGGTTGGTTAAACTGCACAATTAACTCAATTATCATATGCTGTAAATTGAATATGATTTACTACATAACAAGAAAAATATTAATAGTGAAGAAAATATTAAACATAAAACAGGTTTAAAGTTGATTTTTAAGTAAAAGCATTGGCTAAAGAGTTTAATCAGCAAAATTCATGAAGGTTAATCCAAAAATTCATTGGAATCTATTTAGGAATAAATTACTTCACTTGAAATGTATCACTAAAAATATTTTTTGATCTAATGGAGTGATAATTGAATACTTTTCTAATCTGAGGCAGGGGAGATAGTAGCACCACAATGGAATTACTTGTCTAGTTAAATACAGTCCTTTTTTGTGGAAATTATTTGCTTTCAGATTCATGCTGAGAAGTGACCAGCTTCTCTTTATCATAATACAATTTAACAAAATGTAGCATTCCTTCTAGATCAAATTAAGGCAATTTGGAAAATTAAAGTCTTTGGGTCTTAGCTCTTCAATCATCCTCCATTGTTCCTATCAACAGAGAAAAAATAACTGTGAAAAAAAATCTTGAAGGACTTAATTTCCTTCTATGTTACTAAGCTGAGAGAAGTGATGCCCCTATAAATGGTAATGACTCAGAGGCTAATGCCAGCAGTGTCCTTCTTTACACACCTTTTCTGGGCCAAGTCAACTTCTTCCAGGCTCTCACAGGATAATTTACAGGTATATTTGCACGATCACAGAAATAACAAGTTTAGGCTGAATAGCACTCAAATGTCTAAGATATACAATATTGACCAAGATTTCTCTCTTTTTTTCCTCCCTCTCACCTCTCGTGTTCTTCTCCTCCCACCACTGCATACTCATCAACACAACCATCAATCAATGACACTAACAGAATCACTTCTTTATCAGAACTTAAACCACAAAAGAGGTATCCTGTAATTCCGTAATCTGTTCTGCTCATTAAATCCTGGGTTTTAAGTGAGTAAATAAATTATTTGATGAGAAGCATTTCAACCTGAAGTAATACTATTTAAGAAGTCTTTAAAAAAAGATTTGCATGCTCTGAAATGGCAGTTATAAAGGCATTTGGAAAGGCAGCTATAAAGATATTAAAGGAAGGATATTGGTTATAAAACTAATTCAAAAATATGCTTTCTGAAATATTTTTGGAACTATCATCTTTGAATGTTTATGGAAGGATGCAATAACATGTTATTTATATTGACTTAAAAATGAAAAAAATCACAAAAAATCTGGAAGCATGAAAAAAAAACCCCTTTTCTTAGCTGAGTGACACCATCAATGTGAGAAGTCTGGTCTGTCTCTGTTTTGAGTGTATATATGCATGTGTGTTTCACAGCTGTAGAAAAATTTGTACAATACGTCATATGCAAGTTTCACTTATAGTATGGATAATTAGTTTTAGAAATCTATAAGTAATTGATTAAGTATGAATTTACTTGTCCAGGTGTGGTGGCTCGTGCATGTAATCCTAGCACTTTGGGAGGCCAAGGCGGGCGGATCACTGGAGGTCAAGTTTGAGACCAGCCTGGCCAACATGGTGAAACCCCGTCTCTACCAAAAATACAAAAATTAGCCAGGCGTGGTGGCCTGTGCCTGTAATCCCAGCTATTTGGGAGGCTGAGGCATGAGAATCGCTTGAACCTGGGAGGTGGAGGTTGCAGTGAGCGGAGATCTGCCACTGCACTCCAGCCTGGGCAACAGAGTGAGATTCCATCTCAAAAAAAAAAAAAAAAAAAAAAAGAAAGAAAAAGAAGACTGTGAATTAACTCATAATTCCAGCGCTCTGAATCTTTGCAGAATAAAAATATTTTTATTTTAAATTTTATGTACGTTTCATATGTTCTGTACAAATCATTGTTCACTTTTCTAGGGTTTTATTATGGAAAATTTCAAACATATATAAAGGTTAAGAAAATAGACCCCCAGGTAGCTAAATCCAGATGTAGAACTCATCCCTTTCTTTCATCTTGACTCCTATTCACCTCCTGTCTCCAAATGGATTATCTTGAAGCAAATTTCCAACATCATATCATCTCTAAATATTTTAGTATGATTTCTAAAAGATGACTTTTAAACATAACTACAGTACCTGCAATATTTTACTCAGCTTTTAAATGTATATTTATATTAATACATAACAATACATGATATTTTAACTGTTTTAAAGCACTCCAAGAAATCAGCACACAATAACTTATTTACTAAATCTCTTAATAATATTTTTTTCCCAATCCTTATGCCATAGAAACAAGGCTGCAGTAAAGGGTAGAACTTCTCATGTTACTAAGTGTTGCCAAATTCTTCTCCAGACACCTTCCCAACCTATATTCCTACACATAGTAAAAGAAAGCATTTATCCCTGTGTTTTCTAACCCTGATAGTGACAGATATTTTCATTCTTGCCAATGGAAGTGGTCTGAAATGGAATCGCATTATATCTGTTATTTGCATTTCCATTCTTGAGAATGCGTAAGTCACGTTTCCCAATGATAATGGATCATTTGGTTTTCTAATCATTAAATTGCCTATTCCTATATCTGATTTATTTTTTCTATTGTGACATTTTAAAAATTTATAGCCTAGTTGAAAATGCCACAATAATTCTCCCAGTTTGTGGCTGGCCTCCTCACTATGTTTGTTATTATTTCCTGAACAATAATAACAACAACAACAACAAAATTAACTTCAAATCTTTCAAACATGTCCCTCTTTTCCTTCAAGGTTGGATTTCTCCATCCTTACTTGTCTTTTATATATAAAATATTATTTTATCACAATGACATAATTATATTATTTAAATATTTTAACTTAAATATTCCTGCTTTTAAACTTGTCAATTATTATTTCCTAGATTTTTTTGGTTTTTTTTTTCACATATTTTGAAGTAAGGCTCCAGTATTTTTCATACATATGGCCAAAAGTCCCAGCACCATTTTTTGTTTAATTCTTTCCTACCTCATGATTAATAATGCCACATGCCATTTAACATTCTCTTGTATGTATAGGACTGCTCTGAGTCTCTATTCTGGCCCACTGGCTTGTGTAATGTGTCCCTATTTAAGTAGCACAAGAGTTTGTTGCCGAATTCTGTAAAATTTTGAATCTTTTAAAGCAAATCTTTCTATAACTCGCTTATTCTTTTCTTTTCAAACTGGCTTTGCTGCTTGGTGCCCACCAAATTTTCATAATAATTTTAGTATTGCTTTTTCAATTATGTAAATTATTGAAAAAATTATTATGTATAAGTATTTACTTTTAAAACACTATATATATATATATATATATACATTTTTGAGATGGAGTTTCGCTCTGTCGCCCAGGCTGGTGTGCAGTGGTGCAATCTCAACTCACTGCAACCTCTGCCTCCAAGATTCAAGCAATTCTCCTGCCTCAGCCTCCTGAGTAGCTGCAATTACAGGTGTGTGCCACCACGGATGGCTAATTTTAGTAGAGATGGGGTTTCGTCATGTTGGCCAGGATGGTCTTGAACTCCTGACCTCAGGTGATCCACCCACCTCAGCCTCCCAAAGTGCTGGGATTACAGGCATGAGCCACAGTGCCTGACTAAAACACTGTATTGTTACTACTCTATCTCAAGTATTGTTCTAGGTCCTAAATATTTTCCAATATTAACTTATAAAATCTTTATAGCAATAATAGTAATATCTCATATCCCCAAGGCCACAGAGGTTGTTAACCTGGTACTAGGGAACCTGAACTATAAATCCAGGCAATGCAGATTCATATCATATTTACAAATTAATTTGTACAGCATTGCCTGCCATCTTTATGATATGGAGAGACATTTGTCCAACAGAGTGCCATTAGGCACATGTGGCTGTTGAGAACATTAAACCACTAGAAATATGGCTTAATATAAAATAAAAACCTGATTTGGATTTCAATGTCATTGCTAATTTTTTTTTTTTTTTTTTTTTTTTTTTTTGTGACAGTGTCTCACTCTGTTGCCCAGGCTGGAGTGCAGTGGCGTGATCTCGGCTCACTGCAACCTCAGTCCCCCCGGGTACAAGCGATTCTCCTGCCTCAGTCTCCCGGGTAGCTGGGATTACAGGTGCCTGCCACCATGCCCAGCCAATTTTTATATTTTTAGTACAGACAGGGTTTCACCATCTTGGCCAGGCTAGTCTTGAACTCCTGACCTCATGATCCACCTGCCTCAGCCTCCCAAAGTGCTGGGATTACAGGCATGAGCCACCGCGCCAGGCCTAAAAATTTTTTTCTAAAATATGTCACTACTATATTTCATGCTGATTACATATTGAAATCATAATATTGTGAACATAATTTTAATGAAATATTAAAATTATCTTCACCTATTATTTTTGGTCTTTAAAAACGGCCATTGAAAATTCAAAATTACACATGAATCTCTCCTTACATCTTTAAGAACAATACTGATATAGCATATTCCATTCATGGATATACTATATATCTACATTTATTTAAAGATTCCATTATATCCTTTAGTACTGCTTATAATTTCTGTATAAAATTCCTACATAATTATTCTAAATTTATTTATAGGTATCATAGTAGTTTTTATTATTGTAATAATTATCTTAAAATTAAACTTCTGAATTCACTGTACCGCTTATAATTTCTGTATAAAATTCTTGCAGCTTATTATAAATGTGTTTATAGGAATCATAGATGGCTTTTGTTTTTGTAATAGCATTATTTTGTTTTTTAATTTCTGAGATACATGTGAAGGATATGCAGGTTTGTTACACAGGTAAACGTGTGCCATGGTGGTTTGCTGCACCTGTCAACCCATCACCTAGGTATTAAGCCCAGTATGCATTAGCTATTTTTCCTGATGCTCTCCATCACCCTGCACCCGCTTCCGACAGGCCCCAGTGTAAGTTGTTCCCCTCCTTGTGTCTGTGTGTTCTCATCATTCAACTCCCACTTATAAGGAAGAACATGTGGTGTTTGGTTTTCTGTTCCTGCATTAGTTTGCTGAGAATAATGACTTCCAGCTCCATCTAGGTCCCTGCAAATGACATAATCTTATTCCTTTTTATGGCTGCATAGTATTCCATGGTGGATATGTACCACACTTTCTTTATCCAGTCTATCACTGATGGGCATGTGGGTTGATTCCATGTCTTCACTATCGTGAATAGTGCTGCAATAAACATATGGGTGTATATATCTTTATAGCAGAATAATTTATAACGGTTTGCATATATACCTAGTGATGGGTTTGCTATATCAAATGGTATTTCTGGTTCTAGGTCCTTGAGGAATCACCACACTGTCTTCATAATGGTTGAACTAATATACATTCCCACCAACAGTGTGAAATCATTCTTATTTCTCCACAGCCTCACCAGCACCTGTTGTTTTTTAACTTTTTAAAAATCACCATTCTGACAGGTGTGAGATGGTATCTCATTGTGGTTTTAATTTGTGTTTCTCTAATGATCAATGATGTTGAGCTTTTTTTCACATTTGCTGGCTGCATAAATTGCTTCTTTTGAAAAGTGTGTGTTCATATCTTTTGCCCACTTTTTTTTTTCTTGTAAATTTGTTTAAGTTCCTTGTAGATTCTGGATATTAGACCTTGTCAGATGGGTAGATTGCAAAAATTTCCTCCCATTCTGTAGGTTGCCTGTTCACTCTGATGACAATTTCTTGTGCTGTGCAGAAGCTCCTTAGTTTAATTAGGTCTCGTTTGTCAATTTTTGTTTTTGTTGCAATTGCTTTTCATGTTTTTGTTATAACATCTTTTCCCATACCTATGCCCTGAATAGTATCGCCTAGATTTTCTTCCAGGGTTTTTATGGTTTTGAGTTTTACATTTAAGTCTTTAATCCATCTTGAGTTAATTTTTGTAAAAGGTGTAAGGAATGGGTCCAGTTCGAATTTTCTGCATATGACTAGCCAGTTTTCCCAGCACCATTTATTAAATAGGGAATCCTTTCCCCGTTGCTTGTTTTTGTCAGGTTTGTCAAAGATCAGATGGTTGTAGATGTGTGGTCGTATTTCTGAGGTCTCTATGCTGTTCCATTGGTCTGTGTCTGTTTTGGTAGCAGTATCATGCTGTTTTGGTTACTGTAGCCTGGTAGTGTAGTTTGAAGTCGAGTTGTGTGATGCCTCCAGCTTTGTTCTTTTTGCTTAGGATTATCTTGGCTATGTGAGCTCTTTTTTCATTCCATATGAACTTTAAAGTACTTTTTTTAGTTCTGTGAAGAATGTCAATGGTAGTTTAATGGGAATATCATCTAATCTAGAAATTACTTTGGGCAGTATGGCAATTTTCATGATATTGCTTCTTCCTATTCATTGGCACGAAATGCTTTTCCATTTGTTTATGTTATCTCTGATTTTCTTGAGCAGTGGTTTGTAGTTCTAATTGAAGGGGTCCTTCACATTCCTTGTTAGCTGTATTCCTAGGTATTTAGTTCTCTTTGTAGCAATTGTGAATGGAAGTTCATTCATGGTTTGGCTCTCTGCTTGTCTATTTTGGTTTATAGAAATGCTTGTGATTTTTGCACATAGATTTTGTATCCTGAGACTTTGCTGAAGTTGCTTATCAGCTTAAGAAGCTTTGGGCTGAGACAATGGGGTTTTCTGGATATAGGATCATGTCATCTGCAAACAGAGACAACTTGACTTCCTCTCTTCCTATTTAAATATGCTTTATTTCCTTCTTTTGCCTGATTGCCCTGGCCAGAAGTTCCAATACTATGTTGAATAGGAGTGGTGAGAGAGCACTTCCTTGTCTTGTGGTGGTTTTCAAAGGGAATGCTTCCAGCTTTTGCCCATTCAGTATGATATTGGTTGTGAGTTTGTCATATATGGCTCTTATTATTTTGCGATATGTTCCATCAATACCTAGTTTATTGAGAGTTTTTAACAGGAAGGGATTTTGAATTTTATTGAAGGCTTTTTCTGCATCTATTGAGATAATCATATGGTTTTTGTCATTAGTTCTGTTTATGTGATGAATTACATTTATTGATTTGTGTATGTTGAACCAGCCTTGCATTCCAGGGATCAAGTTGACTTGATTGTGCTGCTTTTAATGTGCTGCTGAATTATGTTTGCCATATAATTGCATTGATGATTTTCACATAGATGTTCATCAGGGATATTGGCCTGAAATTTTATTTTTTTGTTGTATCTCTGCCAGGTTTTGGTATCAGATTGATGCTGGCCTCATAATATGAGTTAGAGAAAAGTCCCTCTCTATCAATTTTTTGGAATAATTACAGAAGGAATGGTACCAACTCCTCTTTGTACTTCTGGTAGAACTTGGCTGTAAATTAATGTGGTCCTGGGCTTTTTTTTTGTTGGTATGCTATTTCTTACCGCCTCAATTTCAGAACTTGTTGATCTATTCATGGATTCGACTTCTTCCTGGTTTAGTGTTGGGAGGGTGTATGTGTCCAGGAATTTATCTGTTTCTTCTAGATTTTCTTGTTTATTTGCATAGAGGTGTTTATAGTATTTTCTGATGGTTGTTTGTATTTCTGTGAGGTCAGTTGTGATATCTTCTTTATTTTTTTAATTGTACCAATTTGATTCTGCTCTCTTTTCTTCTTTATTGGTCTAGCTACTGGTCTATCTAGTTTATTAATTTTTTCAAAAAACAAGCTCCTGGTTTCATTGATTTTTTGAAGGGTTTTTCGTGTCTCTATCTCCTTCAGTTCCTATCTGATCTTGGTTATTTCTTGCCTTCTGCTAGCTTTGGGGATTGTTTGCTCTTGGTTCTCTAGTTCTTTGGTTGTGATGTTAGGGTGTCTATTTGAGATCTTTTTAGATTTTTGAAGTGGACATTTCATGCTATAAATTTCCCTCTTAATACTGCTTTAGCTGTATCCCAGAGATTCTAGTACATTGTCTCTTTGTTCGCAATGGTTTCAAAGAAATGCTTGATTTCTGCCTTTTTTCATTATTTATCCAGGAGTCAATCAGAAACAAGTTGTTCAATTTCCATGTAGTTGTTTGGTTTTGAGTGAGTTTCTTAATCTTGAGTTCTAATTTGATTATGTTGTGGTCTGAGAGATGTTTGTTATTATTTCAGTTCTTTTGCATTTGCTGAGACTTTTAATTATGTGATCAATTTTAGAGTAAGTGCCATGTGGCACCGGGAAGAATGTATATTCTCTTTTGGGAGGGGGGTTGAGAATTTGGTAGATATCTATTAGGTCCAGTTGATCCAGAGCTAAGTTCAAGTCCTGATTATCTTTGTCAATTTTCTGTCTCAATGATCTAATATTGAAAATGGGGTATTAAAGTCTCCCAACATTATTGTGTGGGAGAGTAAGTCTTTTCATAGGTCTGTAAGAACCTGTTTTATGAATCTGGGGGCTCCTTTATTGGGTTCATATATATTTAGGGTAGGTAGCTCTTCTTGTTGAACACTTTATCATTATGTAATGCCTTTCTTTGTCTTTTTTATCTTGTTGGTTTAAAGTCTGTTTTTTCAGAAACTAAGATTGCAACTCCTGTTTTTTCCTGATTTCCATTTGCTTGGTAGATTTTCCTCCATCCCTTTATTTTGAGCCTATGTGTGTCTTTGCATGTGAGATAGATACAGGACACCCATGGGTCTTGTCTCTATCCAGCTTGCCATTCTGTGTCTTTTTATTGGTGCATTTAGCCCATTTACTTTTAAAGTTAATATTATTATGTGAAGTTGTTCCTGTCATCATGACGCTACCTGATTATTGCACAGACCTGTTGATGTAGTTGCTTCATAGTGTATTGATCTGTGTACTTCAGTGTGTTTTTGTAGCAGCTGGTAATGGTTTTTCCCTTCCATATTTAGTACTTCCTTCAGGAGCTCTTGCCAGGCAGTCCTGGTGGTGATGAATTCTCTCATCATTTGCTTGTCTGAAAATGATTTTATTTCTCCTTTGTTTATGTAGCTTAGTTAGGGCAAATATGAAATTCTGGACTGGAAATTTTTTTTGTTTAAGAATGTTGAATATTTGCCCCCAATCTCTTCTGGCTTGTAGAATTTCTGCTGAGAGGTCCACTGTTATTTTAATGGGTATTTCTTTGTAGGTGACCTAGCTTTTCTCTCTGGCTGCCCTTAACATTTTTTGCTTCATTTCAAACTTGGAGAATCTGAAGATTATGTGTCTTGGGGTTGATCTTCTCATGGAGTGTCTTACTGGGGTTCTCTGGATTTCCTGAATTTGAATGTTGGCGTGGCTTGCTAGGTTGGGGAAGTTCTTCTGGATGATATCCTGTGTGTTTTCCAACTTGGTTCCATTCTCCCCATCTCTATTAGGTAGGGCTTGGTCTTTTTACATAACCTCATAGTTCTTGGAGATTTTGTTCATTCCTTTTCATTCTTTTTTCTCTAATATTGTCTGCTTGTCTTATTTCAGCAAGACAGTCTTCAAGCTCTAAAATTGTTTCCTCCACTTGGTCTATTCGGCTATTGATACTTGTGGTTTCATTGTGAAGTTCTCGTGTTGTTTTTCAGCTCGATCATTATTTTCCTCTCTAAACTGGTTATTCTGATTAACAGCTTCTGTAATGTTTTTATCATGGTTCTTAGCTTCTTTGCCTTGGGTTAGAACATGCTCCTTTAGCTCAGCAAAGTTTGTTATTATGCACCTTCTGATGCCCACTTCTTTCAGTTAATCCATTTCAACTTCAGCCCAGTTCTGTGCCCTTGCTGGAGAGGTGTTGCAATCATTTGGAGGAGATGAGAAGCACTCTGGCTTGTTGAGTTTTCATAATTTCTTCATTGATTCTTTCTCATCTTCCTGAGTTTATCTATCTTTGATCACTTAGGCTGCTGACCTTTGGGTGGGGATTTTGTGGGTACTTCTTCATTGATGTTGTTGTAGTTGTTGCCTTCTGTTTTTTTGGTTTTGTTTTTACTGTTAGGACCCTCTTTTGTAGGGCTGTTGTGGTTTGCCAGGGGTCCACTCCAGACCCTCTTCTCCTAGATTTCTCCTGCTCTGGGAGGTATGGAGGCTGCAGAAAATCAAAGATGTCTGCCTCCTCCTTCCTGTGGGAGCTCCATCCCAGAGGGGCACCAACATGATGCCAGCCAGAATGCTCCCATGTAAGGTGTCTGGCGACTCCTGTTGGGGGAATCTCACCCCATTAGGAGGCATGAGATCAGGGACCCACTTAAGGAAGCACTCTGACTGCCCATTGGCAGAGTGGGTGTGCTGTGCTGGTGAGAATCTCACTTATCTGGACTGCCTGGATTCCTCAGAGCCAGCAGGGGAAAAGACTAATTCTGTTGACCCATGGAAACCACAGCCACCCCTCACCCCAGGGGCTTTGTCCCAGGGTAAGAGTTCTGTCCATAACCTTCTGGCTGGAGTTGCTGAAATTCCCACAGGGAGGCCCTGCCCTGTGAGGAGGGATGGGTTCCGTTAGGTCTAAAGAGGCAGTATGGTGACAATCTGCCACACCCACTGTGCTGTGCTGTGTGGAATTCTTCCTGACTCCAAACTGGTCAGTCTCCCCAGTGCTGGAAGGGGAAAATGACAGACTGGAACTGTAGTAATGTATTGAACAACAGCATTATTCTTAAAATTAAACTTTTGAATACATTAAGCTTTTGAATTCAAACTTTTCAATTCATTCATGGATTTTTAAAGTATCCACCATGAATCCAGCCATTTCGCTAAACTCTGTAATGAATTCTGTTTGTCTTTAGTTGCTATTGAATTTCTTATTTAGAAAAGTATGCCATCTTCAATTAATAAGAATTGTGCTTATCTGTTTATGCTTGCTTCAATCAATTTCCTAGGACCTGAAGTAAGAACAGAATATAAAGTGGTTGTAGTAGGCATTCTTATATTTATTCTGATTTTACAGAAAATCATGTTTCATGATCCAGTATGATGTTTGCTATAGATTTGTGGAAGACAATTTTTTTAAGTGAAGTAAGTTACTCTACAATACTGGTTTGTTAAAATATTTCCTGTATGCTTAATATTATCAACTTTTGTTCATTGATTGAATTTATACTGTTTTGTCTTATTTGTTCATGCTATAACAAATAAATTTCCTATTTTTAAACCTTTGCATTTTATGATAAGCATTACATGTTCATGGTTTTAAAAAACATATTTTTAGGCTGACTTGTATGTATATACATATAAGTTATTCATTTTTGTGTTTTTGCATATATGTTCTCAAGTGATGTTATGGTTTGAGAATCCCCCATGTGGCAGCATTGAAAGCTAGAGCCTTAGGTGATTGTGTCATGAGGGCAGAGCCCTCATGACTAGATTAATTTATTTATGGATGAATAGATGAATTGATTATTAAGTTATCATGGAAATGAGACTAACTGCTTCATAAAGAAGAGGAAGAGACCTGAGAAACACACTCGGCCCCCTCGCCATGTGTGACCCTGTGTTGCTTAGAAACTTTGCAAAGAGTCTTCACCAGCAAGAAAGTTTTCAACAAATGTGGACCCTGGAACTTGGACTTCTCAGCCTTCATAACTATAAGAAATAAATTACTTTCTAAGAGGAATTTAAGATATCTTCAAATAGTCCGTTATAAGCAACAGAAAACAGGCCAATACAAATGAGACTTATCTATATTTTTCTTTTTATTTTGCTATTGTTTTGTTTAGATACTATGATTCTAGCTTAATAGAAATAGGCACCTGTTCCTTCAAGGAGGGTAAAACATGCCTAGAGATTGTGAATAGATTTTTGAATAACAATTCAATTCACTTAAAGTTTATTTTTATTTTTTAGACAGAGTCTTGCTACCCCAGGCTGGAGTTCAGTGGTACAATCTCAGCTCACTGCAACCTCAGCCTCCTGGGTCCCAGTTCAATCAATTCTCCTGCCTCAGCCTCCCAAGCAGCTGGGATTACAGGCACACACCACCATGCCCAGCTAATTTTTTTTTTTTAGTAGAGACAGGGTTTCACCACGTTGGCCAGGCTGGTCTTGAACTCCTGACCTCATAATCCACCCAACTTGGCCTCCCAAGGTGCTGGGATTACAGGCGTGAGCCACTGTGCCCTGCTCTTTTTTATCCTTTTAGTAAATTTAGCTAGTTTGTAATTTTTCCAAAAAAAGCTCGCCATTTCAATATTCAAGTATGTTGACATAAAATTGTGCATATTTTTTATGATTTTTTCAAAAGCATCTTTTTTTGACATTATACCCTTACCTTCCTTATTTCTAATATTGTTAGTTTGTGCTTTCTCTTTACAATTTTATCAATTTTGGTAGAACTTAGTTGTTTTGCTAGTCTTTTGCAAGAACCATCTCTAAAGACTTGTTCCTCTTTTTTACGGGTATATATTTTTTCACAAAACTCTAACTTTTATACTTGAAACATCTTTCTTTTTCACTTAAATATATCTAGGAGATACTTAAGTGTCATTTGTTTTGAACAATATCGTTATTATTCCAATAAAAGATGCATAGTATATTATTTAATTGGTTTACTAGTAGTAGACATTCATATTATTTACCAATTTTGTACATTTAATTCTGTGTTGAATACTTTTTAGCATATCTGTTTTGCAAAACTGCGTATATTAGTAGAATATGTTCCTAAAAATAGAATTTCAGGAATAAAACCTACATTATTCAAATTTTGTTTTTACCATCAAAATTTATTCATGGACATTGTTCCCATCAACAGATCAAAAATAAGTGTACATATTTCCTCACCATTTTCCGCCATGATGTGTTATCAAACTTTTTGTTATTTACTAATTTGATACTTAAACATTGGTATATCAATAAACCCTTAATTTGGATATCTCTCATATGTGAAAGATTGAACACAACTAATACTTAAGAAAACATGCACTTTCCTTTTTGTAAAATCTCTCTTTACATATTTTGCCCACTTTTTATTTGACTGTTGGTGGTTGTCAATGTACAGCTCTGAATGTTGTGTACATGAAATAAATTATTCTATTTTCTGAATTATGATGATCAGTTTGATACTGTATTTGGAATTTATTCATTATATTTAATTTTAAAAAATTTTCAGGTACTCAAATTTGTTTAGTATTTCCCATAAGGCTTCTTAGTTATGTGGAATACTTACGAAGACTTTCTTTAACAGGCTTTTTTGATAACATCTATTCTGACATGTATTGTTCCAGTCCATTTTTTTATACTTTTATTCTTCATACTTAAATATGTCCCATTTATAATTCACTTTGGTGTAGCTATTAAATACAGAATCACATTTTTTCCAAAAGTCTATCCAATTGCCTCCATATCATTTCTGAAAGAATTATTTCACCCAATAGATTATCATGTTCTAGATTCAAAAGGTATGTTCCTCTATTTCTAGTCTTTCTAATGTCTTCACTTCCTCATTATGCCAAAATGTAGCCTAGTAATGTTCTGTATTACACATTGTAGTTTTACATTTGCTTTTACTGTAAGTTGCTTTTTTTCTGAAATTTTCTATCATTATTTGTGTCTTATAGCTCAGGTATATAGAAAATAATGGTTTTATTTCTTGGGAAATAGTATTCTTTTTACTCTTCTGTTGTAGAAAAATGTCATCTTTGTGATGTTTAGTCTTTCTATCCAAGAAGATGGCATACTTTTTCACTTGTTCTATGATTTGTATATGTGTTCGTATGTCTTAATATAATTTTAATAACTTTTTATTTAAATCATGCACCTTTCTTATTAAATTTATAACTACATATTTTATTCTTTTTTGTTGCCATGGTAAATTAAGTACTTGATTTTTTCTATTATATTTTGAAACTCATAGTCTATAATACATCTTTATTCCAATATCTGTAATTTTCAGTCATTTTTCTTATCTAATAGTATTTTTTACCCCTTCCACAAAATGTTTCATAATGCAATATTGGGTATCCTTGAATTGCTTCTTACTTTCATGACCATCTTTCTAGCATTTCTCCATTGAGAAAGATTTTGGCATTTGGAATATGATAAAGCTGTTTACTCATGGCTGCCGAGATTTGTCTGAATAAGAGTAGATAAAAGCAGAAGCAGGTGTGTGGAACCTACTGCAAATATCCAATCAAGAGGTAATGGTGACTTAAAGACAGTGATCTTGGCAGTGATGAGAGGTGCTCAGTTTTGTAGGCAGAACCAACAAGACTTCCCAGGTGACATTGGTCCAAGCACTGAAAGAAAGGAATTACTATTAATTAAGGTGAATCATGGAAAGAGTAGGTGGGAAATGAGACAGAAATACCAAGAACTGAGTTTTTGAGATTCATTTCAGGAATAACAATATGTATTAGTATTAGGAGAATTATAATCTACCGTATTAATAGGTTGAAAGAAAATATTAACTTTGATTTATGTGGGAAACAGCATTTGATAGAACTCAGTATCTTTTTTTCATAAAACTCCTTAGCAAAGAATAAATAGAATAATAATTCTTAACATATTTAAATATAAATTTTACAAACAAATGGCCAGCATCATCCTTATGAGTAAAATATAAAAAGCATTATCATTAAATCTAAAAAACATTGTCTGCTCTAACCACTGCCATTAGACAATTAAAAAACCAAGTATGAACATTTGAAAGGAAACCACGATGTGATTTGTAAATAAAACTGAAAAGAAAATTGAAGAACAATATTTAAAAATTATTAATATGAGAGTTTGGGAAAATGATAAATTATAAAATAAGCATGCAAAGTATAATAGATTTATGATATATTAAAATACAAGTTTCAAGACATATTTTAAAACATCTTTAGTTAAAAGTATGAATAGGAAAGAGAAATGTAATTATATTAATAAAACTATAAAATTATCAAACTGTATTCAAGGAAATAGAAAATATATAAGAAGCATGTAAATATCACTTACTGTGTGCCAGACACTGGTCTAAGTTCTCTACCCTTTAATCATCACCAAAAATCTTAATAGACATTATTATTAACATTATTTTACATTGGATAAAACTTAGGAAAGGAAGGGCTTAAATCATTTACCTAAGATCAAGCAGGTAGTAAATAGCAGAGCCAGGTGGAAGACTGAACATACAAATGGACACTAACCAGACCATAAATATAGAACTCTGACCCTCAAACTCCAGCAATCAGCCCAGCTAGCCAACCCATTCATTATTTATAGTAAATTGTTCCCAGAAGCCAGACTACTAATTCTAATAACAATTGTGAGAAGTCAAACTAAACCCCTATAACAATTAGCCCCAAATGACTAGGAATTGATTAATATCTGACAGCTTTCCTAATTTTCACTCCTGTAATGTAAGTCCAATCTGCAAGGGCTACACAGGCATCCTTAACCAATAAAATAAAGTATCCTGCTTCTAGTTAGCCTAGTTTCAGCTTCCCCATGCCAACAGCCTACAATGAGGGCATAATGAAGTCTTCAATTCATTGTGAAGCTTTTACACTTTTCTGTTCGCCTTTGAGTCTTTGTCAAATGCAAGTGATGATGGCTGATTGCCCTGCTGTAGCAAGCATTGAATAAATAGCCATTGCTTATTCTCATTTGGGTGGTCTTATTTGTTTTCACACAGAATTCAAACTCAGAATATCTGAACCCAAACTCTGAGAAAAATCTTTCTCCTTGATGAAAAGATCAGTATACTACAATCTATTGCAAAAATTAATTTGTCTAAATTTGGAACTTCATAGAATTATTCTAATTTTACCTTTATATAAACATAAAAGCAGAAAAATATGAAAAAATAATTAAAAGGATACATGCCTTATCAAATATTAAAATGCGTTTTAAAGTCATAATAATCTAAATAGCATGGCAATGTTATAGAATAGCCAATTATAGCAATAAAACAGAAAAGAGAGTCCAGAAATTTTACTAGTATATATAAGATATTATATGGGGAAAAAAACCATAAAATTATTTCAAATAATTGCTAAAATGACATTTTTAAAATTATTTGAATTGCATAATGTATATACATATCCTCAAATGAAAATAAATTATAGATTTTAACTCAAAAGGTTAATCATTCATATAAAAATAAAGTATGTCATTCAAAATAGTAAAACTATGTCTTGAACTTTCATCAGACTTTTACACCAAACCTATAAAGCACTAAATACTTGAAAATAAAGAAAAAAATGACAGAAAATACTAATAGCAGTAGCTAAACATATTTTCGTCTGATCAAAAAAGATCAAACAGATAAACAGTAATAGGAACAAAGAAGAAATAAATAACATAAAGAATTACATATTTATTTAATCAGCAAATACAAAATATACTCTCTTATCAAATAACTGTGACATACTTTATAAGACAGACACAAGCACATAATTTGATCACAAAAATGTAATAAATTCCAAAAATCAGAGGTAGCATAAAGTTCAATCTCTTGATCCAGTGCACAGACATATTAATTAAGAGCAAACAGAAACAACAATAATAACAATGTCAAAAATTTCTGAAGCATTTAGGAGTATAATCACGTAAGTTTTAAATAAAAAAAAATTTAGGACTGAAATTAAGTGAGGCACTATGTATCATAAAAGATGGGACAAGTTCTAAATGGCACCAGGAAGAAAATTTAGTCTGTTGGGTTCCAGAAAATAATACGCGAAGTATGATGTTTAGACATGTTGAGTATTTGAACTAAAAGAGACTGGAAAATCTCAGAAGCAAGTTCTTTCTGACCTTCTCCTATCTTCCTGTTTCCTGTTCCTCTTTCTCCTCTGAAGTGAGTCATAGAAATAAAAATTCCTCTTCCCCAAGACAGGCAATAGAAACTAAAACCCCTCTCCCTCAAAGTAAGCCATAAAACCTACAAGAGTCACTCTCTCCCTCCTTCCTTCTTCCTTGAAGACCTTCTTTCCAGAGGGGTCTAGCCCCATACCCATAAGGAAGGAATGCTACATGGGAAGTCTAAGAAAAATATGAATAGATAGACCTTGCTGGGTTTCTCCACTTAGTCTATTATCATTAGATCATACCTGTTTGCCCAGTTACATTTGTATGTGGCTATTCATTCTTCATCAAACCTAAGCATAAAAATGGAGTTTTCTCTGGGTCTTTGGGCCTCATTTCTGAAGGTTCTTGTGTTTAATAAAACTAAATAAATTTATTATGTATATTTTGTGTCAACCTGTCTTTTTCTACAAGAGTGTTAGCCATGACCCTCAGGAGGGGTGAGAAAAGGTATCAAAACTTTTCCATCCCTACAAGTCTTAAGCATGAAAATAAATGACTTAAGTATCGTACATAATACATTAGAAAAAGAGCACTATGTCACAGTTAAGGGAAGCAGTCCAGGCATGGGGGCTCATACTTGTAATTTTAGCACTTAGGGAGTCTGAGGCAGAAGGATCATTTGAGGCCAAGAGTTTGAGACCACTCTGGGCAACATATAGCAAGACCCCGTCTCTATAAAAAAATAATGATAATGAAAAGGAAAGTAAAGTTAAAGGCTCCTGAAAATGGGCTACTGCTATCTTTTTTTTAACTCTACTTCTTATTTTATGTTTTACTCTAGACATGCTGATATACAGAAAGAAAATATTCTTTTCCCTCTACTCTTCCAAGTTCATAGCTGGGGACTCTGTAACAGAAGACAGATTAGACAAGAAAAAACAAATAGAAGTTTATCAACATGCATGAGAGGTCTTCAAAATGTTCATGGAAAATGCATGTTATAAAAAAGCTATGCGTGGATTTCAAAATCTTTATGCTAAAATAAAGGTATGCTAACTTTTTATAACATACCTGACAGGATCTAGTTTGAAACACTAAGAATGATAAGACATTAGTTTGAATAGAGTCTCTATCAGAAGAACATAAATTCTGCTAAAACTAAAGCAAGAACAAACATCAAACTTATGGTGAAGCTTGAGTAGAAGAATGGTGAAGTTATTATTGATGCTTAATAAAAGTTTATAGGGAATATGACCCAAATAAATCAGGAGTTTACAAATGGATAACTCCTATTAAGAAGAGATGAGACAATATTAAAGATGAAGCTCACAGCAGTAGACCATCCACATCAATGTGCAAGGAAAAAATTAATTTTATGGTGCCCTAATTGAAGATGAACGATGACTAATAGCAGAATCAATAGAGAACAGCATAACCATCTCAACTGGTTTAGCTTACACAATTCTGACTAACAAATTGAAGTTGAGCAAATTTTCATTGAATGAGTGCAGAAACCATTGTGCCCAGGTCAGCTGCAGGCAAGAGCAGAGCTTTCTTTTTCTTTCTGTCTTTTTTTTTTTTTTCTGAGACAGAGTGTCCCTCAATCACTGGAGTGTGGCTGGAGTGTGGTTGTCCAATCTTGGCTCACTGCAGCCTCCACCTCCCAGGTTCCAGTGATTCTCATGCCTCAGCCTCCTGAGTATCTGGGATTACAGGCATGCACCACCATGCCCAGCTAGATTTTTGTATTTTTAGTAGATACAGGCTTTTGCTATGTTGGCCAGGCTGGTCTCAAACTCCTGGTCTCAAGTGATCTGCCTGCTTTGGCCTCCCAAAGTGCTGGGAATACAGGCTGGAGCCATAATGCCCAATCAAGAGCAGATCTTTCAATGGATGCTGAAGGTTTTTTTTTCTTTTTTTTTAGAATTGTAAAAGGGCATGTAACATAGCTTAACTAGTACAATCCTGAAGACAAGTACAATCAAACCAATGGCTACTAAGAGGTAAATGTGATCCAGTCAAAGCAAAACAGAACCAATTTAGAGCAAAGGTCATGGTAACAGTTTTTTGGGATGCTCAAGGCATTTTGCTTGTTGACTTTCTGGAGGGTCAAAGAACCATAACAGGCCAGGTGCAGTGGCTCATGCCTGTAATCCCAGGACTTTGGGAGGCCGAGGCAGGTAGATCACCTGAGGTCAGGAGTTCAAGACCAGCCTGGCCAATATGGTGAAACCCTGTCTCTACTAAAAATACAAAAACTAGCCAGGCGTGGTGGCATGCACCTGTAATCCCAACTCCTCAGGGGGCTGAGGAGGGAGAATTGCTTGAACCCAGGAGGCGGATGTTGCAGTGAGCCTAGATTGCGCCATTACACTCCAGCCTGAGGAACAAGAGTGAGACTTCATCTCAAAAAAAAAAAAAAAAAAAAAGAACCATAACATCTGGTTATGGGTGTGGTTTGAGAAACTTAGCAAGCACCTTATCAGAAAAACGCCCAAGAAAGTGTTGCCAGGTAGACCTTTGCCACTGTGACAGTGATTTTGCTCATTCCTCTCATTAAACAAGGGCAATGCTGCAAGAGTTTCAATAGGAAATTAGTAGGCATTCACCTTACACCTAATGTAGCTCTTATTAGGCATTTACCATTCACCTGATGAGGCTTCTGACTTCTTTTCGTTTTCAAATCTTAAAAAAATATATTTTAAGAGCACCTATTTTTCTTAATAATATAAAAAGATGACATTGAAATGGTTAAATTTCCAGGACCCTCAGTTTTTTAGGGATAGGCTAAATAGCTGGTATCATCCCTTACAAAAGTGTCTTAAACTTAATGAAGCTTACAGAATGTGAGACACCTTTACAAACGGACATTCCGTTTATAATGTAAATTTGTCTTATGAAAGGGTAACTCTTCATCTGTTTACAGAGGTTTGCCTATGTCTGTGGTTTCTTAAAAATAATCACCCCAATATAATTCCTGTGCCAAAAAGGCATACTTCAGGTGGCATATTCTGGTCTGTTATACGGGCTCCTCTCAATTTTCCAGCAACACTTCGTGGAATTATCCTGAATGTCCTCCACTCTATTTCTTAGCATTATATCATCCTTCAAAGACTCATTAAATCTATCTTCTTTTGTAAGATATTCTTCAACAATAATCAAGCCACAGTAAAAGAAATAAAATAAAAAATAAAAAATTATATCATAGACCAATCTCAGAGTATATTTAAAAATCAATATTTAATTATGTCCACTCCGTGTATGTGTGTCATTCTCTAACCACAAGATTAGTAGCTCCTCTACAGCCTTATCTTGATTGTTTCTCACACACAGGTTATAAAGTGACTGATAGAGTTTACTTTTGGAAGAGCACTAATACTTTTGTGACATGTCAAGGATAATATTTTACAGTAATTTAAAGATGGGAAATAAGAGATAGAGAAGTGTACTAAAAGTCAGAGATAAGGCAAAGATTTCACCCATAGGCCAGAGATTTTCTGATGATTTTTCCAGATAAGGAGTGGACCTTTGGCCCCATCACTTAAACTGATTCTGTTGTTGCCATTCGGTATTTCTTTGAGCCCTTTTCTCATCACCACAGGCTGTGATCGCTTTCTATCTATTTTGCTACTTTACGATTTACTGTCAAGGATCTTTGGCTCTGGCAAATACAACTCATGCTAAATGATTTTCAGTAATACTTCAAAATGGGAGCTAGCATAGCCACATTTGTGACTCAAAAATCTCCTTCTCTCTCATCCCTCTTCTTGTCTTTTCCATTTTCCCCCCTCTTCTACTGACTGACAAAATAATCTGACTATATAGCAAATTTGAGAAGTTATTTTCCAATGAAAATTTTGGGAATAACTGCATCCCCATGCCCACTCAAAAGATATAGTAAGCAATAAGAACATGAATTCAGGAAAAATCAGTAGAATAGTTCATGGGACAGATAATTACTACTTACATTTCATTTAAGTAATGTATTGATACTTACATTTCAATAATGCCACCTGTCCTGAGCTAATGGGAATTGGCTGTCAGATAATAAACTGGATAGACTGCCTGGTTGTCATATCGAAAGCTTTTTGTTTTATTCTAAAGATAAGAAGCAATGCAGATTTCCCTGTGATGGAGTTAAGCTATTCTGAGAATTTTTAAACTGCAAAATTGTCAAATAAAAGGATTATTGCAAAAGGAAAAAAAAAAGATTTTCAATAAAGAGAGAGGGACTATTGCACCAGGAAGACTACTTAGGTCATAAGATCTGCAAGCATCTCAAAGGTAAGGCAGAAAAGTGCTTTTCTTTAGTAGGGAGAAATGAACAAGTCTAGAAAGAACTGAGCATGGAGAAGTGGGGCCAAACCAGAGTTAATTAGGAAAGATTATTCCCTGAAGTTAGACTACGTTCAGCTGTATGCTGGTTCAAGGTTAATGTGGGTAAAATTCAGGGACCTGGGAGAAGAAGAGAAGCTTAAGTATTATGTTGGTGCAAAGGTAATTGAGTTTAATATTGTCGAAAAAATCTGCATTAATAAAGGGATTATCTGATAAGTCTGAGTGACTGAATGAATATATAAATGATGATAATAAATACAGATGACAATAAAACTCTGATCTGCAACATCTAAAGCAACCAGCCAGGAAGCCAAATCACAACCTCTGTAGCTGCTGGGCCATAATGGTGAGAACTTGGTCAACAATATCCAGCTTTCCTGTTTACTTCTGATCTCAATGCAGGATAAGCCAAAGAAAACCAAAAATACTTCCCAAACCAATCACATAGGATTCTGTCTTCAACTTCTCCATATCAACCATCTCCAATCAGAGCATTTCCGAATCCTTCCCTCGCTTTTACTTTTAAGTTGGCTCATTCCCTTGCATGACTGTGAGTCTCCACCAAATGCAAGTGATGGTAGCTGGTACCCATGATATCACAAGCTCTGAATAAATAGTGTTTGTTCTTATTTGGGTGGTCTTCATTTATTTCCACAGTTTTTCTAGAGGCTCCATTGAGACACAGTTGCACTGCCTGCCACTGTGGACCCCAGCCTTCTGCCAAGTGAGGTACTCACAAAGGCTCCTTGTGCCTTGCTGCTCAGGGCTTCTTGAGTCCATGCTAATGTGGTAAGTCAACATACATCAGAACTCAACCATCCTTTAAGTATCTCTGCTATTTATTCTTAAGTATATTATCTGAGTTTTGTTATAATTCCTCATTGTTTGCCATTATTGGTGAGATCAGGACATTCATTTTCATTCATTTTTGCTCTCTTTTGTGCTTCTGTTTTGTGTTATGCTATCTAAAAGTGTGATAGTGTTGCTTGTCATAGGAAAGGGAGCCACAGGATAGAACACAAGCATGGACACTGTAAACTGGTAGTTTAAGGAGGCCTCGCAAACCACTGAGTTTATATAACATATAGGTACAGCCTCAGACAAACTTTGCTGTGGGTCACAGTTAAAATCGTTCTCCCTGTATCTCTTTCGGTTTGTCCTGAGATCTTTGCTTTAATGAATAAAAAGTATTTTCTTTGATCATTTGCTTGCCTGGTGGCACAGATTGTCAGGTCTGCATTTGGAGACAACAAACTATCAGATTGGGGTGCCCAAGATCTGAAGTGCACATATATCACTTTCAACCTGCCATTTCCAACTCTTATAAGCATTCTAAGGCTAAATATTATCCTCCTTCAAGAAAAAAAAATCCTGCCTCTGTATGTATTCTGAATATAATGTTAACTATTATATTATCTTTCCAAATGTCGTAACTTTACCAAGGATCATTTGGACCTTCAGTGGCTCCTGTGTGCACATTTGACTCTAAAGGGTTGTTCTTTTAAGAGACATAATAGAAACAAACAAACAGAGAACAAGATGACTCAACCTCAATGGAAAGCATTTTTTAGTTGGTATGCAGAAAACCCAGAATGAAATTCTGATTCAAAAATTGCTTCTCTAAATGATTGTTTGGTCAAAGCTAATGAACAATTTGACAAACTTAAGCACCAGAAAACAGACTTATATTTTAGTCAATGCCCCCATTCCTTGTTTTCAAGTTGCCTTCCTATATTCAATTCTCTCTCTTCCTCATGTCACTTGCCCATAAAAATCCATCCCATTCATGAATCAGGCATGCAGGCAACTGTAGAATTTAAACCTCAGATCTGAGTTAAATTAAGAGTCATTATTAAATATCTCCATAATAAAATATCAACTTAAAATGCTGTATTTCAGAAAAGTAAAAATTTATATTTCCATAAAGTTGGGCAAGGCCAGCAACTATTTATAAAATAATTTATAATTCTTTTAGGTTCATACAACAGAGTTACCTGATGTATTAGTTTTTTTATTGCAGCTGGAACAACTTAACCATGAATACAGTGGTTTTAATCAATAAAAATTTATTAACTTAACCTCCTGTAGGTTAGAACCCTAATCAGGCCTAAAACCAAGGTGTTGGCAGAGCTGTGTTCTTTTCTGGAGACTCTAAGGAAGAATTCATTTCCTTATCTTTTCTAAAATCTAGAGGCCACCTATATTCCTTGACTCGTGGCCCCTTTCTCCATCTTCAAAGCCAGCCAAGGTCGGTCCAGTCTTTCTCATGCTGCCATTTCTCTGGTTCTTTTCTTCTATAATGACATCTCTCCCTCTGACCACAGTCCAGAAAAGTTTTCCACTTTTAATAACTCATGTGATTTGGTGCAGTTAACCTGGATAATCCAGGATAGCCTCCCCATTTCATGATTCTTACCTTAATCACATTTACAAACCTTGTGCTGTGTAAAGTAACAAAATTACTGGTTCTAGAAATCAGGATCTTCCTATAACTGGTATCTGGGAGGCTCACACGTTTAAGAATGTTGTCTGTGGTACTAGACTCTATCCTGTATAATGCAGATATGATAAATATTGCAATGACCCATATACTACCCTCAGACCCACCAATCCACCACTGATATATTAAGGCCATTTCTCACATCTTTTTAAATAGCCTCATCATGATCTTCAACCAGATTTCATCTATTGGAAGAGACATCAGAGAAAAACTGCTCTTGAACCGTGTTAAAAAGAACCTAATTAGGGACTGCTGACAACAAATACAACTGTGAAACTCCAGGGAGTTAATTGCTAGGTTCCCATTTCACAACCTGAGAAAGCAATGCGGAATGCAAGAAACCATTAATAGACCTCAAACTATGATGCTCAGATATTTTCTAGAAGTCATCAATCAGAAGTAAACCCTGACCAAGGTCTTTGAACAAGCAGACTATCTCAGGTACAGGACAGTTTCTACACCAGTATCTGAGCCACATCAAGACCCCTGTCTAATTCCTATTTTGTTTTTCATTTGTTTATTGTAATTCTCATTTTCTATAAATACCTGGTTGTAATCTACCAATAGTATCCCTTTTCCTCATTTCTTTCCTTTTCATAATTGTTAGGTCAGAACATACTCATTCTAGTGCCATTTTTAGATTATTTCAAAATAGAAACCACAGTCCTCAATCTTGCTGATTCCTAGATATGCCATGCAGCTCTGAGTCCTCATGATAAAAAAAAAACCCTGGACAATTTCAGTCTCATCAAATGGGGTCTTAGAAGTATCTGATCTTTGACAAACCTGACAAAAACAAGAAATGGGGAAAGGATTCCCTATTTAATAAATGGTGCTGGGAAAACTGGCTAGCCATATGTAGAAAGCTGAAACTGGATCCCTTCCTTACACCTTATACAAAAATCAATTCAAGATGGATTAAAGACTTAAATGTTAGACCTAAAACCATAAAAACCCTAGAAGAAAACCTAGGCATTACCATTCAGGACATAGGCATGGGCAAGGACTTCATGTCTAAAACACCAAAAGCAATGGCAACAAAAGCCAAAATTGACAAATGGGATCTAATTAAACTAAAGAGCTTCTGCACAGCAAAGGAAACTACCATCAGAGTGAACAGGCAACCTACAAAATGGGAGAAAATTTTCGCAACCTACTCATCTGACAAAGGGCTAATATCCAGAATCTACAATGAACTCCAACAAATTTACAAGAAGAAAACAAACAACCCCATCAAAAAGTGGGCGAAGGACATGAACAGACACTTCTCAAAAGAAGACATTTATGCAGCCAAAAAACACATGAAAAAATGCTCACCATCACTGGCCATCAGAGAAATGCAAATCAAAACCACAATGAGATACCATCTCATACCAGTTAGAATGGCAATCATTAAAAAGTCAGGAAACAACAGGTGCTGGAGAGGATGTGGAGAAATAGGAACACTTTTACACTGTTGGTGGGACTGTAAACTAGTTCAACCCTTGTGGAAGTCAGTGTGGCGATTCCTCAGGGATCTGGAACTAGAAATTCCATTCGACCCAGCCATCCCATTACTGGGTATATACCCAAAGGACTATAAATCATGCTGCTATAAAGACACATGCACACGTATGTTTATTGCCGCATTATTCACAATAGCAAAGACTTGGAACCAACCCAAATGTCCAACAATGATAGACTGGATTAAGAAAATGTGGCACATATACACCATGGAATACTATGCAGCCATAAAAAATGATGAGTTCACGTCCTTTGTAGGGACATGGATGAAACTGGAAATCATCATTCTCAGTAAACTATCGCAAGAACAAAAAACCAAACACCGCATATTCTCACTCATAGGTGGGAATTGAACAATGAGAACACATGGACACAGGAAGGGGAACATCACACTTCGGGGACTGTTGTGGGGTGGGGGGAGGGGGGAGGGATAGCATTGGGAGATATACCTAATGCTAGATGACGAGTTGGTGGGTGCAGCGCACCAGCATGGCACATGTATACATATGTAACTTACCTGCACATTGCGCACATGTACCATAAAACCTAAAGTATAATAATGATAATAATAATAATAATAATAAAAGAAAGAAAAAAAAAAAAGAAAATTACAGTCAATGGTGCTTTCAGGTACCTACATGAACAAATGAATTTTAAAAAACACTCAAATTATGACTTTCCTAGTGGTCCTTTCTTTCAAAAAAATAATAAAAAATTATTTTTAATTTTCTAGAAAATTCTTAATTTGTAATCAACAAGCATCCTAGAATTACAAGCCAAATACTTGACACCTGAAAGAGACTAATTGAAATTCAAAACTGTAACTCAGATAATGTAAGACCTTGGGTGTAACTTCACATCATGAATGATTCCTTTGTTCCCTAGATCTCCATGTTTCTCTATTGGAATACTATTTCCTTTGTGGCCAGGGTACCTGTTATTTTTTGCTTGTACTAAAACCTCATGAAATTTAGGAATAATACTTCAAGACTTGGCTATACACCAAGACTCTAATTCTATAAATCCCCAAAGCTAAAAATTTTAACTTAGACACAAGGTCCAAAATGAGGTTAACTTTGGTTATTTAGGCACCTCAACTGAAGGAATTACTGATTCATTGTTTATAAAACAATCAGAACAATGTTCCCAATGGTAAAAATCATACCAAAAAAAAAGGCTATAAGAAACATATGAATTCTGGCAGCAATAATTAATGATATCACTTCTGCCCTAGATGGAAGACAGATCATTCTCAACACTTTGGCATGAGTAGTGATAGACAATTGCATTGCTCTGGAATTCTTGTTGACTGATCTTGTGTATCTGTGCCATTGCTAATATTTTCCTTTGCACTTATATCAATTAAACAGGCAAAGTAAAACCTTAATATATCACCTTAAGATAAAAGCTATTTGGCTTTCTAAAATTAATCTTCACAGCCTATGGCCTTTGTTCTCTTGATCTTTCTTTAGAAATTATAGTTCCTGGTTCTAAAGCATCTTATGAGGACAATTAATTGTTTTATTTTTATCACAGTGGGCATAATGCTGGTCTGTTGCATTCTATTCAGTGTTTTAAATGCTTCTGCCTAGTGACTGTCTCATAAGACGAGTGCCATGAAGATACAAGAAAAGGTCAAGAAGACTTCGCAATATAGTTGACTATGGAGACAATAGGATTATCTGTGAGTGGTGAAGATCTGGATTTCTAATCTTCCCTCATTTGGTCAACCTGTTAGAAGTGAGAAAATGACCAAAAAGAGGAAATGAGAGATTGAATATACAAACAGACAATGGCCAGTCCATATATGAAAATAGAACTCTGACCAAAAACTTCTGCAGCAACCATCCCAGGGAGCCAAACCACAGCTTCTCCAGCAAATAGTCCAGGGAATGAAACTACAACCTCTATAGCAATTGTTTCAGAACAGTAATCACTTCTTCAATCACTAAGATGTGATATCTTTCCTCACCCATCATAAGGGACACAGCTGACACTCCTATAACAAATGACAACAAGAGGAAGCATAAAGAATTTATTTAATCAAAGTTTACATGACATGGAGGCCTTCAGAAACGAAGACTCAAAGACTCAGGGAAAACTGTCTATTTTTATGCTTAGTTTCAGTGAGGAATTGGCAGCCATGTGAAAATGTAATTGGACAAAAGGGTATGATCCAATAGCGAAAGACTAAAGGGGAAAACCTGGGAAGGCCTATTTGTTCAGATTCTTACTGCCTCTTTGTGTAGCATGTCTTCTTTCTGGATATGAGACTGGACCCCTTTGGAATGAGAGTCTTCAGGGGAGAAGGGAGAAAGGAGGGAGGGACATTTATAGATTTTATGGCTTGCTTTGGGGGAGAGGGCGTTCTAGTTTCTATGACCTGCCTTGGGGAAGAGGAATTCTGCTTTCTATGACTTGCTTCAGGAGAATGAGGAGTAGGAGAAAGAGGACAGAAAAAGGTCAGAAAGACCTTGCCTCTTAAATCTTTCCAGTTTCCTTCAGTTCAAAGTATTCAGTGTGTCATGGAGCCATACTTTGGGATATTGTTTCTGAATCTTTTATCCCTGCTTTGAGCTCCAGAATAACCAGAGAAAGTCAAATGTGTTCCCAACTATTCTTTATCTGAAATGCTTAGGCCCAGAAGCCTTTCGGGTTTTAGATTTTTTTGAATTTGGAATACCGTCATATCCATAATAAAATATCTTGGGGATGGGACCCAAGTCTAAACACAAAACTTATTTATGATTCATATACACCTTGTACACATACCCTGAAGGTAATTTAATGCATTATTTTAAATAATTTTATTCATGAAACAAAGTTTTGACTGCATTGAATTTTCTACTTGTGGCATGATGTCAGCACTCAAAAAGTTTTGAGTTCTGGAGTGTTTCAAATATCAGATTTTCAGATTAGGTATGCTCCACCTGTTTATGATATGTCCTGCTTTTATTTGGCCTTCCTCTACATGCCAACAACCTCCACTAAGAGAGTTCCTGAAGCCTTCCTTTTTTTTTTTTTTTTTCACAATGAAGTTCCCTCACTCCCCTACCTGTGTTGGCGTATGCCAAATGATGAATGCAAGTGATAAAGATTTATTCCTTTGCAACAGGCGGCACTGAATACTTACCTTTTGTTTGTTCTCATTTGGGTGATCTTCCAAATCATATTTTTTACATACAAGTTTTTATCTGATTTGAAATTTTCTTCTCAAAGTGCTTCTCACATTAGAAGGTAGTAAGATTCAGGTGGAATGAATTATAAGGCTATTCAGTTTTAACAGCTTTGTATTGACATCTCTTTCTTCCCTGTCAGGATTGGGTGCACAATAATTCTCAAGCCAGGTTTTTCAGCACCCTGAACACTCAATTGCTATAATGTATTTTCTTTTAGTTTCTCAAGATGGGATTTACTGGAACATTTTCTTTACCTTAAATACATATAGGATACTGCTGTCACAGGACATTTTAAAACAACAAAAATGAGCTGTTTTGTAAGAGAATTTAGAAAAATCAAAACATGTTTTAGGCATATCCAATGGAAAACTGGACTGTTTTGAGAACATCCTTCTGGGTGTTAATTTTCACCTTTCATTGGCTTTGGGCTATTTTACAACTTTGTAAATAGATTATTGCAGCAATGCAAAATAATTCTCATACATGGACATGCAAATGAATTCAGTCTTGTGAAGGTTCAGTTGACTGCCCCCCATTGAAAAGGCATTTCTATTTTTAACTCTAACACATATAAAATTGTGCTTCTTTGACTTCACCTTTAAACCAGTAGTAAGATGTGCCCTGTTTTTATCAGTAATAATGAGCTTAAAAAATACTTACCAGGTGTTCAGCTTACAACTGTATTAAGTCATAACTTTAGCTTTTTTTTGAAAATTATCCTTTCATATTTTTAAGTCTGTAAAATCACTGACAAAATTAAAACCATTACCTGTTAGCTATGTAAAATGACAGTATATTTTAAAAGCAATTATTTAGGTTTGTTATTCACTATTCTTTCAGATTCTAATGTTTAAAAATAAAAATTCTGAATATTTAGACATGAAGAGAAATTATTAGGTAATTGTATATAATACAATTCCACAAATTTTTAAAGTCTTCTCTAAAATAGACAGAATTGAAAAGAAAAACTCTCCAAAAAATTTCTACTTTTTCTTATTACCAAGTATGGCATTCATATTAGTTCTTCAATGTCATCTGTACAAAAAAATGTTGAAGATAATATACATAGCTACTTATTAATTTTGATGTGAAAAATTGTCAGCAGCCTTGTCATATTCTAAGTTTCCTTTAAAATATCCCGTTCTCACTTAAAAAAATTTTTTTTGGTTATATAATCTGAAGCAACACATACAACTGCCTAAATCTCCACCGTTGCTGCACTATTTCTTTCAGTTTGACAGAGTTTTTGGTTATATACCAATTAAAATAAAAATACCTCTGTAAAGAATCAAACATAATTAGGGTTGAAGCCCATGACAGAAGCTTATTAAGTCTTAGTAGATTCAGATATATCATATACCAGTTTGAAGTTTTCCCTGAATAGGGAAAAGTGGTCAAATTGGCAAAAAGGGGGCTGGAATGGGATGTTTGAGTTTTTTGACCTTTCTCCTGTTTTTAGACTTTAGTGAAATTTTAAATGTTAACTTCTGGCCAGCAAATTCTCTGGAGTCTGGGACCACCCATGGAACACCATTCAGTGGGCATTTTCTCTTTCTCAGGGATACCTAGCCTTTTTTTGTTGTTTTATTTTGTTGTGCTGTTGTTGCCATTTTATTTTATTTCAGGCTGTCTCTCATCATCCTTCTCCAGATGTCTCGGTGTCTTTCTTAGTCATATCAAGTCCTGGCATTCTTCAAATGTCCCATTAAAGTTGGCAGATAGAAAATGATGATTTCATTATTAACAGACAAAACAAATCAGCAATTGAAATAGTGGCCACAATAAGAAATGGGTGCTTGATGCCTAAGAAATTTGAACAGAAACAGTTCATTTACATTTACGGTCTCCAAAGTTCTAATTTAGTGTAGCCAGGGCTAAGGAAATAGGAAAAGGAAGGAGAGAAACAGCTTGAGTGAGAATAATGAGAGAGTCTTCATTTGATGGGAAGTTAAGTTGGGCCTGAATTAGCAATGGTAAGCACACTAGATATTTATGCATTAAAGGTAAATCAATAAAGTGGCAGAAAGCAAATAACATGGTAAGTGCTGGTGGGATAATAGTTATTTTTCTGGGCCATTTAAGTGCAATGCAGGCTGGGGGAAGAGATCTTTATAAATTGAGAAAACTTTTTTTTTTAAAGGAAGCTCCATTTATGTTTTTCTTTTCCCAAAATTGAATGATCATTTCCATTTTGTACCCGGAATTCGATGAGATCACTAAGAGCTCATTCACATACAGATCTAAGACCTTCGCCTCCTTCAAGAACCTGAATACATCTCCTCTTCCACTCATGGAAACTTTCCTTCATTCTAAGCATTTATTTTGTGTAAGTTCTATATCTGCAAGGGGTCATAGGTGACTGGTAAGATAAATTAAAATTGTGTTCTGTGCCTCTTCTCCTATTTAAGCTTTAAAATAATTCAAGGAGATATTGTTTTTATTCTCATTGTACAAACATGAAAATTGAAGCAAACAAAGGCTATATATCACACACAGTCTTAAAAGTTGTAAGTAATTAAGCAAGCATTTCATCTTGATATAAATGATTCTAGAGCTTGTGCCCTTAACCACTTGTTTATTCTCTCCTCCAAAAACACCTTCTAAAAGAGTAAAGGGCACACTGCTAGGATTTACTCTGCACTAAGAGGTGACCATTAAGTTTAAGAGTGATTCTAGTTTGCTAACTGTACCTCAGCACTTTGGTCTCTCAAAGCTGACAGGCAAACTATGATTTTAACAGCACAGACTGTGGAGCTAGACTTCATATATGTAAAATCCAGCTCTACTGCATCCTAGCTATGTAACTGGGGGAAATTTACTATGTCTCTTGGTGCCTCAGTCTCCTCTGCTGTAAAATAGGAAAATATTGATAACCAGCTGATATAGTTTGGATATTTGTCCCACCCAAATCTCATCTTGAAAAGTAATCCCCGATATTGGAGGTGGGGCCTGGAGTGAGGTGTCTGGATCATGGGGGCAGATCTCTCATGAATGGCTTAGCCCACCCCCTTGGTGATAGGTAAGCTCTCTCTGAGTTTTCCCGAGATCTGGTCATTTAAAAGTGTGTAGCACCTCCTCCAGATGCTCTCCCTCTTTCTTGCCCCTGCTCTGGCCATGTGATGTGCCTGCTCCCCCTTCACCTTATGCCATAGTTCCTGAGGCCTCCCCAGAACCCGAGCAGATGACAGTGATACGGACAGGAGGCAGCAAAATACTGGGGTGAAGACTATGGGATCCCTGGCAAGTTCTCCAACCTCAAGCCTGGACCTGTGACTCTAAATGAGAAAATGCATTTGTGTTTTCCCGCCCAAATGTTACCTTTTCCAAAACCACCCTGGCCTGCCATGCCCCCCATCCTGTACCCATAAAAAGCCCAACCTCCACTGGCAGAGGAGCTGAGTGGGGTGGCAAAGAAGGAGAGAAGAGAAGAAGTATCTGAACAATGAGAGGAGAAAAGGCAGCTGGACCTTAGAGACTATGGTCAGAGAGGAGTTCCACCAGGAACAGCCAAACTCCAGGGGAAGATTATCTTCCGGCTCCATCTCCTTATATCTCCTTTCATATATATACACACATATATACATATACATATATACACATATATACATATATATAATATATATACTTTTATTATACTTTAAGTTCTAGGGCACATGTGCATAACGTGTGTGTTTGTTACATATGTATACATGTGCCACGTTGGTCACAATAGCAAAGACTTGGAACCAACCCAAATATCCAACAATGATAGACTGGATTAAGAAAATGTGGCACATACACACCATGGAATACTATCCATCTCCTTTCTAGCTCCCCGTCTTGCTGAGAGCCACATTCACTGGCAATAAAATTTTCTGCATCCACCACCCTTCAGTCCATTCGTGTGACCTGATTCTTCCTGGATGCTGGAAAAGAATTTGGGATACACGGGGTGTGGGAATCCAAAAAGACTGTCACGCTGACTCTCCACTGAGCTGTTTAAAACTTAAGTGATCTATGGACAGCAAAGCTAAAAGAGCACCTCTGAGGCTCCAGAGGTCCTGAGCAACCCTTAAACACTGCTGCAGGCAGGTACAGCATTTGTTCCTGCTGGTGCCCAAAGGCACTCGCCCCAGATCCTGCACCCACTCACCTGTGGCTCCCCTTCCTGCCAGGGGTGTGAGCTCAGCAGCCCAGTAAAGGAGCCACACCACTGTCACAAGTCCCACGAAAGGGTCAAGGGAATTCTCCCATCTCACCAGCATCATACTTCCTGTAAAACTTCAAAACTATGAGCCAACTAAACCTCTTTTCTTTGTAAATTACCTAGTCTCAGGTATTTCTTTATAGCAATGGAGGAATGGCCTAATACACTACCCAACAGAGTTGTAAGATTTAAATGTACTTATATATGAATATATGTAAATTTAATATTTATATGTAAAATATTATATATAATATATAAATAATTATATATGTTACAAATATTTATGTGTTTGCTATTATTTCTTTTTCCGAGATAGACATATTTTTTCAATTGGATACTTTTATGACGCACCCCAATTAAATTACCATTTGATTTTACTTGCATGCATATAATCCTTATAATGTCT
Source organism: Pongo abelii (assembly GCF_028885655.2). Classification (NCBI taxonomy): domain Eukaryota; kingdom Metazoa; phylum Chordata; class Mammalia; order Primates; family Hominidae; genus Pongo; species Pongo abelii. The sequence goes on along the minus strand of NC_072002.2, from coordinate 58,097,299 downwards.
GAGACTTTAAAGTTCCATGAGAAACAAGTTCAATCTCATATTTCTAGATTCTTCAAAATTTGTACATGAAAAATGTTCTAGATATTAAAAAATCTTAATTGGTTAGATTTACTTTACATTTAAGAATACCAATAATTATGGCCAAGTGCGGTGGCTCATGCCTGTAATCCCAGCATTTTGGAAGGCCGAGGCAGTTCACCTGAGGTAAGAGTTCGAGACTAGGCTGGCCAACATGGTGAAACCTTGTCTCTACTAAAAATACAAAAATTTGCTGGGTGTGGTGGCATGTGCCTGTAATGCCAACTACTCAGGAGGCTGAGGCAGGAGAATCACTTGAACCCAGGAGGTGGAGTTGCAGTGAGCTGAGATTATGCCACTGCACTCCAGTCTGGACAACAGAGCAAGACTCCATCTCAAAAAAAAAAAAAAAAAAAAAAAAGAATACCAATAATTAAAATATTTGGTGTCTTATGTACCAAATTTAAATGAGAGAAAATAAGGCTAGAATGAGAATATTAAGTTAGAGTAATGGGCTGCCTAATATAAACGACCTTGGCTTTGATCTTTGACTTTGGAACTTACTAGCCACATGAACTTGGACTATATGTTTTACCTTTTGGAATTTTAGTTTTCCTACTTGTGCTATGGTGATAATAGTGTGAAATTAATAGGGCTATAGTAAGAATTAATGAATTTATACATTGGCAGTGTTCTCAATAAATGCCAGCTACTATTTTTTGCTGCTGCCTTGGCTGCTATTAAATTTTCAAAGATTAGACAATAGGGCAGGGTAAGCCCTTATGGCTTTCATCTTGAAACTGAAGTTAATAATATCCTTTGTGAATTTTATCTGAGCATATTTAGTTCCTTTGAGAAGCTAAATAACTAAGTAGTGATCACTCATGACAATAATACACATTTCAGCACCACTTCTACTGTATTATCTTAGGAATCACTTTCCTTGTCTCAGACCTTTATTTTGAATTAATCTGTTTTTGGTTTTTTTTTTTTTTTTTTTTTTTTTGCTTTTGTTCACTCTAGCTCTCTCTCTTTCCTAGAAAACAAATTCTCTGAAACAGTATACAGTAAGATAGTATCTGAAGGGTAAGTAGAAGTTAACTAGTCAAACTAAGGATGAAAAAAACAGTCAACTCAGAGAAAGTGTGTGCCAAAAGCCTGTGGTTCAAGACAAAATTGTAAGTAAGAGTATCTAAAAATTTGGCACCGTAAGACTGGTAAAACTACATCAAAATTTTGAATGAAAATAAATGCTGAATTGAAATTATTAAAATAATTTTGAATTGAATAATAATAAGTGATACAAAGATGCAAAGGGGATAACTGAATAAAAGAATCAAACAACCTAAATATATTTATTATCAATATAACTGGCAAAGAGTTAATGTTCTCACTACTGACACCACTTATTCAAGAACATGTTATATTTTTTAATTAATTTTATTTTTTCAGGTTATTTTATGTCTTTCAATAAGACCTTATATTCTTTTCACATGGGTTTTAGCATTTTTTCAACATATTCTTTAAGAATTTTATAACTTGTGGAGCAATTTCTAAATTTTTTTTGCATTTTAATTTCTGGGTGACTAATTCATATTATAATAGCAATAAAGTATAATTTTTTTACATTCATATTATGTCTAATTACCTTGAACTCTCAGAAATGCTAATGTACTTTAAATTATCAGTCTTTACAGGATATAATTATAAGTGAGAGCCAAAATATATAAGCATATTTGTACTATTAATTATATTTTGTTATCTTATTGCACCTACACTATGAATACAAATAGGATTTTTAAATTGGATTATATTGCCCTAAAGTTTACATAAAAAATGCCAAATAATAGCCATGACAGGTATATTAAAAATAAGAATTTCAAAAGAAGTTTTACTCAGCTGAATATTAGTAGAGCCATGTAATAAAATCAGTTTTACATTGGTAAAAAATATAAAAATAAATGATGGAAAATAATATGCAACATCCAGAATGCATATACCTGATAGCAAAAAAATGAGGTTATTCAAACCAAAACTCATTCATATTAGTACATATTATATTCATAATATGTACTAATATTGTACATATTATATTCATAATATGTACTACTATTGTACATATTATTACAATATTATATATTATATATTATAATAATATGTAATATGTACATATTATAATATGTGATAATATGTACATATTATAATAATATGTAATTATATGTACATAACTCATTCATATTAAGTACAAAACCCATTCAAAATATTAAATATATATCATCGATGTTATCAAATAAAGACAATACAATGAAGAATAGAGGCCAAAATTCATAAGAAGGAGAAATACAGAAGACAGTCTGGCACTTGGAATCAATTTCTCTCTAGAAGAAAGCTATTAATTTTTAAAATTAACATATGATAATTGTATGTGTTTACAGGGTACATAGTGATATTTTGATACATATAATATATAGTAATCAGATCAGGGTAATTAGCATATCCATCAAACATTTATTATTTCTTAGTGGAGAACATTTAATATCTTCCATCTAGCTATTTAATATTATATATTATTACCTATAGTTAAGCTACAGTGGTATAGAACACTAGAACTTATTTCTACCATCTAGCTATAATTTTGACTGCCTTAACAAATATATCCCTTTCTAGTATTTCCACCCTCTAGTATCTTTTGTTTTACTTTTTACTTCTATGAGATTAGCTTTTTTTTTTTTTTTTTTTTTACCTTGTATATATGAGTGTATATATGAGTTAAACAGTGTTTAACTTTCTCTTCCTGGATTATTTCACCTAACATACTGTCCTCCAGTTCCATACATGTAGTCATAAATGGCAAGATTTAATTATTTTCTATGACTTAATAGTAATCTATGGTGTATGTATACCACATTTTCTTTATTCATTTATCTGTTGTTGGATACCTAGGTTGATTTCATAGCTTGCCTATTGTGAAGAGTGCTAAAATAACCATGGAGGTTCAGATGTCTCTTTTATGTACTAATTTCTCTTTCTTTGGATAAATCCTCAGTAATGGGATTGCTAGATCATATGGTAGCTTCATTTATAGCTTTTGAGGACTTCCATACTGTTATTTACAGTGACTTTACTAGTTTACATTCCTACCAACAGTATATAAGAATTTCCTTTATTTTCATTTTTGTCAGCATTTGTTATTTTTTTGACATTTTGATAATAGTCATCCTAACTGGGGTGAAGTGATACCTCAATGTGGTTTTGATTTGCATTTTCTGATGATTAGTGATGTTGACCATTTTGTTTGTATGTTTTTGGTCCATTTGTATGTCTCTTTTTGACAAATGTATGTTCAAATCATTTTCTAATTTAAATTAAAAAAATTGTATAAATTTATAAATTTATGGAATAGAAGTGCAAGATTATGCAGTGGTTGTATTATTTTGTTTTCACACTGCTATAAAGAACTTGCTGAGACTGGGTAATTTATAAAAGAAAGAGGTTTAATTGACTTACAGTTCTGCATGGCCTGGGAGGCCTCAGGAAACTTATAATAATGGCAGAAGGTGAAGCAGACATGTCTTACATGGCATCAGGCAAGAGAGAGAGCATGAGAGAGTGCAGAAAAAAACTACCATTTATAAAACCATTAGATCTTGTGAGAATTCACTCATTATCATGAGAACAGCATGGAGGAAACTACCCACATAATCCAATCACTTCCCTCCCTCAACACTTACAATTCAAGATGAGATTTGGGTGGGGACACAGAGTCAAACCATATCAGTGCTCAAGTCAGGACTTCTAGAGTATCTATCACCCAGATAAGATACACCATACCTACTAAGTAATTTATCAGCATTCACCCACTCATTCTGCTAAATCTTCATTGTGATCATTCCACTCTCTAAGTCAGAGTATATACCATTTTTCTCACCCACTTATGAGCAAGATCATTGATATTGACTTTCTGTGTCTTACTTGTTTCACTTAATGACCTCCAGTTCCATCCATGTTGTTGCAAATGACAAAATGTTATCATTTTTTATGGCTGGATAGTATTCCATTATTAATATATACACCACATCTTCTTTTTCCAGTTACCCATTGGAATAAACTTAGGTTGATTTCATATTTTTGCTATTGTGAATAGTGCTGTGATTAACATATGAGTGCACGTTTCTTTTATATACATTGATTTATTTTTCTTACTCCCACTGGTGGGGTTGTTGAATCAAATGGTAGTTGTTTTTGTTTTTGTTTTAAGAAAGAGTCTTGCTCTGTCCCTAGGCTGGAGTGCAGTGGCACGATTTTGGCTCACTGCAGCCTCCGTCTCCCGGGTTCTGGTGATTCTCCTGCCTCAGCCTCCCAAGTAGGTGGAACTACGGGCATGTGCCACCACATCTGGCTAATTTTTTTATTATTAGTAGAGACATGGTTTCCCCATGTTGGCCAGGCTGGTCTCAAATTCCTGACCTCGAGAGATCTGCCCACCTTGGCCTCTCAAAGTGCTGGGATCACAGGTGTGAGCCACCACGCATGGCCAAATCAAATGTTAGTTCTATTTTCAGTTTTTTGAAATATTTCCATACTGTTTTCTATATTGGCTGTACTAATTTACATTCATACAAACTTTTTCCATGCTATTAGTTTCAAAAAGTTTAATTTCCATTTTAATCCTCTGTTGACTCAATGATTGGTCTGGTGCATGTTGTTTAATATCCATGTATTCATACATTTTCTGAATTTCTTGGTATTGATTTCTGGTTTTATTCCACCGTGGTCAGAGAAGACGCTTGACATTCTTGAGCTTTTAAAGATTTTTGGAAACTTGTTTTGTGTCCTAACGTGTGGTCAGTCTTGGAGAATGTTTCATGTGCTGATTTAAAAAAAAAAATGTATATTCTGCTCTTGTTGGGTAGAAATTTCTGTAAATGCCTATTAGGTCCATTTGGTCTGAAGTTTAATTTCAGTCCAGTGTTTTTAGTTGCTTTTCTCTCTAGAAGATCTGTTTAATGAGTGTGAGGTGTTGCAGTACCTCACTGTTATTGTCTTGCTGGCTATCTCTTTCTTTCTCTTTAGGTCTAGCAATATTTTTTTTTTTATGAATGCGAGTATTCCAGCATTGGGTGCATATGTATTTAGAATTGTTATATCCTCTTGCTGAAGTCATCCCTTTGTCGTTCTAGAATGTCCCTATTTGTTTTTGTTTGTTTGTTTTACTATTTTTGGCCTAAATTCTATTTTATCTAAGTGTAGCCAATCCTGCTCACTTTTGTTTTCTGTTTGCATGAAATATTTTTTCTACCCCCTTACTTCCAGTCTCTATGTGTCTTTTCAGGTAAGGAGTTTCTTGTAGGTAATATGTAGTTAAATCATGGTTTGTTTTTTTTTTTAAATCAGTTCAACAAATTTATAGTTTTATGTGGAGCATTTAATCCATTTGTGTTCGATGTTAATATTGACATGTAAAGTTTGTTCCTGTCATATTATTAGTTATTTTCTAGTTTTAAAATTCTTTCTTTCTTTTTCTTCATTTGTCATTTTGGTTTGGTGAAATTCTGTAATGATGCCATTTGATTCCTTCTCTTCCTTATATGAGCCCTTTAAAATACAAAATAGGGTATTTTTACCCAGCCCTGTCCTACTTGGCAGGCACTGGGCTCTGTTTTGTCACCCTAACTGTGAAAAGTTACTATATTCTTTAATGAACATTTTAACCTTCACCCAAACCCTCAAACATCTCAAAACGAAACAAAACAAAACAAAACAAAAAACCCCACAAGCAGTCCAAGGAATAAATGGACATATGCAGGAATGATGTCTGACTAGAAGCATTTCAAGCATGACACATCCACTTAGAAGAACCAAATAGCATGTAGACGATCTCACACTTCTAATACATTATCCAAGAGGGAACATAGAAGCTCAACAGAAAACAGACAAGAAACACCACATTCTAGAAAGGAGAAGGGAAACAGGGATCGTGTTTGGCCAGAACTGGCTGGAAACCAGGAGTGACTCCCAAACATGGCAGAGAGTGAGTGAGTTACTGGGGAATTATATAATTTAGGCCACGTGAGAGCATCTTGATCCCCCCAAATCCCTGAATCTAACTAAGACAGTGACAAGGAGGCTGTGAGAAGAAACTGCTCAGAGAAGGAACACATCCTGGGTCCCACACACTTTATGAGATCTAAGTGACTACAGTAAGATTCCATTGTTGATTCTAGGTCTGAACGGGTAAGCAAATGCTAAGGGAATTTATCACCACTAGAGCAGCCCTATAAGAAGTGATTAAGATAATCCTAAACTTGGAAGCAAAAGGATGACATACTTTAGGCAGATTGAAAATAATTTCTAAGATAAGTTTGGATCTGCAATAAAAATGAGAAATGGGAAAATAAAAATGCCTATTAATTGTATAAGTCAATAATAGTGAAATGTGGGTTTATACAGATATGTGTTGTGTGTGTGTATGTATGTGTGTGTATAAACTCCATGACAATAAGTGAGTATAATTTGGAAGGGTAGTACATTAATCCAAAGTATTTTAATTTTTGTATGTGTCTGTGTCTGCCTGGGAAGAAGTAAAAGTATATACTGAATTTTGATGAGACCCAGATGAGTTTTATATTCTTGAGGCTAGTAAAAAGTTTGTTTTATAAGAACTAATGTGTTTTATGATCATTTGGATTTCTGTACGTTGTCCCATCCCCTAAAAATTTTTTCCCTTTTTATTGATGTAGTAAGCTCCCACTTTTTCTTTACAGTGACACTGAAATCTTAATTATTTGGTTAAGATAACTCTGACATTCACAACTTGATCGGATACATTTCTCTTTGATAATCACTGAAATATATAAATTCCATTTTCATTGTTATATTACAGAGGTCTTTGAGACTAAAAGATCATGAATCAATTGGCCAAGGCTACATGAATAATCAACTGCAGATGCTGGAGGAAAATTCTGAACTCTTTCTTGGTTCTCACTACCACACATTTCTCATGTTACATTGTAAATATTATATTTTATTATTTTTCTATAAAGACTCTAAACTTCTGTAATCATTTCTTTTGCTAAACTATTAATTTCCAGTGTCACAATCATTAGCTTTCCTTTGTTTTGTTTGTTTTCTAATCCCTTCTATTATTAATATAGAACCTTTTAAAGGCAAAAATCAAATGCTCCAATTAGAGCCAACCATTGTGATTAAAGTGTTTTAGTGTGTACGTATTTACCACCATTTTTTTTTGTTTCAGTGTATGTATGTGGGTGAAGAAAAAAAGTTATATATGATAAATATGAAAGTTTCATGTTTTTAGTGATACTTTTAAAATATTATGTGGTGAAAATGAAATAATAAATGTTACCTATTTTTCTGAGGTGAAATATAAAAGTTGTTTGTTACCTACCCACATAATAAAAGATCATAGAAAATAATATTTCTAAAATATTTAAGTTATAAATATATTACTTCAAGCTAACTTTTTTCTGAAAGGAAGAGAAGAAAATCCTAGATTTAGAAATCTATGAAAATATATTATGGTCTAAATGAGTTTAGTTTTATAATATAGCTCATGAATTAAGAGAGTCATAGAACTAGCTAGTATACAGATTTCATAGTTTACCTATCAGTTAAGATTTTTAAAAGAAAAATAGTTTTAAAAGAAAGGGTAATTTTTTTTAGTTAATCTAAAATAATTTTCTCCGAAGGATGAAATCATTGTGAAGATCTTCTTGAATGATTGAAGAACCATTTTTGAATGTTGGCTTAAGATTTAGACTACTGAAAAACAATTAGCAAGCAGGGTGAAGTAGAGTAGTTCATGCACAGGAAAATTATTTTGAGGGAAAAGGCACCAGCAGTATTGATAAAATGAATGCTAACTGATACTCATTAGGAATTATTTAAGTTTACATCAGACTATTTATATTTGATCTAGAATTCCTTACTCTCCTTCAGTGGGTCAGGTCTTCTACCATACTTTCATAACTTTGCTCTGATATTGATGCTAAACTAGAATATTTTGATTTCTTTAAATATTCTTTTTATTAGAATTATTGTTCCAAAAAAATTATTTTAGAGCCCAATAAGGCACTAATTACCATTTCAGTTTGTTTTCTGCTGATACAACAGAATAACTGAGACTGGGTAATTTATTAAAAATAAAGAAATTCATTTAGCTCATGGTTCTGGAGGCTGGGAAGTCCAAGAGCATGGCAACAGCATCTGGTGAGGGCCTTCATGCTGCATCATACCAAAGCAGAAGGTAGAAAAGCAAGAGAGCAACAGTGAGAGTGAGAGAAAGAAGGAAGAACTTACCTTTTACCAGAAACCCACTCCTGTGATAACTAACCCAATCTTTTAATAATGGCGTTAATCCATTCATGAGGGCAGAGCCTTAATGACCTAGTCACTTTTTAACAGTCTTATTTCTTAAAACTGTTCATTGGGCATTAAGTTTCCAATACACATTCAAACTTTAGAAGCTACTCCCCTTTTCTTCCACCTTTAGTGAATAAATATGCTACTGCCAAATCTATTTTAGGTGGCTTTAAATTCCAGATAATCTTGTTGTACCCTCACATGTGAACCAGGTTCTTCAATCAACTCATTAAACCCTTCAATATAGTAAGACTGATATCAGTATTAATGATCATATTTATCAATTCCCAACTCTAGGGAATTAAAATATTATTTTTTCTTGCTTGATCCTCTTACCTGGCAAATGTGAGCAGTGATGACAAAGAAGATTTGGAAAGATTTGTTAGGTTTAAACAATTATTACCACTACTGGAAACATTATTCAAAGACATACCAGACTAATACATTGCACTCTTAATTTCTACCAATGATAACATGAACATATTGTGGCCATCCCTCCTATGTTATCCTATTTATCATCAAATTTAATAATGTGAGAGTCACTGTATAATTGTTAATATTAGTCATATGTTGCATTAATACATATATTTTCTGTCAAATTTTTAAGAAGAAATTAATAATCTGTGTTCTCTTTACTTGCTAATTAAATTAAGCTGAAAATCTCCATTTGATCAGAAGGGCACTTCCTTCAACGTTAATTGATTTATTAAATTTAAGTTTTTTTGACCCAGGAAAAAATGCTTTGATATGTGGTACGTCCAATATAATAAATAGTAAATAGATTTCTAAAATGTCATATGGATAAAGAATCTTAAATGATGCTAAGGTTATTAATGAAATTAAAACTCTAATATTGTCTCATAATTTGAAAGGTGATATTGTGTTTAAACATTGCTTGTTCATGTTTATGTGGGTCTCTGTGTTTGTATGCGTGCATTCTATTCTTTTCAACAGTGCTAACTGTGAGTAAAATTGTGAACAAGGCACATTTAACTCTAGGACTTTCCTCAGACTTTACCAAAAACTTATTTTCTTTTTTGTTTTCTGGAAATATTCTGATAATCATCAGAGTAATAGTCATTTACAGGATTCTTTTCTCCAGGAAATTCTAACTTTCACTTTCATTCTTGTTCATTGAATGAAAATCATATCCTGGCAAAGAAATATTATTGCTTTTGTTGAGAAGTGTTTTAGAGATGAGAAGAAGCATAAAAGATGAAAGGGGAAAGAGAGTCAGATGAGGAGGATAGAGAAAAAGAGGAAAGAACAAAAGAAAGGAGACTATCTCATGAACCTTGGTAGGGAAGACCTGGAAGGAAAGAAACCAGAAGCATCAAAGCAGCACTTGGAATTTTGATCCAGGAAGCAAAATTATATTCAATGAGGTGACAAGTTCCTGTAGAAGGATAAATATTGTCTTCTGTTCATAAAAAAAGAAAAAGTGGAAAAAATGAATATATTTGAAAGAGATTTCTTCAAAACGATTGTAGAAACTTGTGATTTGTTTACTTAATTAGTATATGCTATGGTCTGATTGTTTTTGTCCTCCCAAAATTAATATGCTTAAATTCTCACCCAGGAGGTAGTGGTATTAAGAAATGGGGCTTTGGGGACTTTGGCAGAGCCCTCATGAATAGAATTGTTGTTCTTATAAAAGAGACCACAGATGGCTACTTAGCCCTTTCCACCACATGAAGAAATAGTGAGGAAGCACCATCTATGAACAAGTAATGAACCCTTAGTGGACATTGGATCTGTCATCACTGTGATCTTAGACTTTCCAGTTTTCAGAACTGTGTGAAATAAACTTCTGTTATTTATAAGCCAGCCTATGGTACCTTGTTACGGTAGCCCAAATTGACTATGACAGTATAAGACATGGAAATAATAGGAATTTTAAGCAATTATAAATCATGTATTTATTCTTTATATATTCTGAATCCATTCAATCAAGATAAAATAAATGTGGTAGCTAAGTGCTATGTAATGCATTTTGCAGAAGTTGTCTAAATTTATATTTTCATGAACAGACTTCGTTTTTTAAACTGTCTTTGGTTTACAAAAAAAAATTGAGCAGAAAGTACAAAGTTCCTATATGCCCCCTCATTTTATTTTTTTCTCATTCCCCCCATTATTAACATTTTGCATTAGTATGGTATATTTGTTATAATTAGTGAGCCAATATTAATATATTAATATTCACTAAGTCCTAGTTTACTTTTTATTATTAACTAGTCCATGTATCAGGATTTATTCTTTGTGTTGTATGTTCTATAGGTTTTAAATGTATAATGATATATGTCAACCATTACAGTATTACACATAATAGGTATGCCCTAAAACTCTCTTATTCATCCCTTATTTATCCCTTATCCCTAAAACTCCTCTTTTCATCCCTTATTTACTCTCTTATTCATTCCTTAAAACTCCCTTATTTATTTGCCCGAAAACTCCCCTTATCCTTTTCTCCCTCTCTTCTCTGCTCTCCTGGTGACCACTGATCTTTTTACTGTCTCCATAGTTTTACCTTTTTGAGAATGTCTTGTGGTTGAAATCATACAGAATATAGTCTTTTCAGATTGACATTTTTTACTTACCAATGTACATTTAAGTTTCCTCTATATCTTTTTATGGTTTGCTGGCTCATTTGTTTTTAGCACTGAGGAATATTCCATTGTATAAATATATCACAGTTTGTCCATCATCTATTGAAAGACATTCTATTAGTTTATTAAGGCTGCCATAACAAAATACTAGATTGGGTGGCTCAAACAGTAGAAATGTATTTTCCCACAGTTCTGGAGGTTTGGTTTCTTTCCTCTCTTCTTGGTTTGTAGAAGGGTGCGTTCTTGCTGTGACCTCCATGGTGTGTGTGTGTGTGTGTGTGTGTGTGTGCGTGCGCACATCCGTAATGTCTCTTAGTGTGTCCAAATTTCTTCTTTTAAGGACATCAACTATAATAGATTAGGGCCTACCCTAAGGATCTCCTTTTAACTTAATCACCTCTCAAAAGGTCTATGTGCAAATACAGTCACACTCTAACGTTCTGGGCCTAAGGGCTTCAACATACAAATGTGGGGGGAACACAATTCAGTCCAGAATAGATATCTCACATGCTTCCAAGTTTTGACATTTATGAATAAAGATGCTATAAATATTCATTTGCAAGTTTCTGTGTGGACATAAGTTTTCAACTCATTTGGATAAATATCCAGGAGCACAATTGCTGGATCATATGGTAGGTGTATATTTAGTTTTGTGAAAAACTCCCAAACTCTCTTCCAAAGTGGCTGTGTCATTCCTACATTTCCACCAAGAATGAATGAGAGTTCTTGTTGTTTGGCAACCTTGCCAGAATTTTATGTCGTTATCTTTTAATATTTTTGCTATTCTTATAGACATGTAGGGATATCTTTTAGTATTATTTGAAATTATCAGATGGCATGTGATGTTTAGCATATTTTTATATGCTTATATGCCGTCTGGATGTCTTCTTTGGTGTGATATCTGCCCAGATCCTTCACCCATTTTTTAATTGACTTACATGTTTTCTATTGTTGAGATATAAGAGTTGTTTGTATATTTTTGATACCAGTCCTTTATGTTTTGCAAATATTTTCTCCCAGTCTTTAGCTTGTCTTTTTTCTCTCAACATGCATTTTTTTTCTGACATTCTAATTAGTGCTCATTTGTAGATATGTATAGACTGGCATTTGGCACCCAAAGGCCCTTGGATTAATGCAATATAATAAAACAATATTTCTAGTAATTGAAAGAACCTCAAACCATTTAATGCTATAAGAAACTGTTTAGAAAATATACAGACTATATACTTCATTGTCAAAAATAATTCTAACCTAAACTTTTACCTAAAGATTTTATTCAGTTTCATATGTTCTGTAGCGTATCAAGAGCCAAAGCTAAGTGAACAGAGACTCAACTGTTCTCATGGACAATACACACGGAGATAAACTAGTTGTTATGTAGTTTTCTGTCTGCTGCAGAGTTTTCATACAAATGCATGTGCAGAGGACACAGATATCTATTAACAGTCTGTGCCTATAAATATGTGCTCATCTTTAAAGCAATAGAGTTTATCCCAAACTATCCTGTGAATACTGACATTTACATAAAACATATCTCAACACATTGATCTAATATTTACTTTGTTGAACACATTTCATTTTAAAATAATTCTAGATTCATAGAAACTTGCAAAGAAATTCAGAGAGCTTCCATATGACCTTCACTAAGTTCTCCTTATTAGTTACATCTTACATTAATTACAGCACAATATCAAAATCAGGACATTGTCTAGTTCTGCGTCATTTTATTGTATGTGTAGAATGATGTAACCATAATGACAATAAAAGTAAAGAACTAGTCTACCTCACAAAAATCTTCCTCACGCTGTCACTTTATAGTGACACTCACTCTCCTCTTTTTCATCATCCTCTATCCTGGCTATCACTAACCTGTTCCTAATTTTCATAATTTTGCTATTTTGAGAATGTGACATAAATAGAAGCATATAACATGAACATTTTTGAGATTAGTAGTATTTTTACTCAAAAGAATGTTCTTTATGTCCATACAAGTTGTTAAATTACCAACAGTTTTTTCCATTCCATTGCTGATTATTATTATATGATATGGATGTATCATAGTTGGTTTGAACATTCACCTATTGAAGGATGCTTTGATTGTTTCTGGCTTTTAGTAAAATAATACACTCTTTAATTTCAATTCTTTTAAATTTCTTGAAATTTATTTTATGGTCTTTGATATAGTGTATATTGGTTAATGTTCTATGGCACTTGGAAAGAATATGTATAGCATTGTAGTTGGGTGGAGTATTTTATAAATGTAGAGTAGATCCCGTGGTTGATTATAGGATTGAGTTCTGTATCCTTGCTAATTTCTGTTTAGTTCTTATAAAGCTCATAGTATGCTCTGAAGGGGAAAACCTGCGTGTGGTGCCCACCTAAGGCCAGAGATGTCTGACACTCTAAGATTGGACCCCACAGGAGGACGCTCTGTGGATCCTGCAGACCTCAACCTGCCCAAGGGTGACGCTCTCGGTAGAGGTTCTGAGGTCTAGGAGTCAACCCTCCTTGGAATTTTCTCTCTCAGTTGCAATGATGTCTGGCCCCAACATTGCTTGGAATCTGGAGTTTACTGTTGAATGGGAAAGAGGAATGGCATTGCATGTATCCAGGCTTTTGTGCTGCGGTTTCTAAGCAGGGGGCCTGGTTAACATGTGACACCCTCCTTTGGTACTGTTTGGCCCCAGGGCTCTTTGGAGTCTGGGGAGGTCTGGTCTTTCAATATCAAACTTCCATGGAGACTGCTTTACTCAAAATTTTGGTCCACAACTTTCCTTGGATTATCTACTGGGGCAAAGTAAAACCAGCAAGCTTGTATTTCTACTTATGGCTAAGGTTCCAAACTATTGGATCTTTGTTTATGTGTGTATGCATGTTTAGATGTGTTTATTTGAATGTACACTTGTTATATGTTGTACCAAAATTGGCTTATAAGTAGAAGAGCGCTCATAAATTAAGTAAAGAAGTCTAAGCAATTTTCAAGTTCACGTGACTTAAAGTATAAATTTACTAAATAAGCTAACTTTAAAGCTATTAGTGGAATAAAAATAGAAATGCCTTCAGAATTGTCAGCCTATATTTTATCTGAATTTCATGTTTGTCTTTGCTAAATATTTAAAAATGTCAGTGTAAATTCAAGCTGGGACCTGCTAGGCATGAGTCTGCTTCCCATTGTATTCGAAGTCTTACTGAGATAAATGCATATCCTGATTGCTTCCATTGGAAAGGCTAATAGGAATCTCAAAAGAATGCCTCTCACACCTACCTGTGACCGGGAAGCCCCAAACCTCCTCCTCACTTCGAGTTGTCCTGCCTTTCTGGACCAAACCAATGTTCATTTTACATATGTTAATTGATGTCTCATGTCTCCCTTGTTAACAGTAAAAAATTAAGTACAGTGAATAGGATAATTGTTTTAGGTAAACTTATTGTGTAAATTAAAATCTTAGCATTATTTTTGATGCTCATTTAATATCTGGATCATTTCCAATTAAAGGGTTGTAATATGAGGAAGTATATTTCGAAAATTATGAAGATGTTCTTTTCTATAAATGCCCGTATCTAATAGTTCAGGATTTCTTGCTATGTAGGGTTTCACTAAAGTTTTAGGTTACTAAGGATAAAATTCTAGTTAATGCATAATTCTGTATACAAATGTGCCAGAAAGAGTTATGTTATTAGTGAAAACAGGAGTAACTTTTTCTAATTCAGAAGTTAGCTAAAAGTTAGTTCAAATTACACATTTGAAAAGCTATTTATGAAACAATGTAGTAAGGAATCATCAAATAGGGGAGGAAGATGTGGAAATGTTTACATAGTAAATATTCTTTAAAATCTGATAGAGAATTGGAGACATTTGGCTAATCAACATTTTCATAAAGTTTAAGTCTTGATTAAAGTAAAATAAGAAGTATTGTAAAGAAATGCATCCGCAGTTTGGCAATTCTTTTAGATAGATAGATAGATAGATAGATAGATAGATAGATAGATAGATAGATAGACAGAGTTAAGCATAAAGCTGAAATGTAGCGTAAAGCCAGATTTCACATACATGCATGCATTGCTTCACACCATGTTTGCTGTTTTGCATGGATAGTGCTAGAGTACTTATTGGTCAAGTACCTAAAGTGAATTTCTTGATTGCACAGAATAATAATATTGGTGAACTTAAAGATATTAAATTGTGTATCAGGGATAAAATAGTCATTATGTGGGGGTTTTTTTTGGGTGGGGGGTGGGGGGTGGCCCTAGGTAACACTGTAACCTCCAGGGTAAATTAAGTTGGAAAATTTAGGGTTGGTTTCCTGTTTATTTTTGCTTCTAGTTTTCATTTGTTTGTTGTTTCTTCTCCTCTGGCTTCGCTTGTGTATCCATATATACAAAACCACGATACTTTTTAGTTTCTAATGGAAGGCTTTTATTTGGTTCTGTGAATAGTTATTTTGTTTTGTATGCATTTCTAGCAAGTCATCATTTGTTCCATTTATCTGGAATTCCTAAGCTACATTTGTCAGGCCACAGGAATGGGAGCACAGCAGCTTTTTATCCTCATAAACTAACTTTTTGCATTTTAGGCTTCCTAACACTTTAAGTGTGTTGAATATACTTTCATAAATAGAATTTGAGTCAGATTTCTATCTGCCTAATTTCTCCAAACTTGTAAACTATTTGTGAATATTCTTAATTAATGGCCATGTGTTTGTTTTCATCCAGTCAAGCAGGGTCTCTAAAGCCACTCAGGGAGAGGGAATCCAGAAACCTAGCATGCCAGCAACACGGTTAGAATTTCTTACCAATCAGTCTCTGTCCTCTTTCTCTCTGTTCAAATTGGTAAAATATAAAGTAAAAGTCACTGTATATATCCTGTAAAGTTTTTAATTAATTGATTTAATAATAATAAGAGCTTAAATCAAACATTTTGTCAGAGAAGTGAAAAACGTAATGCCTTTTATTTAGTTCATGTGACTTCAATAATCTTTGAGAAATAAAGACAGTTTTAAAGATTACTGGAAAATACAAATGTCTTAAAAATGTAAACATGTGGTCTAAATTATGTTCAAATATTAGGTTTGCTAAATGCTCTAAGGTCATAAACTGCTTCTTTGGCTTTTGAAAATTGTTTAACTTGCCTGCTTTCCAGCTAGTTAAGGCCTTGGGATATGTGGAGTTGGCCACGCCCTAGCTATGCTGAAAATAATTAAACCTCGTCAGAACAGACTCACCAGGTTTTAAACTACAGTTAAAATTCTAAGAGTCACCATTGTAACTTGCAGTTAAAACTACTAGAAACAGTTTTACAGGCAAGGTGTGTAAAACAGTAGAATATGTTTTGTTTGTTTGTTTTTGTTAAAGGTTATAAAAGGCTTTTGTTTCTGAGCATCATTTTGGCAAAATAAATAATTTATGGTAATCTGGAATTCTGAAATCAAACTTCAGTTTCAAAATTGTCTTTCCTAATGCATCACTTTCTGGATGGATCAGAGGGCCCCTGAAAACATCCAGAAAAGAGATACACAGGATTATTTCACATGTATAGGTGCATGGGATTGCCAAAATGATGTTCAATTTTCTTTGGGTTATATTTTTGTGAATAATATGAATATATGTTTTTAAATTGTATAGGATTCATAAAATAGTATATGCTGTCAATTATAATTATGGTTATTATGTTATTATAAACCACAGAAATTAACCAAATTTCCTTTTATGAAGCTACTAACCAAAGTAAAACAAAAATTAATTAAATACCAAGAAAATATTTTGTCAGATTTTCATGTTAAACCAGCTGACACTGAACTTGTTTAAAATAGTTTATAACCAATGCTTGGTCCCACATTCCTGGGAAGACAATTAAAGCTTCACATACATTTGGTCACCTGGTGGACCATTTAAACATTTTATAAAGGGATTTCATTCCATTGTTATTTTCAATTATATTTTCTGGTTGTATAAAAGCTTTCCCATGCAAGATGTTAAAACAGCAGATTATTATACTACAGTGTATTTTCACTAGGTAAATAAAGCTTTTTATTGTTTCGATCTTCTGGAGAACATCAGAGAAAGACTGTCCTTGCCATGCACACTACAACAAAACTTCAAGACCTTGGGCTTTGAGTTCATGACCTCGCAACTGAGAAGGGTCCCTCCACACTTTTGCAATTGTGCAACCATTAGAACACTTGAGGTAAAGCTAAACATGGAAATTTCTCCCAAGAAGATGGCATCCCTGATGTGAACAGCTTTCCCATGTTCACAAATTAAGACTTCTACTATCATGAAACTCTTATCTTTGATTTTTTTTTCTTGCTTATGCCTCTACAAACAATAGAAGTGGAATAGAATAGAAGGGTCTGTGATGCGCACTTATGGGGTACACTTTTATTTGTGAAGGAGTTTGCAGCCAGCTTTATACATGGATAACTTTATACTTTGATAGATGAAAGATGAAGGCCCAATGTAGTTAAGAAATTTAAATGGTACATATGTTGGCTCATAATCAGTCAAAAAATGAAACATTGTTTCATTCATCTTAACCCACATCATGGGTTAAAAAGAACATTGCCAGGAGGCCTTCACTCTTCTAGAAGGGCATCATTTGTTAGGTCCCTTTTCCATGGTTTAAAGTAAAAGAAGCAATGATTAGAAATGTATCCTTCATGATAGGCTCTATAGCAAATTCTACCTTAAAGTCTATCATTACATAATAGACTTTAAATTTTCTTGTGAAAGTTATGCTAAATAATAGAATTGGCTAAACAGAAAAGTATCTGTGCAGCTGCTGACACTTGTGGCCTATGGAGAAATAGATTAAATGCAGATTTTAAAAATTCAGTTTTAGGGGATTAATGAAAAGCCACTTAGTCAAGTGAGTAGACTCTTCATCTAGCTCATTCTTGAATCTATTTAATTTTAGGTGGCTTGGTTTATGGGGACCCTGGGTAAGGAGCACACTCTGAACTCTTGGTATTATCCTCCCAAAATTATAACAATAGTCCCCCTGGCATGTTGCATTCTCTCAAAGATTTTACATGCTTTCTTGTAGCCATCTCTAGAACGTCATATGGTCTCTCTTCAACTGGAATGACAAGAATTGAAAGAAATGTGCAACAAGGAGGACACTGTAACCCTATAAATGATGTGCTAAGACCAGAAATCCAAAATGATCATAACTAAGAGTGTCACTAAGGCCCTAAGTTTTGGTTACACTCTCACCTAAGTGAGAACCTGACTAAAAAGGGGGAATCTTTTAAACAAGATTCTGGGAGGCCATTGTTTTGGACTAAGCTCATGCACTATGTCCCAACAAACAAAACCAAACGAAAATGCAGTCATTTGTGTTAAGGCTTTAAGGAAACACAGAGATTTGTAGAACAGAACAGGTTTTGTTTTTTTCTTCTGCAAATCACTATAACAAACATTCCTAACAGTATAGGTATCCACCCACTAAGGCTCCCATTAAATCTTTTAACCAAATTCATTTCCTCTGGCCTAGAGACCATGAAGCTTCAGATGATCATGCAACAGAGGCTCCAGCCAGTTCCAGGTGATGACACCACCCCTGGCAATCAAGAAGCTACCCTGCCTCCGCTAGATAGAACAAGGCAAGTTCCACGATCCCCAGTGGGTAGGGACTATGCCCCAAGCCAGCATGATGCAGTTATAGAAAAAAGACCATTGATCCCTCTGCCTCCCATAAAGATTTATGGGGATCACGTCTCTCAGGCGGAAGATGAGGCAGGAAAATAGGGTCTGGAGGCAGGGAACATAAGGCCAATTCACACTTCAGCTATGACAGGAAATATCCGCTGCATAGGGCGTAGGCCAAGTAAATAACTTTGTAACTTTATTTCATCTTCTTCATTTACATAGGGCGTATCCCAAGTAGAGGGTATTTAAACTCCCAAAAATTCGGTAACAGGGCCTTTGAGCCCCTATGCTTGGGCCTACTCTCACACTGTGGAGTGTACTTTCATTTTCAATAAATCCCTTCTTTCCATCCTTCCTTTGTGTGTTTTGTCCAATTTTATGTTCACCACACCAAGAACCTGGACACCCTCCACCGTTAACACTTTGAGTTGATTTTTGTATAGGGTGAGAGGCAGGAGTCTAGTTTTATTCTTCTGCATTTGAATATCTAGTTTTCCCAGAAGCATATTTTGAAGAGACTATCTTTTCCCCAGTGAGTGTTCTTGAGACCTTTCTAAAAAATCAGTGGGTTGCAGTTATGTGGATTAATTTCTGGGGCCTCTATACTGTTCCGTTGTTTTATGCATCTGTTTTTATGTCAGTACCATGCTACTTGGTTACTACAGGTTCGTAATGTATTTTGAGGTCTGATAGTGTGATACCTCTAGCTTTGTTATTTTTGCTCAGGACTGCTTTAGATATTCGAGGTTTTTTGTGGTTCCATATAAATTTTAGGTATTTTTGTTTTCTGTGAAAAATGCCATTGGTATTTTGAAAAGAATCATGCTGACCCTGTAGACTGCTTTGGTAGTATTGTCATTTTGACAATATGAATTATTCTAATTTATGAGCATGAGATATCTTTCCACTTCTTTGTTTCTTCTTCCCTTTTAAAAATCAATATATGTCATTGTCCTTATAAAGGTCTTTTGCCTCCTTGATTAAATGTATTCCTAGGTATTTTATATTTCATAGCTATTATATTTCATAGCTATTATAAATGGGATTTCCTTCTGGATTTTACTTTTAGATAGCTCGTTGTTCACGCATGAAAACACCACTAATTTTTGTTTATTAATTTGTATCTTGTAACTTTACTGAATTTGTTTATCACTTCTAAGAGTTTTTTGGTAGAGTCTTTAACTTTTTCTCTATATAAGATTATGTTATCAGGAAACGGGAACAATTTGACTTCCTTCTTTCCACTTTGGATGCATTTTATTTATTTCTGTTGACCAATTGCTGTGTCTCGGACTTCTAACACTATGTTGAATAAGAGTGATGAAGGTAGGCATCCTTGTGTTGTTTCAGTTCTTACAGGAAAACTTTCAGCTTTCCCCTATTTAGTAAAGTGTTAGCTATGAATGATCAGATATTAATGTAGCTGCCTCTGCTTTCTATTAATGAATATTTGCATGGCATATATATATAATTTTTTCTCCTTTTACTGTTAATCTATGATAATATTTAAAGGGAGTTTCTTGTTGATGGCTTATAGTTAGGTCATTTTATAAAATCTCTGCCATTTCTGTCTGTTAATTGGTATTTTTAGATAATTTACATTTCATTTTAAATATCGATATGTCAGGGCTTATCTGTCATTTTACTTTTTGCTTTCTGGTTGTTCCATGTTTTGTTTTTTTAAATCTTTTTGTTAACTCTTATTTTTTTCTGTCTTTCTTTGGGTTAAATTTCTTAAAATTCTACTTTTAGCTATCTATATAAAAGTCTCTTTTTACATAGATTTTAAAGTTGTTGCTATAGATTTTACTTGGGACATACATAACTTATCACAGTCTACTAATGTTGATATTTTACCAGCTTGAGTGACATGTAGAAATATTACTTCCCTATTTACCTTTCTCCATGCATAATTGTCAAAATATTCTATCTGCCTATTTGAAACAATGTTATTCTTTTGCCTTCAACCATTAACTATAGTTTAGTAATCTCAAGAGGAAATGAGTCTACTTTATTTACCTATGTTTTGCTCTTTCCGTTGTTCTTTTTTCTTTTAATATTCCGAGCTTCTTTTGTTATCCTTTTTTCCTTCTTTCTTGACATTTATTTTCTTTATTTCTTTGTTTTTATTGTCTTTTTTTCTCTTTTTTTGGTTCAAGCAATTTTCATAATTGCTTCCTTGATAGATTTTTTAGAGTAGATCTAAATGCTGCAAATTTCCTTATTTTTTTGATCTAAGAATACATTTGTTTGCCCCTTTATTCCCCTATTCTACATAATTTTGCCAGATAGTAATTACAGTTGACATTTCCTTTCTTTTTTCAGCACATGGAAATTGTGCTACTTCCTTCTGGCATAAATGATTTTTGATGAGAAATCACCTGTGATTTGAAATGGTTTTCTTTTACAGACAAGGTGTTGCTTATCTCCTGTGGCTTTTAAGATGTTTTCTTTGTTTTCATTTTCCAGAAGATTGATCATAATTTATTTTGGAGTACGTTCTTTTTGAGTTTATTCTGTTTGGGGTTCATTCAGCTTCTTGAATTTGTAGGCATGTATCTTTTAACAAATTTGGGAAAATTTCAGCCATTATTTCTTCAGATAGTTTTTTTAGCCCCACTGTTGTGACTTTTTTAGCTCCTCTTCTGGGTCTTTAATAACATGACCATTAATTTATTTGCTGTAATCTCAAAAGTCCCTGAGGTTCTACTCTTTTTTTTCTTCTTTTGGTCTATCTTTCACTAAGATTTCTATTGTTTTATCTTCAAATTCACTGATTATTTTTTCTGTCCCTTCCAGTCTGCTATGGAGCCAATTCACTGAGGTTTTTGTTTTCTTTTTTTCTGATATTTCCTAGGTCTAAAATTACCTTTTGGTTCTACTTTATGTCTTCTATTGTTTTGCCAGTACGTATTTTTTTCATTTGTTTCAAGTATTTTCATAATTGTTCATTAAAGACATACATTGGCTGCTTTAAAATTCTTGTCAGATAATTCTAGCAACTAGGATGTTTGAAGCAAAAAGAAAACTCAGGAAACACCACCGTGTTTTTTTTTAGCCTCAAGGTTCTAGCCGGTCAATCTTTTTATTGCCACCTTTCAGAGTCTTCTAAATTATTTAT
Organism: Pongo abelii; assembly: GCF_028885655.2. NCBI lineage: Eukaryota > Metazoa > Chordata > Mammalia > Primates > Hominidae > Pongo > Pongo abelii. The sequence goes on along the minus strand of NC_072002.2, from coordinate 58,075,525 downwards.
ATTAACATATAAATATATCTATATATAATATTTATATTATATATATATTTCCAAGACTGTTAGTTGTGTTTAGCATAATGAATAGAAAGAAGGGTATTTACATCTGGAATGATGAGGAAAAAGAAATAAAGTAAAAGAGAAGTAAAGAGAGTATTCTTTCTCTTTTAAGTAAAAAAATGTGGAAAACCTGTGACTTTCTTTCCTAGCTGGGATAAAAAAATAGTGGCTATTTTATTAATTTTTTAAAATGGGAATCTACCATCTCAATATATATAGGGCAAAAAGGAATGTGTGATTTATCAGCTATGTTCACATGTAATCAAAGGTCCATTAAGTTAGGGTTCGGAGTGCTAGTATGCTGAACAATACAAGAGACTTGAGTAATTCAATGGGTTCAGAGTAAGATGGCTGCTTCTAGAATAAAATAGCTGGGATTTTACAAATTAATCAAATTTCACAGATTTCTAATTAAGTAGTATAAAATACTAATTATTTTCCTGCAACTTAAAAGTCTGAAAATATTTAAAAGACAGACTTGAAGTTTGATCCTGCAAATTTCCTTCTTACATTATTTATGTACACAGATTTGGGAACAGATGAGAAAAATAGCCAAGTTCTGAAAACTGTAATAGAGACATAAAGTAGAATTTAGAAGACTTCATATTCCATGAGCCATCAGCCTTTAGTGGGTTCATCCTCCCTTTGTCTATGAAGTTATTTCTCACTAACTGGTAAAGGTGCAGAAATTATTATTCTGAGCCTTTATACCTTAATAAAATAGGCCAGTTTTCTGCATGCTTTGCCATCAGTCCTCATCCAAATATAAAACTAGAATCAGATTCCAGCATTTCCAGCTAATAGGGGATGACCCATACAAAGTCAAACCTAGGAAGAGAAGCTTTACAAAGCCAGAAGAGCAGGACTTTGCTATTTTAAGTCTGGGAAATAATGTAAGAAACGATTTTGAGACATTGAGTATAAGAAGCAGTTTAATGTCTTCACACTGCTGAATATACCAGAGATTCTGAAGTCCTTGGGCTGACAAATGAATAAAGTGATTTTTATGATTCCTTGATTAGCAAATAGAAATACAGATTCAACACAAAATCATCGAGTACATTTATCATTTATAATCCGTCATACTATCTCATACAATGTATACCATTATAGGGATATTCTTGTCAATATATTCTTATATGGAAAATAAATTCTCAACATGTTTGTAAAGCATCTCAATGTTTGTTACCAGAACTATGTGGATTCTCTGTTACATTGTATGTAAACTCTAACATGTCTAAAGGGATCTCTCAATGACAGAGACTAAGTGGGAGCATATAAGAAGCAAAGTCATTACGGTCAGTATCATTGAAGGAGTGTGAGAGGAATGATAAGAATTATCTATTCTGTAGATATTTTTGAAGGCTATTATTTGATTGTGTAGGATTACTAGGAACACAGTAGGAGGGCAGTCCACTAGGTCATTTTTAAAATGTTTATGCCACAAAATGGAGAGTCACAGCATCGAACTTGTTTCTTAAACCTGACTCTGTACACAAACTTAAAGTTCCTTAAAAGAAGAGGAGTCCATATACTCTTGTAAAAAGACAATCTAAGACCAGCAGAGATTACACTCTAAGACTTCTTCCTCCGTTTCCCACAATCCCTAGACTAATAGACTACAAGAAAATGTTAAATCACCAAATATGTCAAGATTTTTAGAACTCTGGCTCTAAGAACACTTGTTCCTATCTGAAATAATTAATAGAATAACTAAACTGATTCTCTTACTTCATGGAGTAAGAACTTATAGAAATGGTGAAATGTGAACCACAGGAGATTTATTGCTCCCAAAATAGTAAATCCCAAAGTATATCATAAGCCTGTGGGAGCTTCAGTGGTGAGTGCAACTGTTAAGACTTGTAAGATGTACGGTAGATAATTACTGTACATCCTCATTACATCTCCATGTGTCCAAATACAAAAAAAAAAAAAATACTTGTGACATTGAAGAATAACAATGAATTACATGATAAACACCAGTTGCACAAATGAATTTCTCACTAGAGCAAATTTGCATTGCCCCTGGCACCTAGTGACAAATGTTTTGTCATTAGTCTGATAAACAGAAAACAGAGGGAACAGTTAACTTGCACAACACAAGTATAAAATTTCACTCTTACCAACATGCTCCAGTGTTCCTCATACTACTACATAAAGAGATGAAAAACAAGGGGACATTGTGTCAATTGGGGTGACTGATTGATTTTGTCTGTTAGGAAAATATAAGTTCTTCAACCCAATTTTGCCAGGGAGAAGTTACAAATAGAACTCAGGGGAGCTTTTGGAGCACCCTCTAATAGTACATGGGCTAATAATAAAAGTTAATTAAAGAATAATAGGCAAAGTAATCCATACTGTTATTAATCAGGATAGTGGAATAGTGGACATCTTTGGAAGGAGTCATGACTTGAAGGAAATTCAAGGAAGACTTCTAGAGAGCTAGTAAGTGTTTATTTTAGGTTCAGGGGATACACGTGCAGGTTTGTTCCATGGCAAATTTGCATGTCATGGGTGTTGTTTGGTTGTATTATTGTATTATTTCATTTTCATGCTGCTGATAAAGATATACCCAAGACTGGGCAATTTATAAAAGAAAGAGATTTAATGGACTTAGACTTCCACATCGCTGGGGAAGCCTCACAATCATGGAAGAAGGCAAGGAGCAGCAAGTCTCATCTTACATGGATGACAGCAGGCTAATAGAGCTTGTGCAGGGAAATTCCCCTTATAAAACCATCATACCTTATGAGACTTACTCACTATCATAAGAATAGCACAGGAAAAACCTGCCCCCATGATTTAATTTCCTCCAGCTGGGTCCCTGTCACTACACGTGGGAATTCAAAATGAGATTTGGGTGGAGACACAGCCAAACCGTATCATTAGTACACAGATTATTTCATCACCCAGGTAATTAGCTTAGTATCCAATAGGTACTTTTTTTGATCCTATTTATTCTCTGCTTCTGATCAGCTGAGTTGCAAGCTAAAGGCAAAGAGTCACTGGATAAGAATGGAGGGCAAGATTCTTAAATACCAGCAACTCTGTTCGGATTAGTTTTAGAAACAAAGCAGTGTCCATTGTAATTTTCCTGTTTTGTGATCTCATGGTTATTTATTCATATCTTTATGAATTTGTTTTGCATTCCTACTATTCTTACTATATTTTTGTAAAGTTTGGTGTTGTTGGTTAAATTGATCTTTTAGTTAATATTTTGCAGAAAAGCAAGACAGTTATGATAGACGAATATGCCTTACCCCAAAATACTGGACATACAAGTTGAGTAGAACAACAGACATGAATTTGAATTATTTCCTTTGAGAACACGCTGAGTATGTTTTTTTGATTATAAGAGGGATGGTAACCATATCCAAGGAGGGATTAATTTTATATAAGTAAGAAAGACAAGTATCTGTAGATGATAAGCAGGTAAAGGAATTTATTAAGTATTTGTGGCTAGGCATGGTGGCTCACACCTGTAATCCCAACACTTGGGTAGGCCGAGGTGGGTGGACCACCTGAGGTCAGGAGTTTGAGACCAGCCTGGCCAACATGGCGAAATCCCATCTCTACTAAAAATACAAAAAATTAGCCAGGCGTGGTTGTGGGCACCTGCAATCCCAGCTACTCTGGAGGCTGAGGCAGGAGAATCGCTCGAATTTGGGAAGCAGATGTTGCAGTGAGCCAAGATCGTACCATTGCACTCCAGCCTGTGCAACAAGAGTAAAACTCCATCTCAAAAAAAAAAAAAAAGATAGTTATTTGCCATTTTTACAGACTAACTTAATGGTCCTTCCTATTTAAGTATAATCCTCAATAATGTTTGGTATTGGTGGGAAAAAGACTAATGGTCCTTCCTATTTAAGAATAATCCTCAATAATGTTTGGTATTCATGGGAAAAAGAGTCCAACCACTTTTTAGTAAAGCTATAGAAAAGTGGTCTTCTGTCTTTAATGCTTAGCAAAAATAGGAGAAAACATGATTAGGTCATGGGCAACTTAATGTTTTTATACAAGACACTATACCTGGGATTTGTAACCGAAGCCTAAGGACAGGTTAGAATTAAAACTGGCTAAATGCCAAGATAGAGGAGTACCTAGTGCATTGGCAGCAATGGTAATATTATGGCATGATAGTTCCCAGTGGTTTTTCTGCTTTCTGCTTTTTGTCCTTCCAAAATTTGTTTTGGATATTGTTTTCAAAGTTTGCTATTGCAAGTGCTAGTTGTGTCTCTAGTTATGTCTATGAGTATCTTACATCTTTCAAATGTATTTTTTATTGCCTAAAATAACTGGAATCAGTTTCTGAGGCTTACAACAAAAACCTTGACCATACCCACACATTATCTAAATGGATTATTATAATGAACTTGGGAGGCTGATATTGTTATTCACAATTTACAGAACAAAAACAGACTCTTTAGAGGAGTTTAAATAACTCACCCAAGGTTATAATCTTTTTAAGTATCAGACAAGGAATTTTAATGTTGTCTTTCTAATTCCAATTTCCCATTTTAACCATTATGTGACACCACTCATAGGAGAAAAAAGCCTGCCTAGTTCCTTGTCCAGGAAACTTAGGAACCAGGGAGGATGTCAAGTGACTATGCTTCTTAAAATTCTGAAATATAACATATATTACAATGCCATATCATCAGTGCTTTCTGCATTGAGCTATGAACTCAAATACTTAATGAGCATTTTCAAACAATTTGCTTCTGCCTCCTAATGCCACCTTTTCTTCCTCATTCTGAATTAATTTTACAAATACTAGATATGGGCATAAAGTATTTTAAGACTCTCAGAAATAAACTGCACACATGATCAAATCAAGCCAGAATTGCCAGTTTTTAGGTTATTGCTTCCATCTTAATGTCCTTTGAAATAACTATTCTGACTTTAATGCATGTGCTAAGATACTTCTTTATCGTTTAATAATACCATTTAACTATTATATGCCAAATTCTATGCTAAGTCCTAAAACTATAAAGACAAATACCACATTGTGCCTCTCTTTAAGAGCATAAAGAATTTTAAGAAGGAGAGATCTATAAACATATAATTCTTTGTAATATTCTAAAGTCTGGAATCTACAAAGTGTGCAATTAAAATAAAGAGAAATAACACTTATAACAGCAATGGGAAAGAATGGGATTCAGGGAAGATTTTCTAGAAGAGTTGCCATTGGAGGTAGATATTAAAGGATGAAGAAATAATTTTCCAGGCTAAGAAGATAAGACTGTAGGGAGTGTGTACTCTAAGATAGTACAGGTTCCAAAAAATACAGAAGCGTGAATTACACTGGGCTTCTATAACTGTCTGGCATTATAATATAGAGTATGAGACAAGAATGGCAAGCAATGATTCTGGAGAGTCAGAAAGGGCCAACTGAAGGAAGATTTGTAAACCATGCTATAAATTGTACTGAAACCGGGAAAGGGTTATCATGCAGAAATTCAAGGAAAAGAATATGTTATAAAATTAGTAGAATTTGATAATGGGTTAACTACTGTGGTGAGGCAGGGGAAGAGGTCTAAGTTGAATTTTGGTTTCCTTTCTTAATCAATTAAGGAATAAAGAAAGAGACGAGTTAGTGCAGTTGAGGCCAGGTAATACCGTCTTTAGTTTTTAACATGCTGGAGATGTTAATAAAGCATTTATGTCTATAAATATCTGAAGCTCAAGAGAGGAAATATCTGAAGATATCTGAAGCTAGGCTAGAGATTGCTAGAAACATAGATGTTGGTGTATATCCAGGTCAAGTGAGTCAGGGAGAAGAAGCTCATATAAAAACTTCACAAAGAAAGGAGGCTACTCATTCCCAGGAAAATATTCCTTTTTCTTTGAGTTACATACCTTGTTCTCATATTCCCCCAAGTTTTATTATTCTGTATTTCTCTCTGAAGCTTTCACTAAAATATTACAATAAGCTAAAAATAATTATACTCCATAGACTCATGCTTGGACAAAGTGAAACCTGGAGAGTATAATTAGAATTTTTCAGCCCTAATGAGCTATATCAGTTAATCTGGAACTAACAGACACAAGAAGTGAGAAATATTTGAACCAATGGCATGCTAGAGCCAGCTGGCATCGCCTTTTTTTTTTAACAACTCTTATTTCGGTGACATTATATTAGTAGCTTGAAATTAACCATGACGGGAGTATTTATACTACAAAAATTGGCTACTTTGGTTTGAATGTTTTGCCCATTCCAAAACTCATGAGTTGAAAGCTTAATTACCAATGCAACAGTATTAGGAAGCAGCACTGAATAGAAGGTGTTTCTGTCATGAAGACTCTGGCCTCATTAATGGAATAAAACTACAATGAAAGCGCTTTCAGCCTTCAGGAGTGGTTTCCTTCCCTTCAACTTTTTTGGTATGTGAGGAATTGTGTCTCTACCCTCTGGAGAATGCAGCCATCAATATGCCATCTTGGAAGTAGAGACTGGGCCCTCACCAGACACTGAACCTACTGGCATTTTGATCTTAGACTTCCCAACCTCCAAAATTTGTAAGGAATAAATTTCATTTTTTTTATAGATTACACAGTCTCAGGTACTTTTTTATAGCAAAACAAAACAGACTAAGACATTGGCAAACCCTATAAATCAATATTGATCATTTTTTCCTAAGGAGTTGATTGATAAATATTTGCCAGCACACTACTGTCTCATCCATATAAATAGATACTCCTTTCTTAATGAATATCTTCAAAAGCAGTCATGGAAACAGCAAGAGAAACACTCAAAACAACTCTGGAAGATCCACAGGCACCATATTAGAAAATATAAAGAAGAACTATAGCAAGAATGAGAAGTGGGTTTCAGGTTGGGAGAGGTTACAGATTCACCGTCTAAACAGATAAATCTCCTAACATCTTTATATCTGAGTGCTATTACCTGTCAAGAGGAAATAATGACTTAACACAAAAGAATACATATTAAAAGTTAAGTGATTATTTTAAGAAGTTTGACATGCTATGCATGTGAGCTATTATCAGTAACTCAAGGATTTCAACATCAAAAAAGTGTATTCAGACTTCAAAGGCATCACTAAATTTTGCCTTTAGTACCATCTTACTTCACTTGAATTCTCTAAACTCCAGTGGCCTACAGGGAGCTATATGGCTTTCTGTGCATTGGAATCGTAGTATAATCAATCCTTTTGTTTCTCCACATATATTAAGTATCTCTACATTGGGATTTGCTGTCTGTCTTGCTATTAACAATAGGGAAGAGAATCATTGCTGGTATTTCTGCTTGGGAAAGCTAGAAATCTAGTTGTGATTGTTTTCAAACAGCCTGAGAGCATGGCACTGATAATTTTAGAATTAAATTATGTTTTACTATGTAAATTAGAAAGTGCTTTTGTGATGAGTTTTTCTAATTCAGTTCCTGGAGAGGAGTTGATGCTGCACAGTGAATTGAGGGCCAAATCAGCAATACAACCTGGGTCTCCTGGATTTCAGCACATGGCCTTTCCAAGATAACATGCTACTTTCTCGGTATGTAAAAAGAAATTTTTCAAAGCAAAATTGCAATTGTCTATAGTCAGAATTGTCAGGTCCTCTCTCATTCCTCATCCAAGACAATGTGCCCTTTGAGGTTCAGTTTGAGTCTCACTTTCTTCATGCAGTTACTGCAATGACTTAGCACCCAATGATCCCTTCCATTCCTATAGAAACGTAGCACAATTTTAGGATGTGATTATATTCTAGCTTGTAGCATATATGTGAGTGAATCTCCCCGAAAAGTATGCAGATTCCTTGATAACAAAGTAAATATCATTTTATCTTTTTATCTTTCTGTATCTCTCACACTGTTTGGCATAAAGTAGACCTAGAATAATTTTTTTTTTTTATTGTAGAGATAGAATCTTGCTCTGTCACCCAGGCTGGAGTACAGTGGCGCGATCTCGGCTCACTGCAACCTCCACCTCCCCAGTTCAAGCGATTCTCATGCCTCAGCCTCCCAAGTAGCTGGGATTACCGGCACGTGCCACCATGCCCAGCTAATTTCTTTTGTATTTTACTGGAGAGGGGGTTTCACTGTGTTGCCCAGGCTGGTCTGGAACTCCTGATCTCAGGCAATCTGCCCGCCTCGACCTACCAAAGTGCTAGGCTTACAGGCATGAACCACCACGCCCAACCTTAAAATAATTTCTGTGTGAATACCAGCTAATAGATAAAAGCGAATGTGTGCCAAAAAATCCATACTTAGAGCTAACACATGTTCCATGCACATTTGGACAAATAGACTATGGAATTCAAAAACATATGTGGCCCACTCAATATATACATGATGAGATGATGTATTTATAGAAGAGTTTTTTTAGAGTTAATTTATGTGTACTATATTTGAAGCCAGTAGTTTCTTAGAAGGTTTTCCCCTGTCCACCTGATGGATATCTAATTAGTATGCTTTAAATTTAGAAAGCATGAATTAATTGCTGAGAACATTTCTTTGAAGAAATGGTACTAAAAAATACCTCCCTGAAATAAGATTTTTAAATGAATTATAAAGACGCTCAGCCAGCCGCTTGCCTCCTTGTCTTGACAAAGGAATATTGTGCATTATTTTGTTATTAATTCATGTTTAGTGAAATATTTTAAAAAATAATAATAATGTAGAAAAACAAAAGCTTTGAAACATAGCAACTCCTATGGCATTTTTTTCCCCTGCTCTGACTCAACTGCATTACCCAGTCTGAAAAATATGCCACATGACTGCATATTGGTTTTGAGAACAGAGCTGCTGCTCTCCTGTGCTTGGGATCTGAGTCACTGTCTTACACTCCAGTAAAGCTGACAGTTGTTGCAACAATGTTTCTGTGTTCCTAGCCAGCATTGTAATCTAGTAATACCTGGATTTATGTATTAAAAATACAATGTAATGGTCTCTTAACATACCTCCATTAATTTTTCAATTCTCCATTATTTATCCATTTATTCATCATTCATCAAATAATTCAGTGTCTCTTGGGGGCATTTAAGGTACCAAGGATACTATTGTAAATGTGACATTCCTCGCATGGAACAAATCTAGGCAGACAGACACTAAAGACTTCAGAGAGGCATTAAAGACCCCAGTGAAGATGCTGGGTAGAGAAACATCTGAGTAGGAGTTAGCTGAGAGCAGAAGGATAAGGAGGAATTAGCCAAAACCTGAAATCCTAAATGTTTCTCTCCCTTTTTGAATTAACTGAAAACAGATGATATTTCAGGATATTTAATCAAGAGTAAAAGCTGCCATGCAGCACAACTCAACACACTTTCTACCATGCCTACTATAGCAAATCATCTCAATTGTTTAATTAATCTAGTCACCTCACATGCCTCAGTAAAATCTTGTAGGTGTGTGTGGATAATCTGTCTGCTACTTCCTCATGTATCTCAAGGCCTTCGAATATACTCATTCTCCAAAGCTGAAAAAGACATCTCTCCACTTAAAATCATCCAGGGGCTTCTGATGTGATTTGGAGAAGGAACTAAAATCCTGAGTCCAGCTATCTTTACCCCCATCTCACTCTGTCCCAGTCATGCGCAGCTTCTTTCTGTTTCTTGGTAAGGCCACGTTCCTATCAGAAACTTGTGTGCTCTTCCTACACAGCCTGGAATACACATCAGGCTGATATCTACATGATTTATAGTGTCACATATTTCAGGTGTCTTCTCAAATGTCATCTCAGCATGACAGTTTTCTCACTATCATACTTAAAATAGTCTTTCTGTCTCATCAATCACTTTTTTTCTTCTATGCTTTATTTTTCTCCGTAACACTATTACCATCAGACATGCCATTTTCTTTACTCATTTATATCATTATTTTGTCTTCCTCCTTCCCCCTGGCATATGCTACATTTGAGCAGGCAATATTGCCTGTTGTTTCATCACTGAATTTCCAGTTCCTAAAATAGTGTTTGTCAACATAGAGATTTTGAATGAATGAACAGGTAAGTAGTAATAACAACTTATTCCTAGGTTCCTTTCAACTGCAAATATGTATATTATATACATACATACAAATCTTTACATTACATTTTTAATCCTCTAACTTGCTGCTTTAGGAAATCCGGGACTTGATGACATAATAAAATTTCTTCTCATTCAAAAGAAAGAACCATTGTTTTAAAGTAAGTGATTCTCACAGATGGTCATGAGAAATTCATTAATCTGTCCTTCTACTTTAAATGGAACATGGATATTTAAAAGGTGAGAGACAATGTTAAACAATGTGTTGTCTTTAGCACACAGAATAAAAATCATTAGTTCAATTTCTATTCCACAGATTTTGAAGAAAAAGAAAGCTCACCTAAAGAGAAAATAGAGAAAAACTGTAAGTATTAATGTACTATTATAAGTCTCTATTACAAAGACAGGTTTATATGAAATAAAAAAGCACATAAAGTATGCCACAGGCTCATTACTTAAAATAAAATTTTATGGCAGAATTGGCCAGACAGACTTTTATACTATTAGATAATTAAGTAGTGATATTAGAGTTTTTTAAACAACTTTTTAAAATTATGAGAATATTCAAACATTAACAAAAATAGAAACAACAATATGATGAAACTTACTGTACCCAACACCCAGTTGTAACAATTATCAACAGCCTGCTGTACTATAGTGTGTTTGGATGTCTTTTGGGGATGCCAAAAATAAAAGCATTTTTTTTTTCTTATAAAAGATGGTAAAAAAAAAAGGTCATATGTGTTTAAAATCTTCTCAAAATATATACTCATATTTTCAAAATACCTGGATCTACAATTCAAGAAGAGGTTAATTTTATTAGTTACTATTACTAACACTTTCAGTGAATAAAGTGAGCATCAGGGATTTTTGGACACTTGGTCAAGGTTATACAATTAATAATTGAAAGAGTGAAGATATGAACTCATGTTTTCTGACTGTGCTCTAAAATTATCCCGGAATTAAATATAGCTATTTTAATAAGAATTTTATTCCTGATTTTTCTCACGGAATATTTTCTAATTAAATCTATACTTTTCTTGAATTATTTTCCATTATTTGTTAAATCTGGACATTTATTACATTTACTTTTATATCATTTTTGTTTATTGTGTGATTATTTTATATGTGATTATTATAATCTACTCAATGAGAAATCCTGTCTAATGTTGTATGCATTAACAAATGCAGAGATTAACAAGTAGTATATTTCAGAAATACTTCTGCCATACTAAATTATCATATTTGTTAAGCAAGTAATGACCCCAAAACCAACACATAAATATCTGTTCTTTGCATAGAAGATATTATTTTCATAAGAGAATTAAAGGAAATGTTTTTCTTTGAATAAATCTATTTATTTTTTTGAACTTGAATAATTCAACCTTTATTAAATAATTTAAATGTAAAACTGTTGGAACTTTAAATTATTCTGAGCCTCGAGAGGAATGAGGCTTGCAGCCTGAGTCATATGGCATGCAATTGCACGACTTTTGTTTCTATAAATAACTAGGAAAACCAAACAGCACCAGAAATGAGACCCCCTCAGATCACTGCCCCTCCTCATGGAACAATAAAGCAATCTTGCTTGGCATGTAACCAATAGAATCTGTACCAATCTGTAACCAGTTGAATCACCGTAACATATGCACTAGCTTCATAGGAAGAATTCTGTAAACCTGCTAAAGTTTCTCTTTCTCTGCTAATGTAAGTGAAACCTTAACTTTTCCATTTGGAGCACTGACCCTATTCCTTTAGAACTGGTGTCTCTTTGGTGAATATCCTCAAGCTTTGTATTAATACTTAAATAAACGTTATACTTTTCTGAATATCATTATTTAAGATTGACCTTCTGGGGACCACAAAGGGACCAGAAGCAAACCTCCAGCAATGTCCACCACTTTACCCACAGGGTACCCTGGGAACCATCACGAATTACATTTGTTTACCTGACCTTGCTAGTCAACGGAATCTCTGGTAAACTTCTCTTGTGTTCAAATCCTCATGGCTTTGTTGAAGAATTCAGACGTTATTTGAACTACACACATTCTTAACTCAGTAGAGTAGGTATTAAAGCTCTACTGTAAGGTAGGAGTTTTGTTTGTTATTTTCTAGAGCTTTGCTAATCATGAATTTGTGATTTTTACTTTTCTCTGAGGGTAGGATTTTGTTTGAAATTACTAAGAGTTTTTACAAACTTTTCTTTCCTTCAAAATTGTGGTCAGGGAGAAAACAGTTTCTCTGAAAAGAAAATGTAAATCTTTTTGGGTTAAGCAAAAAAAAAAAAAACAAAACAAAAACAAAACAAAAAAACAACCAACCAATAATTGTAATCCTTAAAACTGGCCAGGTTCTGAATTTGGGTTTAGCTGACAAATCTAAACTTTCTTCTCGAGTGACCAAAATTTGAAAAGGCTCTCTATGAGGATGAGGTAAGTCTCAAAGATAAGAGACACTGTTCCTCAGAGACACTGTTCCTCCCAGCTGAAAGGCATCTTAGGCGACTAAGGTCTCACAGGAGTGTGGCAGCTTATTGCTAGTGATGTGAAACTGTACTAACAGAGAGTCTCTCAAGAACATTCAGGGAAGCTTGCTTAATCTGGTAAGGACACATAATGCTTGATCACTGAGTGCCTAAAGCACCCAAATCTCTTGGGACTGAGGAGACATGTAAAACAGGTAGAATCAGCTCAATGGTGACACCTTGAGGAGCTATCCCACAAGTAACACACTGGATCCAATACATCTCCCCAGGTCTTGTTGGTTATTCAAAAAAAAGTCTAAATTGTGGGAAATTGTACTCTCAAGACTTCCTCCTTAAGAACACATCCACCACTAGAAATTCTTGCTGGATTCATGATTAATATTTATTGTGCCTTTTTATGTAGCTGTTTAGAAAAATAGTGTCATATACTTTGTGATGACCCCAAATTACAGTGGCCAAAATGGCGTACCTTTGAAATATCTAAACTAGTTTATCTGTGCACTCAGAGAAAGCTGACTCTAAAGTAAAAATAAATCAATCAATAAATAAATAACTGGGAGAACTATTTTCCGTGGTAGTTAGAACCTTTTAAAGAGTCTCTGATCCAGTCATTTTCTTTCAAGAGGAAAACAAAAGATTTTCAAAAAATTTCTAAATTAAAAACAACTGCTGAAATTTTGATCCCTTCTTCTGCTTCTCCTTCTCCTTTGTCAGAATTTTCTTGTTTGAACTTACATCCTTCTCCCTGTCTACCTTCTCTGCTATTGTGGTTCCATTTCAGAAATGCCATGTGTACAGTAGAGGAGAACCTGTCTTAGTTTATTAACCATGGTCAAAAGTAGAACTTAAAGGCATACATAAAGAATTTCCAGATCCTCTTCAGGCTGCTACTGGATTTACTAAAGAATTTGCATTAAATATTCTCATTTGTGACCCCAGATTCTCTGATTCATGTAAATTGGTTCACCTGTTAGCATCAGAAAGCAAAGCCAAAGATAGGATAGTAAAAGCAAATTAGATAAATTATTTAGAGGATTTTCATAAATTTTCTGAAGCAGATTGTAAATGTATACATAATACTGCCAAAGCTTTATGGCATGCTATCCTGTTAGTTTTCCAAACAGCAGTTGATATGAACAAAATACAACAATGCTGACAAAATCTTGATGATCATGTAATGGCATATCATGAAAGATTTGGAAAAAATTATTTAAACAATAGTCAGGCCTGTCAGAAGAAAGTTATGCTAACCACCAAAATGATACTTTTCTTAACTCAAACATTACAAATGAATTAGATGAAGAATTAGCAATTATAAGAGAGTCTACACCCTAGTTGAGCTATCTCTCAAACTCAAGATCTAGTTATTTTTTTGATTAAATATTCTATACTTGAACACAGAAGAAAAGGAAGAGAAGGTTAAACAGAAAGGAAAGCAAATAAGATCATGAGTTTACAACTAAAGCAATTGTCTAACTAATTTGTAATACCTCAACAATCTAATACATTCCAAAACTCACTCAATTCCCTGCATTACAACTACTGCAAAAAGCCTGGACATTTCAAAAGGGACTGTAGAAAACTGAAATGGAGAGAACAGCAAAAAGCCAAAGAAAAAGAAGAATAAGAATGCTCTGAGAAAATCAAAGAGAACTTCTCTTTTATCTAAACTAATACCTTAGGGGAAAATGAAATTAATTTAAATGGGAGAAAAAATACAAGCTCTCATTGACACTGGAGCTACATTATCAGTGATAAAAATCCACTTTATTACAATACCACGTTCCCTGGAGTGAAAAAAAAAACAAAAAAAAAATACAGCACCCCCTGAATCTAAAATAAACATTGAAAAATAAATAAAATTAAAACAAAAATATAAATGGTAGGTATAATAAGTATTCCTATATCAGTATATAAACCTCAATCTACAATTTTTCAGTTGGGTCCCTTACAGAGAATACATGTTTTCCTCTTGGTCCCTCAATCCCCAGTCATTTAATAGGGAAAGACATTTTAGAATTATACAATACCCGTATCTCTTTCTCACAAAAGGGGAAAAGATATTTACAATTAGAATATAAAGTAGAATTGTTACACTTAAATCCTCTCTGACCCTTTAAAAAATACTCTAGGGGCCTTGGAAGGGATGAGACCTATAAATATGCATTATATAAAAAGAGGCTTGATTATTCTCTGTACATGCCTATCCCATATAACATTTCAATTCAGTGGTACCAAATCCTCCTATGTTTTTTACTGTCATCCCATCTGAAGGTGAGTTCTTTACTGTGATCATTAATATTTTCAACTTGACTTGATTGAAGGATGCAAAGCATTGTTTCTCGGTGTATCTTGGTGTTTCTGGGTGTTGCCAGAAGAGATTAACACTTTCAGTCAGTGGACTTGGAGAGGAAGACCTGCCCTCTGGAAGACCTACCCATATTGTAGGTAGGCACCATCCAATTGGCTGCCAGCACTGCTAGAAAAAGCAGGCAGAAAAAGGTGAAAGATGCCAATTTGCTGAATCTTCCGGCCTTCATCTTTCTCCTGGGCTGAATGCTTCCTGCCCTTGAACATCAGACTCAAAACTCTTCAGCTTCTGGGCCCTTGGACTTACACTAGTGGTTTGCCAGGGGCTCTTGGGCCTTCAGTCACAGACTGAAGACTGCACTGCCAGCTTCCCTACTTTTGAAGTTTTGGGACTCAGACTGGCTTCTTTGCTCCTCAGATGGCCTACTGTGGGACTCCATCTTGTGGTCTTGTGAGTCAATTCTCCTTAATAAACTCCCTTTATATATACATCTATCCTATTAATTATTTCCCTCTGGAGAGCCCTGATTAATACATTTACCACAATAGATCTATTTAGTGCATTCTTTAGCATTCCTTCAGATAAAAATAATCAATTGATTTTCACATTCACTTGGGAAGTTAGACAATACATATGAACAGCTAACACATTATGGATATAGTGAGAGTCCAATTTATCTTTTACAAATATTAAAAATAGACATTTCAAATGTCAACTTCCCTAAGAAGTCCACCTTGATACACTATAGAGTTAATTTACTTTTCTTCTCTGCTCCGGGGATAAGCAGGCCTCCATAGAGGATGGAATTTATTTATTATGACAATTAGCTTCAAAGGGACATGAGGTCTTGAAGAAGAAACCTCCAGGTTTGTCACAAACAAGTTAGGTGTTTAGGGCACTTAATACCAAAGGAAGGTCTTTTTATCAATCTTGATATAATAAAAAGAATATTGGCTTTTCCTGTCTCTAAAACTAAGAAATAACTGAGAAGAATTTGAGAGTTGGTGAAACATTGGAGAAATTTTAATTTCAAACCTCATCCTAAAAACTCAGAGTTTATATACTCTTTTAAAACAAAATAGGCCAGGACTGATAGAATGGACAGAGGAAAATCAGTTAACATTGGAAAAACTTAAGTCTTTTAGATACTTCAGTATTAGGACATCCTACAAATAATATTTTATTTTCACTATTTATTCATGAAAATCAGGGAGATATTTTAGGCATTCTGATTCAAACACATAGAGATCAAAATAGACCTGTAGAGTACTATAGTTTACAACTGGACCCTGTGGCTAAAAGAATGCCACCTTGCATGAAAGTAATAATTCTTCCCCATGAATAAAAGCAACTGAATAAATTGTGATGAAATCTCCCCTCACTGTCTTTATTCCACATTCTGAGGAAGCACTTCTAAACTCCCACCATACTCAACACTCTTCAGTTAGTAGACTGGCTTCTTATAAAGTTCTTCTTTCTGCTCCCCTATTACACTCTTCAAATATAATAACCTAAATTTTACCACTCTTCTACCCCTGCTTTCAGATGAAATGCGACATGATTACATAATCTTAACTGACCAACTTCTCTCACCCAGGATGCACCTATTAGAAACTCCCTTTAGTAATGCTGATGTTGTTTGGTTTACAGATGGATCTTACTTAAAGGATGAATCTGGAATTTAACATGCAAGTTATGCGAGAGTATCTTTGACTGAGGAAATAGAAAGCGCTTATCTTCTAGGAACAACCTCAGCTCAACAAGCAGAGTTAATAACATTAACTAGAGCCTGTCAATTGACAAAAGGAATAATTGCTAATGTTTATACAGATAGCAGATATGCTTTTGAAGTAGCTCATGACTTTGAGGCACTATGGAAACAAAGAAGATTTTTAACCTCTTCCTATGAGCCCATAAAAAATGGACACCCAGTTTCAAAATTATTGGAAGCTATATTATTGCCAAAATCATTAGCCATTGTTAGTTTCCCAGCCATTAAAAGACAAACACCCTAGAAAGCAAAGAAAATCAATTAGCAACTAGTACAGCAAAAATAGCTGCCCTACTTATATTTAAACAAGAAAATCAAGCCATTTTAGCTTTCAAGGAAGCACTTGATTTTGATAATTCAACTCAATCCAAAGCCCCAAAAAATAGAACAGGAAAATTGAGACAAAAAACGGAGAAACAATTGAGAAACAAAAAGTTCTCCTCTCAAACTGTGTGACGGTATGAACCAAGAGGTCAGCCCATACTTCCATCCCAATCACCGTCATCTTTCTCAACGTGTGTGTGTGATTTAACTCATTGGAGCCTTGATAAGATGATTGCTTGGAGCAAATTGGAGCAAACAATATTATTGAAAACCTCCATTTGTTGCTTATAAGGTGTACAATTGCTATCATATCTGCACAAAACATAATCCAGGGAAACCTTTACATCGTTTGCAAAGTCACTTTTCTTTATGGGATGACCCTTCCAAAGTATGACAACTAGATTTTATTCAACTACTGCCATCACAAGAGTACAAATATGTCCTAGTGATGGCTTGTAGATTTTCTTATTGGGTAGAAGCATTTTGATGTGAAACAGCAACAGCCATAGTGTTAAATAAAATTCTCTTAGAAAAAAAATATTCTAACATGAAGAATTTTCCTAAACTTTATACAACAGAAGTATTCATTTTACTAGACAAGTAATCTAGTCAGTATATGATATCTTGCCCATTCTTCAACATTTCCATTGTGCTTATCACCTCCAGTCATCTGAGTTAGTGGAAAACACAAATGGAACAATGAAAACTCAATTGGCAAGATTAACTAAGTATTTTAAAATTCCTTGGCCAAAAGCTCTTTCATTAGTCTTGCTTAAACTAAAATTTATCCCTTTTGGTAAATACCAAGTGTCTCCATTTGAAATTATAACAGGCTGACATATGAAATTATCTCCAGTAAATTGTGAATTTGTGATATCAAAAGGGGATATGTTGTATTATTGCAGTGGCTTTACGAGGCAGCTAACTGAAACCTAAAATTTAGAAGACTCTTTCCACAGTAAGTTTACAGGAGATGAGAAACTCAAAGACCAACCAGGAGATTTTTTCTATTGGAAATAGCACGTTTTAAAGGATTGCTTCTAACCAAGGTGGAAGAGACCTTATCATGTGCTCCTAACCAACTCTGGTGCTGCTAAGCTAAAAGAAATTAATTCCTGGATATACAGCACTATTTTAAAGAAAACTGCTTTGCCTGCTTGGACTTCATCTCTAACCAGTAATTTAAAATTCTCAAAGAACCAACAAGGATGAGCAAAAGACAACATCTGAAGTAGTCTACTTTCCCAGGACACCAGACCAGGCCTGCATGTAAATGAATGCTTCATATTAATAATCATTAATGTCAAGAAGGTCTTTCTCTGCAAATTATTACTTATTTGTTTTGTTCCTAGTTCTTATGTTTTGTTGCTACTATCACCAGTTCTTATGACTTTAAAAAAAAACTTTTTCTTGCAGTTAGTTGTGGAATATGCTAATGGATTACAGGAAAAAAAAAACTGTTGGATATGCAGCCACATGCTCCTTTCTAGTGTTACTGGCCTACCACTGTGGTAGGCAAAGAATGAGATTGGATAGAATATCAGAAGTCTATCTGTGTGTCTTAGAAATAGTCATTGGTGCCTGTGATGGTTAATACTAAGTGTCAACTTGATTGGATTGAAGGACGCAAAGTATTGGTCCTGGGTTTTTCTGTGAGGGTGCTGCCAAATAAGATTAACATTTGAGTCAGTAGGCTGAGAAAGGCAGACCCACCCTTAATCTGGGTGGGCACCATCTAATCAGCTGCCAGCATGGTCAGAACATAAAGCAGGCAGAAACAACATGAAAAGGTTAGACTGCTTAGCCTCCCAGCCTACACCATTCTCCTATGCTGGATGCTTCCTGCCCTCGAACATCACACTCCAAGTTCTTCAGCTTTGGGACTCGGACAGGCTTCCTTGCTCCTCAGCTTGTAGATGGCCTATTGTGGGACTTTGTGATCATGTGAGTTAATACTACTTATTAAACTCCCCTTGATATATGTATATATATATAATATATATAAGATATATTTTGTATATATAGGTATATATAGTATATAGGATAAATATATATATATATAAAAAAAATTAGTTCTATCTCTGTAGAGAACCCTGACGAATACAGTGCCTAACATTAATATGACAAAAATGATGTGCATCACTGGCTTCTTAAAAAATTGTACTTGAAGTTCCAGGATACACATGAAGAATGTGTAGGTTTGTTACACAGGTATATGTAATGCCACTGATGGTTTGCTGCACCTATCAACATGTCATCTAGGTTTAAAGCCCCACATGCATTAGTTATTTGTCCTAATTCTTTCCCTCTCCTCCGCCCCCATCGTCTGACAGGCCCCGGTGTGTGTTGTTCCCCTCCCTGTCGTGTGTTCTCATTGTTCAACTCCCACTTATGAGTGAGAACATGTGGTGTTTGGTTTTCTGTTCCTGTGTTAGTTTGCTAAGGATGATGGCTTCCAGATTCATTCATGTCCCTGCAAAGGACAGGATCTCATTCCTTTTTATGGCTGCATAGTATTCCATTCCATGGTGTATATGTTTCACATTTTCATTATCAGTCTATCACTGATGGGCATTTGGGTTGGTTCATGTCTTTGCTATTGTAAATAATGCTGCAATAAACATACATAATGCATGTGTCTTTGTAGTAGAATGATTTATATTCCTTTGGGTATATACTCAGTAGTGGGATTGCAGGGTCAAATGGTATTTCTGGTTCTAGATCCTTGAGGAATCACCACACTGTCTTCTACAATGATTGAACTAATTTATATTCCCATCAACAGTGTAAAAGCATTCCTGTTTCTCCACAGCCTAACCACCATCTATTGTTTCTTGACTTTTTAAAAATTGCCATTCTGACTGGAATGAGATGGTATCTCATTGTGGTTTCAATTAGTATTTCTCTAATGATCAGTGATGTTAGGCTTTTTTTATGTTGGTTGGCCACATAAATGTCTTCTTTTGAGAAATATCCATTTATACCCTTTGCCCACTATTTAAGTGGTTATTTTTCTTGAAAAGTTGTTTAAGTGTCTTGTAGATTCTGGATATTAGACCATTGTCAGATGGGTAGATTGCAAAAATTTTCTTCCATTCTGTCAGTTGCCTGTTCACTCTGATGATACTTTCTTTTTCTGTGCAGAAGCTCTTGGGTTTATTTAATTAGGTCACATTTGTCAATTCTGACTTTTGTTGCAATTGCTTTTGGCATTTTTGTCATGAAGTCTTTGCCCATGCCTATGTCCTGAATGGTATTGCTTAGGTTTTCTTCTAGGGTTTTTATGGTTTTGGGTTTTACATTTAAGTCTTAATCCATCTTGAGCTAATTGTTGCAAAGGTGTAAGGAAGAGGTGCAGTTTCAGTTTGCTGTATATGGCTAGCCAGTTTTCTCAGTATCATTTATCAATTGCTTGTTTTTGTTCAGTTTGTTGAAGATCGGAAGGTTGTAGATGTGTGATGTTATTTCTAAGGTCTCTGTTCTGTTCCATTGTTCTATATGTCTGTTTTGGTACCAGTACCATGCTGTTTTGGTTTCTGTAACTCTGTAGCATAGTTTGAAGTCAGGTAGCGTGATGCCTTCGGCTTTGTTCATTTTGCTTAGGATTGTCTTTGCTATACAGGCACATTTTTGGTTCCAAATGAAATTTCAAGTAGTTTTTTTCTAATTCTGTGAAGAATGTCAGTGGTAGTTTGACGGGAATAGCATTGAATCTATAAATTATTTTGGGCAGTATGGCCATTTTCATGATATTAATTCTTCCTATCCATGAGGATGGAAAGTTTTTCCATTTGTTTTTTTCCTCTCTTATTTCCTTGAGCAGTGGTTTGTAGTTCTCTTTGAACAGGTCCTTTACATCACTTGTTAGCTGTATTCCTGTATTTCCTTTTGTAGAAATTGGCCTTTTAATAATACTTTACAAAGCAAAAGACATGGGAAAAGCTTTCAGGTAAAAGAGAACAGTTTGTTAGTTTGAATGCTGATGCTTCCCCAGCTAAGAGATAAGACAACTAGATTTTAGGAGAGTATAACAAAAATGTGGGACAGTTTCATCTTACCTTCTTTTTTTTTTTGGTCAGTTTAGTCTGCTTCTCTCTTTATACTGGAAGCAAAAGAATCACACCAAAGTTACATAAGGCAGTAACATTAGACATATGGAATGGATACATAAAGAATGATGTGTCCATGCCATTATATTACAAAGTGCTGATTGGCATGCCACTGAATGGCACAGCAACTGAGTATTTATCGACTAGTTTCAAATGAAACATCTTGGCTATGCAGCACCAATCTATGGCCATGGTTACCCCCAGGATGGTTAGAATGGTGCTCTTTGGTTTATTAGAATGGTGCTCTTTGGTTTATGCCTGGACACAAAGTCAAATAGTTTATACTCTTTTAAAGCCCACAAATCTTCCTCATTTACAACTGGTATGATCCACTGGTATGATCATTTAGCTTCCATCTTTCTGTCACAACTGGGTATTGAAGATGTCATTTGGCATGTAGAGGCCCTAAGCAATTACACAAAAAAGCCCTATATGATAGCTGTCTGGGTATTATGTGACTAAAAAATGATGTTGCGCTTATGAGAAAGGTTGTATTACAGAACTGTATGGCTTTAGACATGTTCACTGTAGCTCAAAGATGAACCTGCATGGTCACAGGACTAAGTATCATATCTCAGATGAATCAGATGACATCACTAAAGTGATGGGTGATATGAAAACCCAAGTAAGTAACCTTTCAGATCTGATATGGTTTGTCTCTGTGTCCCCATCCAAATCTCATCTCAAATTGTAATCCCTGCATTTCAAGGGAGATACCTGTAGTCCCCACATGTCAAGGGAGGGAAGTGATTGGATCATGGGGGTGGTTTATTCCATGCTGTTCTCATGATAGTGAGGGAGTTCTCACGAGATCTGATGGTTTTAAAAGTGTGGCACTTCCCCACTCACTCACTTTTCTACTTCCTGCCACCTTGTGAAAAAGGTGCCTGATTCCCCTTCACCTTCCGTCATGATTATAAGTTTCCTGAAGTCTCCCCAGCCAAGCAGAACTGTCAGTCAATTAAGGCTCTTTCTTTTATAAATTACCCAGTCTTGGGTATTTCTTTATAGCAGTGTGAAAATGGACTAATACAAGATCGGACGCCCTCTCTACACAGTAGGCTAAGCAGCTGGTTTGGATCTTAGGGAATTTGATGGCATAAGCTATTACTTATTCCCAGAGTTAAAATCATTTGCTGTGTTTTATCCTATTTTTGTCTTTACTGCTGCTGTAGCATTTGTTCAAAATGTAGTCAATGTACAACTGAATGCACTAAAATGATGGTTGCTCAAAGAATTACATTCATTGAAGGTGCAATCATCAATGTGCAGCCCGACTCAGGTCACAAAGTTACTTCCTTCATGTTGCTTTAAATTTGGCCTATACCCCATGCTATGGTTTGACTGTGTCCCCATCTAAATCTCATCTTGAATTCCCATGTGTTGCGGGAGGGATCCGGTGGTCTGATGGGAAGTAATTGAATCATAGAGGCAGGTCTGTCCCATGTTTTTCTGGTGATAGTGAATAAGTCTCACAAAATCTGATGGTTTTATAAGGGGAAGTTTCCCTGCACAAGCTCTCTTTTTGCCTGAAGCCATCCATGTAAGATGTGACTTGCTCCTCCTTGCCTTCTGCCATGATTGTGAGGCCTCCAAGTCACATGGAATTGAGAGTCCATTAAACCCTTTTTTTCTGCATAAGTTACGCAGTCTTGGGTATGTCTATATCAGCAGCATGAAAATGAACTAATACACCCCATCAGCTTTATTACCAGAATAATTCCACTGCCATGGTATATGACATTCTAAGAATTAGCATTCCTAGTGACATGGGACTAAGCTCTTGAACATAAAAGGGGCAAAATTGCTTGAGTTTATCTACGATGGTTTCTTCAAAAGATCTTGATGAAAATGGGGAAATGTGAAATTAAATAATTCAAGCTTTATTAAATAATTCAAATTTAAAGTTGTTGGAACTTTAAATTATTCTGAGCCTTGAGAAGAATGTGTCCATGCAGCCTGAGTTACAGAGCATACAACTGCAACTTCTACATTTTTTTCTCTATAAATAATTAGGAAGACCAAACAACACCAGATATAAAAGCCCCATAGATCACTGCCTCTACTCAGACAACAATAAAGTAATCTTCCTTGGAATGCAGCAATCTGTAACTAATCAAATTGCTATAATGTATGCACTGGTCTCATCTAGAAAATGTTGTAATTCTGCAAAAGTTTCTCTGTCTCTGCCTATATAAGTGAAACTTTCACTTCTCCACTTTGGAATGCTAACCCCATTCATTTAGAGTTGATGTTTCCTGGATGGCTATTCTCAAGTTCTGCTCTCAAATAAGCTCTATATCTAATTATATTTTCTGAATCTCATTAAAGGTTGACATTTGAAACAAGAAGAACCATAAATACACTAATGTCTCTTCATTGTTTTCTACTTCAGGGTCATTGAAACTTAAGAAACACAAGCTTCAATGTGTTGAAATGACAAGCTAGCCATAGGTCCATCCAGTCAAAAAGTCCAATAGTCTTGAAGGAATCTAGATTAATGAACTTGAAAATTCTGGTATTATTTTGCAGTTTTTATATTTCAACCTTGGATTATGAAATTTATTAAAAATGGAACATTGGGTTTCACATATATACAAAAAGTAGGAAAATTAAATCAGATGATAAAGTTATAAATTCATTAAAAATGAAGAAGTGCATTCATGATTCCAGTTGGTTTATTTCAAGAAGATAGAATAAGAATACTTCTCAGATGTTTGAAAAAGTTTTGAGAAAAATTAAAAACATAATGATAATAATAATAATAATAAAAGAAAAAAAAAAAAAAAAAAAAAAAGAAAAATTAAAAACATATTGGCTGGAGACGGTTCAATTTCCATAGCTGGGTTATATTGTGATTCAGTAACTGTGAGTCCTACAGTTATGGGCTGAATTGTTTCCCCCCAAAATTTGTATGTTGAAGCACTAATTCCCATTCCCTCAGTTTGTGACTTTATTTAGAGACAGAGTCATTAAGGGGGTGATGAATCTACTAAAAGGCCATTATAGTTGGCCCTAATCCAATCTGATTGGTGTCCTTATAGGAAAAGGAGAGTTGAACACACAGACACTATGAACGCACACACACAGAGAAAGACCATGTGAGGACACCCCAAAATATGACACCGTGACATGCTAAACTAAAGAAGCAGCCTCAAATTCTCTCTGATCTTCTCTTCCCTTCTCCATCTTTCATCTCTCCCAAAACACAGGATAAGGCTGTTTTCTGAAGTTCCTATTAACTGCCTAGAAACCAGAACTCGCAAAAGGAACACATCAGCTCCCCGTGATCTCAATATCTGTGCCGAAGGGAAGACTGAGGAGTTCAATCACACCTAAGCCAACTTTTTTTCAAGATAAATGTTTTATATTGGGCTTGGTCAAATTCCAGACAGAATCACTTACATGTTAATTTCTGTCTGCTGGGCTTATTCATTTTTCCTGAAAATCATTTACCCCTACACTCTCCATCTCTCCTCTCCTCAATGAAGTATTTAAGTGTCAACTATCTGGCCCTCCTTCGAGTTTTCTATGATGCCCATGCAAATAGGCACATGTAATAAATTTATCCTTTTCTCTTGTTAGCATATCTTTTGTTAAAGGAGTGTAGGTCATGACTCTGTGATGAAGAGGAAAAGGATCACACTCTTTTCATCACTATGCAGCCCTAGCAAATGAATACACCTACTTTTTAATGAAATTCAGATAACTGGCTAAGTGTTATATGTTGAAATGGTATTTGTCTCACTCTGTTTTCTGCTTCAGGGATATCATTTTGCCAAAGAAGTATAGGTTTTGTAGTAAGTGTTTAACTGCAATTTCTCAGAATATCTTTTTTTCCATTTAGCACTATCATATATAGGTGCAGAAAGATCTTACCCTGTCAACTCTGTCCCACTACTTTAGATATTCAGAGTCCCATTTCCTTTTCTTGAGTTTAGAAGTGACCTGGATGAGTGTCTGTAATGGAGTATATTACTGTCCATATGCATAACCAGAAAGATTTAAGGAATGTTGTACAGCATGAAACACAGCACACTTGCAAAGAGAAAGCTTCATTAGGGTGTCAGTGAGGGAAATCATCTATGTAGCTTTTGGACATAGGAATGGGAGGTTCACAAGGTAGTGGAAGCTGGAGGCAACACTGTCTTCTACTACTGACTTTTCTTGAGCACAGATCAAGAACTGTTGAGCACAGATCAACTACTGACTTTTCTTGAGCACAGATCTTGTTTCTGGGCTATCTTCTTCAGGTGGCATCTTTCTTTTTCTCATCCCATTCCCCTTATCTTTCTTTTCAATGCATTCATTTCTCCCAGGATTGCCTTTTCATTCTTCTTTGCCTTTTGCTTCCTTTCACTCTTTCCTGAAAAGCAACTTTGTGTATTTTCTTAGTGGATTCAGGGACTGATTTCACTGGATTCAGGGACTAAATTATTAGTAACCACACAGCTCAAAGACAGAGAGTGTTAGGTCTTCAAATCCTCAAAGGAATTGAAAATAATTACTGGGATTTCATTGTCTATTACAGCAAATAAAGAGGGTAGAACTAGGAGATTAATTTACATATCAAAACAATCTTAACATTGCTATTCTGTGTAAGTTTTTGCCTATATGGTATAATTTCAGGAAAAAATAGAAAAATTCTTGCAATCTTGTTTTACATATTTTTTCTGCATTGACATTAAATGCTTTAATTTAATATATATCCCTTTGCAATATTTTCTTTTAATAGGCAGCCTTTTTGATTGGAGAAGAAAGGGAGAAAAGGAGAATTGAATAGTTAGCCCAACACTTCTAACATCATAGTGGTAACGAATTTATCTGAAGTGGTGGTTGCAAAAACAAGTGATCTGTCAAAAGCTTGACTTACCTACTATCTCACATACACATGCACACACAAACATGGACATGTGTAGATTCATGTACACACACACACACACACCCCTACATGATTCCCTTCCATATACCTGAAACATCCTGAGTGAATGAAGTCCCTAGAGGCAAAAAGTCACCTTTCTGAGAAAACTGGAACTTCAAAGTTAACAATTCACACTTTTGCTACTTTGCTACTTACTATGCTGGCTGTGGTGTAAAGAAAAGTTCACATAACTTTTAATAATAGAATTTGTGTTTGTACTTCCTCAACCAATACCTGTGCAAACTGGGAGATAATTTATTAGAGGATTCAAACATAAATATTGCAAAATCACTGCCCACCATTGACAGGCTAGTCTCAGCTGCCTCCTACAGGATGGTGAGTATAGTATAGTAAGGAAGTTAAGCTTTCCTTAGTGAGGACATTCATTCACTCAACAAGCACTAACCACTTACTAGGTGTCAGGCCCTGTTACTGGCAGACAGGCTACAGTAATGAAATACGCAACATTCCTGGTCCAGCCTTGCTGGGTTCCCCCAAATTGGCCCACCAACCTAGTTTATTACCATTAAGCCATACCTCTTTCAGTCCAATCATGTTTCTCCAAAACTATTCATTCTTTCATTAGAATTAGCATTTGAATTAATATAAAAATATATTTTTCCTTGATCTTTGGTTGTATATTTTTGAAGACTTCCTGTGTCACTTAAGACTAGATCATGCCGGTATTTCCTATAGCTCAAGATTCTGCCTTTAACTGTGGCCATAAGAGAAATTTTGTAGTAAGATAGATATGTTTGCTTTTCACAGTGTCAAACTTAAAAGCTTAGGAAAAATCCCTAATAATAATTTTTTGGCCCATATGTTAGAATTATTTTTATTCATTATTTTTAAATTGACAAGCTGAAATTATATATATGGTATACGTTGATGTTTGAAATACACATACATTATAGAATAGCTAGATCAAGCTAATTAACATATGTATTGCATCACATACTTATTTTTTTGCAGTGAGAATACTTAAAATCTATTTTCTTGGTAATTTTCAAGTATAAAATACCTTGTTGTTAACTACAGTCATCATGTTGTACAATTGATCTCTTGAATTTATTCTGTCTAAACATATATATACTTTTTTTTGAGATGGGGTCTTGCTCTGTCGCGCATGCTGGAGTGCAGCGGCGCGATCTCTGCTCACTGCAAACTCTGCCTCCTGGATTCAAGCAATTCCCTGTCTCAGCCTCCCGAGTAGCTGGGATTACAGGTGCCCGCCACCACACCCAGCTAATTTTTGTATTTTTAGTAGAGACAGGGTTTCACTATCTTGGCCAGGGTGATCTTGAACTCCTAACCTTGTGATCCACCTGCCCTCAGCCTCCCAAAGTGCTGGAATTACAGGCATGAGCCACCGTGCCCAGCCATAAAATTTTGTATCCTTTGACTCCTAATAATCTTAACTACTGCCCAACTCATTAAGCATCTATCATACATAAATTTATCTTACCATCATTGTAACCTTCTTATATTTTTCACTTGGATTACTATGTTTTTCTACATGCAAATAAAAAACTATTTGACTAACCTTTACAAAAGACTTTGCTAAATTAATTCGTTATGCTTTTCCCTACCTTATTACTCTGACTTTCATTACAGGAGTGTCAGCCATGAACCTTGTGATGGCTGAGGAAAGGGATTACTTTTTCTCTCTTACATATGTGTGTTTGTGTGCATGTGTGTGTATACACACACATATATTTATATTTTAAGATAAAAATCATGCAATTCACCCACTTGAAGTCTACATTCAATGTTTTTTAGTGTACTCAGAATCATGCAAACCTTATCACAACTTTTTAAAAAAATATTATCATCCTGCAAAGAAATCTTATACACATTAGCAGTCATTACTCATTTGTACTCAATCTGCCCAGACCTAGGCAAACTCTAGTCTATTTTCTGTCTCTTAAAAGTGATTATTTGGTCATTTCATATACATAAGGTTATAAAATATGTTTTTTCATGACCAGTTTTTAATACCTAGCATAATGTTTTCAAGGTTCATCCTTATAGTATGTATCAGTAGTTCATTCTTTCTTATTGCTGAATAATATTCTATTATGTGGATATAATAAATTTTATTTCTCCTTTTATCATTTGATGAACACTTGGGTTGTTTCTATTTTTTTTTTTTTTTTGCTATTATGAGTAATGCTCCTGCAAATATTCACTGTACGTTTTTATGTGGATATAGGTTTCAAAATTTTGTTTTATTATTATACTTTAAGTTCTAGGGTACATGTGTACAACGTGCAGGTTTGTTACATATGTATACATGTGCCATGTTGGTGTGCTGCATCCATTAACTTGTCATTTACATTAGGTATACCTCCTAATGCTATCCCTCCCCACTCCTCCCACCCCATGACGGGGCCCTGTGTCCAAGTATTCTCATTGCTCAATTCTCACCTATGAGTGAGAACATGTGGTATTGGGTTTTTTGTCCTTGGGATAGTTTGCTGAGAATGATGGTTTCCAGCTTCATCCATGTCCCTACAAAGGACATGAACTCGTCCTTTGTTATGGCTGCATAGTATTCCATGATGTATATGTGCCACATTTTCTTAATCCAGTCTATCATTGATGGACATTTGGGTTGGTTCCAAGTCTTTGCTATTGTGAATAGTGGTGCAATAAACATACGTGTGCATGTGTCTTTATAGCAGCATTATTTATAATCCTTTGGGTATATACCCAGTAGTGGGATGGCTGGGTCAAATGGTATTTCTAGTTCTAGATCCTTAAGAAATCGCCACACTGTCTTCCACAATGGTTGAACTAGTTTACAGTCCCACCAACAGTGTAAAAGTGTTCCTATTTCTCCACATCCTCTCCAGCACCTGTTGTTTCCTGACTTTTTAATGACTGCCATTCTAACTGGTGTGAGATGGTATCTCATTGTGGTTTTGATTTGCATTTCTCTGATGGCCAGTGATGATGAGCATTTTTTCATGTGTCTGTTGGCTGCAGAAATGTCTTCTTTTGAGAAGTGTCTGTTCATATCCTTCTCCCATTTTTTGATGGGGTTGGTTTTTTTTCTTGTAAATTTGTTTGAGTTCTTTGTAGATTCTGGATATTAGCCCTTTGTCAGATGGGTAGATTGCAAAAATTTTCTCCCATTCTGTATGTGGCCTGTTCTCTCTGATGGTAGTCTCTTTTGCTGTGCAGAAGATCTTTAATTAGATCCCATTTGTCAATTTTGGCTTTTGTTGCCATTGCTTTTGGTGTTTTAGACATGAAGTCCTTGCCCATGCCTATGTCCTGAATGGTATTGCCTAGGTTTTCTTCTAGGGTTTTTATGGTTTTAGGTCTTTAACTCTTTAATCCATCTTGAATTAATTTTTGTATAAGGTGTAAGGAAGGGATCCAGTTTCAGCTTTCTACATACGGCTGGCCAGTTTTCCCAGCACGATTTATTAAATAGGGAATTCTTTCCCCACTGCTTGTTTTTGTCAGGTTTGTCAAAGATCAAATGGTTGTAGATGTGTGGTATTATTTCTGAGGCTCTATTCTGTTCCATTGGTCTATATCTCTGTTTTGGCACCAGTACCACGTTGTTTTGGTTACTGTAGCCTCGTAGTATAGTTTGAAGTCAGGTAGCGTGATGCCTCCAGCTTTGTTCTTTTGGCTTTTGTCTTGGCAAAGTGGGCTTGTTTTTGGTTCCATATGAACTTTAAAGTAGTTTTTTTCCAATTCTGTGAAGAAAGTCATTGGTAGCTTGATGGGGATGGCATTGAATCTATAAATTACCCTGGGCAGTATGGCCATTTTCACGATATTGATTCTTCCTATCCATGAGCATGGAATGTTCTTTCATTTGTTTTGTGTCCTCTTTTGTTTTGTGTCCTCTTTTGTTTTGTTGAGCAGTGGTTTGTAGTTCTCCTTGAAGAGGTCCTTCACATCCCTTGTAAGTTGGATTTCTAGGTATTTTATTCTCTTTGAAGCAATTGTGAATGGGAGTTCACTCATGATTTGGTTCTCTGTTTGTCTGTTATTGGTGTATAAGAATGCTTATGATTTTTGCACATTGATTTTGTATCCTGAGACTTTGCTGAAGTTCCTTATCAGCTTAAGGAGATTTTGGGCTGAGACAATGGGGTTTTCTAAACATACAATCATGTCATCTGCAAACAGGGACAATTTGACTTCCTCTTTTCCTGCTTAAATACCCTTTATTTCTTTTTCCTGCCTGATTGCCCTGGCCAGAACTTCCAACACTACGTTGAATAGGAGTGGTGAGAGAGGGCATCCCTGTCTTGTGCCAGTTTTCAAAGAGAATGCTTCCAGTTTTTTGCCCATTCAGTATGATATTGGCTGTGGGTTTGTCATAAATAGCTCTTATTATTTTGAGATACAGCCCATCAATACCTAATTTATTAAGAGTTTTTAGCATGAAGGGCTGTTGAATTTTTTCAAAGGCCTTTTCTGCATCTGTTGAGATAATCATGTATTTTTTGTCTTTGGTTCTGTTTATATGCTGGATTATGTTTATTGATTTGCATATGTTGAACCAGCCCTGCATCCCAGGGATGAAGCCCACTTGATAAGAAGAGTCTGGGAGGCACAGAGGCTCCAGAAACAGCAGCTTCATTCACTGAGGCCCGGGGCTGGCCCCATGGCTGCTTTCAGGGGCTCTGGGAGTTTAGCCAGACCAGCAAGCCCACTGCCAGTGCAGCAGGGGCCCATGGGACAGCCTAGCACTTCTCTGGCTGGCTCAGGGACCCACATCCGAGGTATATATCTAGGAGCAGACTTGCTGGATCATATGGTATCTCACTGGTTAATCTTTCAAAAAAATAAAAACAAAAACAGTAGACTGTTTTTCAAAGTGATCCCACCGTTTTATATTCCCATCAACAATGTATGAGAGTTTCCATTTTTCTACCTCCTTACCGATGTTTGTTATACCCTGTTTTGGATTATAGCCATCCTATTGAGTAAGAAGTACTATCTCATTTTGGTTTTGATTTGCATTTCTCTCCTGGCACATGACAGTGAGCATCTTTTCATGTACTTATTGGCCATTTTTGTATTTTCTTTGGTGAAATGTGCATTTAGATCCTTTGTCCATTTTAAATTTGGTAATTTGACTTTTTATTATTGAGTTGTAAGAGTTTTTTATATATTCTAAGTAAAAGCTGCTTATAATATGTGATCTGCAGATATTTTTTCCAAGAATTTATTAGTAATGTAACCTGTGAGGCTGTGTATGTAGGAACCAAAAGATCTCTCTCCATGTTCCAGATTTAAGGGTAAGGTGCCTATGACTTTTTTCCAACATATATCCTTTTGGGGTTTAGACAGGGTTTAATATATTATTGCAAGAAAATTAAAAGAATTAAATGAGCAAACATTTTACAGTAAAACATTTCCCTGTTGTTGTTTTATGTTTCTCTTTGGCCAAGTGCCTAAGATTATGTCACACTTTGAAGAGTTTCTACATATGTCTAAAAACAGGGTAGTAAGTTTAGGGCTGAAGGTCACCTCCTCTCAATTCAGAATGTGGATCTTGGCTTCTTCCTGAAATAAACTCAAACCTTACGGGTCAATGTTTGGTTGGGTCAGCAGCTAAGGCTTTCTCAAAGATGGCCTATTAGTGAAGAGGTCAGCCTGTTTACATTGATGAAAGCATAAATCCTGTCTTGAATAACTAATTCAATTATTCATAATGCATGGTAAAAGGGTGAAGCTCCAGGAAGATACAGCATTTCCCAGCAGTTCTCCCCGGCAGTGCTGATGTCAATAAGGAGGAGATGAAGTGCCAAGACTCATGTAAATAATGGGAAAACAACAAAAATCCTTAAGAAAACAGCACTATTCCCTTAGCAACAATGTGCTTGCAACCCAGTCATTCTGTTCTTAAAAGTTCACCAGCAGGATCTCATTGTTCTAAAATGGAAATTCCAATAGTAAGAAATAGATGCCTTTTTGAAAATAGTGTCTTTTGAAAAGTAGTACAACCTCAGTAAAATCCCAACATATAATTGAAAGTAAAAATAAGGTATGCTTACAGTAATAAAGGAATGACATTTGGGTGCCTGTGTATTGTTTTAAGAAGAAAGAAAAAAAAGGAATATAGTGTTGTATATCTCTCAATCTGCCTTCTGAATAATTTTAGGTAAGTCTAGTTGATCAAAGAACAAATATGAGAATGTACATACTGTATTTTATTTTTCATTCTCTTGATAGATGGACAGATAGATGAAAAGAATAACAAAACAGTGTAAGAATCCTTATCTGTTTCCTTCTTGTTAATTGATGCAAAAATTTTTAGAAAAAAATCAAAATAGGAAGTGAAGGAAAGATGGAAGAGGAGAGAGGGAGTGTGAGAGGAATTAAGTTGGGGAGGCAGTCAATGAATAAAAAAATGTTAGAAATAGGCAGTGAAAGAAAAACTAAAATATTTGCAGATGTGCCATGTATTCGAATCTTCAAAAGAACTTTTTGGAGTAGATCTTATTGAAACATTTCAGATACAAGGCTCAAGTTCAGAGAGGTTAAGTAACTTGATATAAGTTCACAGCTAACAAGTACATGGGTCTCATTGTCCTATGAGGGAGACTCAGGGTAGACTCTGTAAGCACCAATCCAGGTGGAATGCAACAAGCATTGATCTTCCTAAGTGCTATATGGCCAATGGCCTTTAGTACTTGCTGAGGTTTCACATTGAGACAATCAGAAATACATTCCCCACAGGACCTCTTCTGTACAGTAAACACGTTTTCTGTATTGATCTTCTCTCTTCAGTATTTTTAAACCATACACTGATTTCTTTATCTGCCTGTCCCATAAATTTCTGTCTTTAATGACTTTCAAACTATGGGACATTCGAATGTGATAAATCAGTGGATATGAATGTAAATGTATATGTATTTGTGTGTATACACACACATAGTGTGTGTGTGTGTGTGTGTGTGTGTATGTGGTGTTGTTGGATGGGGAAATCCCTCTAATATCCACTTTCTTGGCCATTGTGCAGAATTTTCCAGAGGAAACAAAGTATAGTAGTTAAGAATATAAATTCTGGATTATTACTTCTTGTGTGTCAATCCCTCTCCACCATTATTAACTATGTAATCAGGGCAATTATTTAACCTCCCAGCATTCAGTTTGCTCATCCACAAAACAGAGGAACATGAACGAAGATTAGTGAATCTCAGAATAATGCTGTGTATGTAACAAGAACTATTTTGTGTTGGCTAGTTCTCCTCCATGATGAACTGCAATGAATCACTAACTTATGTACTCAACTGTACTCTGGCTTTCCCCAATCTCTTCTCCACACTACAGTCAGTGAGACCCTCTCTTTAGGTAAAATCACTCTTCAAGATAAGGCTGTAAATGGACTGTAAAGCTCTGCATTGTCATAGGATCAATCTAATTTGACTAATCCTACTCACAGTCTCTCATTCATTCCACCACAGCCCATCTGATTTTTCTCTATTTCTTTAGTGCTCATATCAGTCAGGGTTTTTCAGAGAAACAAAACCAATAAGTGGGGGGAGGAGAGATATTATGAGTGACTGGCTTATTCAATTGATTATGGAGGCTGAGAGTCCCATGATATGCCATCTGCAAGCTGGAGGTCTGGGAAAATTTATGGTATAGTTCTGGGAGGCAAATACATAAGTCCTGTTCCAAATGTGAGGGCTTGACGATGAATGGCCAATGTTCAAGGGCAAGAGAAGATGGATATTCTATCTTAAGAAGAGAAAATGAGTTTATTCTTCCTTTCTCTCTATGTGCTATTTGGACTCTCCATGGATGGATGATACTGGCCCACATTGGTGAGGATGATCTTTTTTTACTCAGTCTACTGATTTTCATGCTAATCCTTTCTGGAAACAGCCTCACAGCCACGTCCAAAAATAATGTTTTTCCAGCTATCTGGGCATCCCTTAGCCCAGTCAAGTTGACACATAAACCTAACCATCATAGCGCTGCTTTATATGTATCTTTGCTCTTCCCTGAAAGCTCTTCTCTTTCTCATTACATAGTAATATTCTGCTGGCCTTTCAGAGTTCAAGAGTACTTTCCTCAGGGAAAATTTTATTTTTTTAATAGATAAAATTTATCCTTCCTATTTTTAATAGCACCTTGTATTTCTTCTACATAAAATGTTCACTGTTGAAATTTTACAATTTTTAAACTCAGCGAGTTACATAATGGCTACCTCTCTCATTAGACTAAAAGATCCATGAGGCCAAGGACTATACTTTTTTGTGTTCACCAGTGTATCCTGGAATCCTAGTGATATGCATTCAGTAATAATTGTTAAATAAAAGAAAGAGAGAAGGAAGAAAAAAGAAGAGAAAAAGAAGATAGTGTAAGTTAGGCAAGGGAATTTGATTTTGTAGTTGAGACATTGAGGGTTCATAACAGGACTGATTTAAAAACCTCATGGCAGAGCAGATATGGTTGCAGTATAGAATACAGCATGAGAAATCTTGGTATTGAGAACTGAGAAGAAGAGAGTAACTGAGAAAAGTCAAGATGGGGGTAGAGAGAGCCCAAAATGAACTTCACTGACATCAGAGTTTGAACTGATAGCAACATATGCACTACTTAACACAGATGAGTAAGATAAAGTAAGTTGCAATACTTTCTTGGATGACCCCTACAAATAAAATTCAGATTTTAATTTTCTTGCCAGGATCTCTAAAGTCCAGCCAAGGCCCCTTTGCTAGCCTTTTTTCAAAGGTAACTTTGCTACCTTTCACCTTGACCTCGAACAGCTCAGTCTTTCTGAGGTGGGAGCAGGTTGGAATACAGGCATACCCCATTGAATTTGTGCTTTACTTTATTGCGCTTCTCAGATATTGTGTTCTTTACAAATTGAAGGTTTGTGGAAATCCTGCATCAGGCAAGTCTATTGCTGCCAATTTCCAACAGCATGTGTTCACTTCATGTCTCTGAGTCATATTTTGATAATTCTTGCACTATTTCAAACTTCATTATTTTCACACCTTTTACAGTAATTTGTGATCAGAGATCTTTGAGGTTACTATTGTTATTGTTTTGGGGCACTATGAAACACACCCATATAAGAAAGTGAGCTTAATTTGTTAAATGTTGTGTGTGTTCTGGATGCACCATTGACCAGCCATCTGCCTATCTCTCTCTCCTTGGACCTCTCTATTCCCTGAGACATAAAAATATTGAAATTAGGTCAGTGAATAACCCTACAATTGCCTCTAAGTGTTCAAGTAAATGAAAGAGTTACAGGTCTCTCATTTTAAATTAAAAGCTTGACATAATTAAGCTTAGTGAGAAAGGCATGTTGAAAGCTGAGGCAGGCCGAAAGCTAGCCCTCTTGTACCAAATTGTGAATGCAAAGTTTAGCCAAATTGTGAATTCAACTGAAAAATCCTTGAATGAAATTAAATGTGCTACTTCGGTGAACACAGGCATAATAAGAAATCAAAACAGCCTTGTTGCTGATCTGGAGAAAGTTTGGGTTGTCTGGATTTAAAAAAAAATCAAACCAGCCACAACATACACTTAAGCCAAAACCTAATCTAGAGAAAGACTGTTTCTTCAATTCTATAAAGGCTGAGAGAGGTGGAGAGGCTACAGAAGAAAAGTTTGAAGCTAGCAGAGATTGGTTCATGAGGTTTAAGGAAAGAAGTCACGTCCATAACATAAAAGTGCAAGGTCAAGCAGCAAGTGTTGATGTAGAACTGACAGCAGGTTATCCAGAAGATCTAGCTAAGACAATTGATGAAGGTGGCTACACTAAGCAACAGATTTTCAAAGTAGGTTAAAGAGCCTTCTATTGGAAGAAGGTGCCATCTAGAACTTTTATAACTAGAGAGGAGAAGTCAATGCCTGGTTTCATAGCTTTAAAGGACAAGTTGACTCTCTTGTTAGGTGTTAATGCAGCTGCTGACTTTGAGTTGAAGCCAATGCTCATTAACATTCTGAAAATCCTAGAGCTCATAAGAATTATACTAAACCTACTCTGTTTGTGTTCTATAAATGGAACAAAGCCAGGATGACAGCTTATCTGTTTACAGTATGGTTTCCTGATATTTTAAGCCCACTGTTGAGACCTACTACTCAAAAAAAATTATTCATTTCAAAATATTACTGGTAATTGACAATGTACCTGGTCACCCAAGAGCTGTGCTAGAGATGTATAAGTATAAGGAGGTTAATGTTGTTTTTCTGCCTGCTAACACAAGATTTATTCTGTAGCTAATGGATTAAGAACTAATTTTGACTTTCAAGTCTTATTACTTAAGAAATACACTTTGTAAGGTTATAGCTGCCATTGACAGTGATTCCTCTGATGTATCTGAGCAAAGTAAATTGAAAACCTTCTGAAACGTGTTCACCATTTTAGATATCATTAAGAAGATTCATAATTCATAGAAGGAGGTCAAAATATCAACATTAATAGGAGTTTGGAAGAAGTTCATTCCAACCCTCATGGATGACTTTGAGGAGTTCAGCATTCCAGTGGAGGAAACAACTGTAGATATGGAGAAAATAGCAAGAAAACTAGAATTAGAAGTGAGGCCTGAAGATGTGACTCAATTGCTTCAATCTTATGATCATATTTGAATAGATGAGGAATTACTTCTTATAGGTGAGCAAAGAAAGTGGTTTCTTGAGATGGACTCTACTCTTGGAGAAGAAGCATTCAACACTGGTGAAATGATAACAAATGATTTAGAATATAAACAAACTTAGTTGATAAAGCAGCAGCAGGGATTGGGAGGATTGACTCAATTTTGAAAGAAGTACTGTGGGTAAAATGCTATCAAATGGCATCTCATGCTATAAACAAATATTTTGTGAAAGAAATAGTCCATCAATGGGGCAAACTTCATTGTTGTCTTATTTCCACAACCACCCCAACCATCAGCACCTGATCTGCTAGCAGCCATCAACATTAAGACAAGACTCTCCACCAGCAAAAAGATTAAGACTCGCTGAAGGCTTAGATGACTACTAGCATTTTTTAGCAATAAAGTATTTTTTCATTTATATATATATTTATTTGACATAATGCTATTTCACACTTTTTAATAGACTGCAGTGTAAATATAACTTTTATATGCACTGGAAAACCAAAAAAATTGCGTGACTTGCTGTATTATGATATTCAATATTTGCTTTATTGTCGTGATATGAAACTGAACCAGCAATATATTTGAGGTATGCCGGTAGATGATTTTCTAACCCAATGTGTTAGTTTTATAAAAGGCTCTAAACACAGGTTCCATCTGTTTTGGGACAAAATAGTCTGATCTGATTTATTCTGATTTTCCTCCAGAAAATAGCTTCAACCAGAAAAAAAATCAATCTCAGTATTCTCTAAAGGATAAACATAAAAAGAATATTAAAATGAGTCCAAAAATTATGTATGCATTATACCTTTGAAAAAGCTCAAGCCAAGAAATCTAAAAATTTGCTAAATTTCCCACAGCTAATCATAGCAAAGTATCCTAACATCTAGTCCAAAACCAAATCTTATACACCAAAGTAGCTCTTCTAGCAATTTAGAAAAAAGTGAAGGCTTATTATACCGGTTCTTATTTATGCCACAATGCTGATGCCTGAACATGTAGAAAAAACACTAAAAGCCACACCTGAGATACAAAGATGCTTCTACACTTTACCTGCTTTATGTTCACTTCCTCTCCCCTTTTCTCTCATCAACTTTATTAGGTTAAAACACCATATACCAGCTTTCTCCAAATGACTCGCTGTGTCGGGAGTTTGGTGGCTCCTTCAGATGCATAGGGCTTGGCTGGATATATGTGCTTTAGATGAAGGTCTGTAAACTTTTTCTGCGAAGGGTCAGACAGTACATGGTTTTTTTGGCCATACAGTCTTTATTGCAACTGCTCATGCTACAGTTACTCAACTCTGCTACTTCAGTGAGAAACAATCTGTAGGCAACATGTAACCCAATGGAAATTTATTTGCCATTAAATGATGCTTTTTTTAAAGAATAAAAATGACTCATCGATAAAAAATGAACATGGGTTAAAGATTTTATTTAACTCGTATGAGAAAATCAGATATTACAACCAACTCAAAGCAGAAGTCAAAAAACAGACACATTTATTGATCAAGATATTAAAATGAATCTGCCAATAAAAGGAAAACTTGCTCTTCCACAAGGAGAAAGGAAGTATGTCCCTCCACTGGACAAAATTTAGTTGCATATCTATACGTAAGAACTATTTTTGCCTTTCTCTCAGTTACTTACAATCTCGAGTTATGAAATAGCTTTCATAGTATCCAAAATTAGAAGAGTGTACTATTAACAGTGCTGAGCTTTTCACTGAAATACCCTTCATTACAAAAACAGATGGAGGGCCAGAGTCTCCTTTGTTTACCACTGCCTTAAATGAACTGAAGGAAATTAAAGAAGGGTAACAGCCTTTCTTTTCCTCAGCTAAGAATCTGCAAAGGAAGAGAGAAGAGCATTTCTACTTATTAATATTGCAGAAAAAAATAATCAAAACAGCATTAGAGTGGACTCTGTGGCAGGAGTTAGTAGCGAACAGTCACGAATGCTGTAACCTTCCAACAATGTGCATGCCACTTCAAAGTCTGGGACCCTGAGCTCTGTAAGCATTAAAGAGTGAAAATATTAACTACCTATTTTAATTCTCTTGAGTTTCCTGGGGATTCGACAAGCAAGTGGATATGAAAGACTTGGAAATAAATAAAGCACACGAATAATTATACAAAGAAACCACGCACATAAAGCTGTGATTTAAATTGCTATGCTGGTGACTGATGGCTTCAAGCTTCATATTGTAGCTTCGTTTCAATTTGTTCCTCATCAGTGCCTGCCACCTAGGTAATTTGGGAGCAGATGGCAAGAGGAATGGAGGATGTTCCATTCAAAACTGCCGCCTACCTGCCTCTCACTCTGGGCCATGAAAGCCTCCCTGCATACTCTCTAATCCCTCATCACTAGCCCAGAAAAGTGATCTTTATTGCTCATGATATAGCCCTTATTGCCTAATTAGAAGTGCTGGAAAGGAAGTGGGAGATGACTTCACTTGAGATCATTAGGAAATAATATATCAGGTCTTGTTTAATTACAACTAAATTACTGCCACATATTATTGAACAGAACCTTGCTGGAATGATGGAGGGTAGCAGAAGTCTCTGTCTTCTACTGCTCCAAGATCCACATTAGTGGGAAGGGGGGTTTTGCTCATTTGGGTTGGAGTTGCAATATACACATTGGCAAAAGGTTTTATCTAACTGTGACTCTTTTATCACCAGATAATGTAATCAGTGTCACATGCCATTCAGTAAGTCACTCTTCGCAGTTGCTAAAGGCTCTAGTAGGGGGAAAATGCTGATTTTCATTGTTGGCAGTTGTTTCTGAATGGCATAGATAAACATCTCACTCATAATCTCTAACTGCTTAATTGCTGGACGTAATATCTTGCACTAAAAGGGAGGACAGGATGGATTAAACAAGAACATAAACTCCTTTCAGGTATAAGGCAAAAATAGGAGTCTTCCTTCTTTAGTAGTTTTCCTAAAGTCGTTAGTAGAATAACATATGTTTGCTTGTTATTTGTAAATTTATATTGATAAATTTGACAAGTGTGTATTGCATGTCTAATACATAGTTAATTTCATTTTGAACTTTGTAGGGAGTACAGAGTTGAATAAGACCTAATCCGTATGTACCAGGAGCCTACACTCACACAAAGGAGATAGAATGTATGCAAATATTTACACTATGAGGTAAACAAATGTTTAGAAGAGCATTTCAGATTATAAAATTTTCACTGAGGAGTTGAAAGTTAGGATAAATTAAAAAATATAATTTAGACATGAAGTGACTAGAAAAAGAGTATTAGAGATAAAGTGGATATTGCAAACAAAAATATACAGATCTGATAACAGAGATCATGAATAAGAAACAATATAAATGCAGTTTAGACTTACTGAAAGAATAACAAAGAATAGATCAAAGGCCAGATGTGGCATAATATTTCTAATGAACTATTGTTTTTCTTTTAGATTGCCCAGCATCTCTTAAGCTGTTACAACCACATACTGAATTCTTTCAGATAATTACCTATCGTACATAAAGTAATGAGGCTTTATGAAAATCAAGGGGCATTGCTCTCCCCTACTCAAAGTATTGCTAGGTACTCCAAGTTGATTAAAGAAATTCTCTAAGATCTTTAAATCATTGACTGATTGATTGATTGACAGAGTCTTGCTTTTTTGCCCAGGCTGGAGTGCAGTGGTGTGATCATATCTCACTGCAAACTCAGACCACTGGGCTCGATAAATGCTTTTGTCTCAGCCCCCTGAGTAGCTAGGACTACAGGTGCACAGTGCCCAGCTAATTTTTATTTGTTGTAGAGAAAGGGTCTCGCTATATTCCCCAGGCTGGTCTTGAATTCCTGATCTTAAGCAGTCCTCCTACCTCAGCCTCCCAAAGCACTGGGATTACAGGTGTGAGACACTGAGGCTGGCCCAGACTTTTAAATCTTGAGCAGAGTGGCAAAGGACTTAAATGTTGTCCCAAAACATGATCCTTGGCCCTGGCTCCTAACTAATTTATTCAGTTTTCAAGGCTGGATTTCCTAGAGGCTGTCCATTTTGTTGCTAGCCTTTATCTTGATTTACTAAGTTCTCTTTTCAATAAAATTATTCATGAATTGCTTATAACCAACTCATGGACTATCATATTTTATGGAGACCCTAAATGCTATTCTATAGAAGACTTCTACTTCCATATATCAAAATTTTTGAGCAAAGAAGCAATGTTTCAAACACAGGATTCTGGAATCAGTAGAAAATGTATGTTGTTTGGAAGCAGCAAGGAAACCAGAGAATAGGTATATCAATTAGGTCATAGTTTCAGCTACTATACAAAAAAAGAAACAATAATTTAAATAAGAATTTGATTTCTATCTCATTAACAAATCTGTAGATGAACTGTTCAGGTTGGCAGGATACCTCTGCTCCAGAAAGCATTTTAGGGACACAGGTTCCTTCAATTTTTAGCTCAGCCTTCCTCTAGGGTGTTGTCCTTGTCTGCATGGTGTAATTTATGTCAAATCCACACTCAAGCCTATGGGGGGGCCAAGGGTAAGTAGCTGTCTCTTTCCATAGGTGATTGAGAAGTTACATAGTTTACTTCTCTTTATAGCTCATTGACAAGAACATAGTCACATGAGCCTGCCCAGCTATAACAGGGCTGATTATAAATACATTCTTTAGGTAGACAGTCACGGGCCGCCCAACTAAAACTTAGTAGTTCTTGCATGATAGGCAAATGGTCCCAATGACAGGTAATAAAGGCATAAATTAGGTGCTGGCAGTAAAAATGGAGAGAAAAGGGAGAGATGTTAGAGACACAATTACTTGAATGTAGTATTTAGGATTAGATATGGTGCAAGAATGACAGAGTTAAACATTAAAAGTTAAAGATAAAGCCTGGATGACTTTGGAGATTACTGATACATTTTTTAAAACAAATGTTCCCAAGGACTTTGAAGGAAAAATTCCATTCCATTTCCTTTTGATTTTAATATTTGTGGAGATGTTCCAAATGTTTTGAGCCCTGTTAAAGGATAATTTTCAGAAAAAAAGATAAAGTCATGACTCTCATATATATATATATATATATATAAAATGACACATTTCCAAGGTTTGACTTAACTCATTAATTACAGGAGAGAACCAGAAAAAAAATAACTAATTCAAAAGAGAATCCAAAGAACAGTCACATTTATAGATCAGGAATATTGAAATGAATTTGCAAATGAATGTAAAACTGGTTTCTTCTAGAGTGGGTAGAGAAGTGAACTGAACCTATACTAGACAAAATTTGTTTGTCTCTCAGTGTTCTGTAAGACACCTTTTACCTTTACATGGTTGTAAAATATAGCCTTGTCAAAGACAAAAGCTCTCATCTCTTAAAATCAGACAATCTGCAGAGGCGCCATCATTCCATTAAAAGGTTGTCCAGTAATCTCATTTGCTTATTTCAGTCTTAAATTTCTCCTCACAGTCTTAAGAAATAAGTGAAGTATTAAAGTAGCTATTATAAGACTTTGTGTTTAAGGTACTTGATACCTGTATTAGGAGAAAGTCTGGGGGCAGTGAAATCTAACAACTATTAACTAACACTTCAATATATAGTGTTTTTCCACACTATATGCTTTTCACAGATGTATGCAAACTAGCAGTTTGAAGGGATTTCTGGGGAAGAACTGAGGAATAAATTACAATATAGCTAGATATTACTGAATTGAATCACTATTTCTTCTCCTCATA
Organism: Pongo abelii; assembly: GCF_028885655.2. Taxonomy (NCBI): domain Eukaryota; kingdom Metazoa; phylum Chordata; class Mammalia; order Primates; family Hominidae; genus Pongo; species Pongo abelii. Next base: position 58,033,267 of record NC_072002.2, on the reverse strand, counting down.
CATTAAATATGCAATATTGCAACAAAAGCTATCCATTATACCTATTTTAGAGTACCCCATTTATGTCATTTAATGGAGGAACAACAGAATGACCCCCAGGTAGCCTGGCCATAGGCAGCGCTGACATGTGGTGGTTTGAGAGTCACCAAAGGGTTCTGTGTGGTAGTCTTTTTCATGTACAGAATTTCCCTCTCTGGAACCTGAAGTTTTGCCATCACCAATTATAAAGAAGTTGAGGAGTCCCTGTCAAACACTAGTTACATACAAAGCCAGTGTTAGGCTTTGAGGCTTCAGTTAAAGTATGTAACCTATCCTTCACAGAAAGCAAGACCACAGAAGGGCTGGATGTGGATAGAACATCTAGATCAGGAAGAACTCAGCCTGGAGGAGAATGGGAGAAACACAGCAACGGAAAACCTGGAACATGCAGAGTACTCTTGTAAGTGCTAGTACCCATAAGCTCTCATGATTTTTAAAGAAAGGCAAACTCAACTTGATGCTGCTTCTAGAAGAATAATTACTGTTTTCTAGAACTTAGACTTTTTGATCCAGGTGCTCTTACATTAGAATGTAAAGGCAAAATCCTAACTGCAGACACATTTATCTCTTCACTTTTTCTAATATGTATTACAGCTGTTTCATGATGACAAATAAACCACACAATGAAACAGATTTATGCTGCTAAGAAATCACGATCACCAACATCAATTCCGTTTTCAGCAAAGTCCCACAAACTCACTGTGATCTCTTGCTAATTCATTCTCTCTTTCTATCCAGTGCCTATTTTGACTTTTACCACTCCCCTTTACAGAGAAACCAGACACCATTTAGATAGGCGCCCCCAAAATTTTCTGCAAATCCTATTTTCAAACCTATACTTCCCCACTTATGTATATATATATATGGAAGCTGACATAAAGATTCAGTCAAAACATCTCTTCTCACAATATTCTCTCCCTTTATTCTCTCATATATTCTGTGGTCATGCCTTCAGTTATCCTATTATATATTGTTGTCTCTCAAATTTAAATATTTTGTCCAGTAACAACTTTTGGATCACTAGACATATTTAGTAAACTAACTTTAAGGAATCACTGCTTAGATAGTTATCTCAGCATCAACATCAAAATTTAAGCTCATAATATTTTTCCCTAACAAACTTCTCAATTTGCACGTTCATCATTCTTCCTACTAAACAGGCATATTTTCCAAGTTCAGCTAAAGATACAACTATTCTAATCAGGTTTTCCTCATATCCAACCAATTTATACCCCATGAAAAAAAAATCCTAAATACAACTTTAATGTCTACACTGTTCTCTAGTTCACTGAAATAGAACAAATGAGCAGAATTCCTCATCCAAATCATCAAGATGTCAGATACCCTCCCCTCTCCACTCTTTACACAGTTAGGAAGAACTCATGCTATTCTCCTGCTGAAGACTTTCAAAATCCATTGACTCTACCTGAAAACCCCAAAGCCTTAATGTGGTTTTTAAGTTAGCGAAGGAATGGAGATCAGTGATTACCTGTGTGGGACCTGACTCCTCCTTCCTGAGCTCAGACTCTAAGCAAGTGTCTACCCCATCTGGATCCCAGATTTTGATTGCTTCCATAAGAAGTTTTCTCCAGGTAAACAATGAGTCTATGGTCTTAGAAAAGAGGAGCGAGAACATTAAAGGAGCAAATAATTATTAAGAAATCTGATTTCATGTTTGAGAAATCAAACATTATTAATTATTAAGAAATCTGATTTCATATTTGAGCAAAGGTAACCTAACCTAAGCTGTGAGTGACTGATTTAGACAGAGAAAGAGACAGTGAGAAAGAGAGAGACTGTGTGGTGACCACTTTGAGAGATTAAAAGAGAAGATATTCTTTGTTACACCACTCTATTCTATCTTGGTTAGCACAGTCTCATGTACACTTCTTCTAAAATAAAGGTAATACTATAGACCTCACCCACTCCCTAAGGACAATAAATTTGGCCACTTGCTAATGATAGCCCTTAATACATTTTCCAACTCCTTCCATTCTTTAAATTCTCCCTTCTCATTTAATGCTATATTGCTTCCCTATCTTTCCCGTAAGTTGAAATGTTTTTCATGACTCTTTTGAGGTATAATTTGCATATCATAAAGTCACCCATGTGAACTTTAGCAAATGTATCAAGTCGTGCAACCATCACTATAATCAATTTTAGAACATTTAATCACCTCAGTAAGATTCCCCATACCCCTTGCAGTTAATCCCCCATTTCATCCCCAGCCCCAGGCAACCACTAATCTATTTTCTCTCTTTATAGATTTGCCTTTTCTGGACATTTCATATGAATGGATAGAATTGTACAATATGTGGTTTTTATGGCTGGCTTATTTCACTTAACATAATGTTTTTGAGGTTTATCTTTGTGGTAGCATGTATTAATAGTTTATTCATTTTTATTGCTGAATAGCATCCTACCACATAAAAGATGTGCCACACTTTTTGTAGCCATTTTCCAGTCAATAGGTATTTGAGTTGTTTCCACTTTTTGTCTATTATGAATAATGCTGCAATGGAAACTAACATAAAAGGCTTTGTTTAAAAATGTGTTTTTATTTGGGTAGATACCTAGGAGTCGAATTGCTAAGTTGTATGTCTAAATTTTTAAGAAACTGGTGAACTCTTTTCCAAAATGGGTGACCCATGTTTTTGTCAGTTTAATTTTATCTTGAAAACAAGCAAACAGACACACACAAAAAAATGTTCTTTACTCCAAAGCTTTAATGTGGGGAGAAAGAAAAGTTTGTATTTATTTTATTTTAAATATGTATTTAAACTTTAAATCTGTATTAAATCTATATTTCTTTTAAAACAATATTAATTGTAAACTAAGCTACTGAGTTAGTAAAAGGGTTGGGTGAATATAGGTGGGGTGATATAGCGGGGAGGTTGGAGAAACACTATATGAATCAATTCTATGTCATTATCCAATTTTAGAAACTTTAATTTTTGATTTTTTTTTTCTTAGAATTAAGAATGAATGGTTGAAACACATTGGCTTCAATTTACCAGTGGGTCTTGCTGCCTGCTTTTTTGTGTTGAGAAAAATTTTGCATCTAGATCTTTGTGCAGGCTCAATGGAAAGAAGGACGCTGATTGATGAGTCCGCCCTGATCAGTGAGAAGGGGGTTGTTTTATTATTTGTCTATTTATTTACTTTCCAGTATTGAGGGTTAATGTGTTTCCTCTTAGAAAAAGAAGCATTGAATGAAAACCAATTAAAAAATCATCAAATAACAGATAATTTTTGTTCCACAAGAATGAATTTCTAGTGGTTAATTTCGGGCAGAATTATGGTAGTGTTGGGTCAGAGCCTCCTTAAAAATATGCTTCACCTCAAATCATGTGAGTCAACATTTTTCAGTTTTAGGTATTAATTTTAACCAATATAATCTGTGATTTTTAATCCAAAAACGTGGTTTTCTGCTTGCCTTCCACTTGGATCTGCCTCATCTCCTGCATGTTTATTTCTGCTTAACCTTTGCATGACAACATTAACCAAAGGGGGGTTTTAGGAGCACAATATGCATATAAATTTTTTTGTGTGTGTGGTGGGGAGTCAGCCAAAATCACAGATTTCCAGCCTTACACAATAGAAGATCTTCAATTTGACCAGCCCTTCCCACCCACTGTGGTGAGTGTTCTCTTTTACAGCCATCAGCATTCTCAAGGCAGCTGAATATGAATCTGTAATTACAAGGGAAACAATGGCTCCAGGGCAGGAAACGTGCATGAAATATAATGCAGCTGAGAGCAGCATTAGCCCAAAGTGCTCTAATGGTTTTAGGACCTCACCAGGTGGTAAGCCATCTCCCTGGATTTTCATTTCCACCCACCATTTGCCAGGTAACCTTTGCCTAGTCACTTACCTTCCCAGGGTGCTGTCCTCAGAAGGTGTTATGGGATTGGTCATTTGCTGGCCTGGCAGGGGGATCTCCCAGCTGGATGAGGTCATGCAGACAAAGCTTACAGAAAGTGGTAAGCCTTCATTATATGGGCAGAAACGGAGCGGCAGTGGGAGGAAGGTCTACTTCAAAGCTGAGTCTACATGGAGGGAGAGATGGTGATTAGATGGTGAGACTTGAAGGGCCCTGGATAAAGCTTTCCTGTCTCTGTGTATCACCAGTAGCATGGCTTTTCTCAGTGGGAAAAACTGATGCAGTTGAATTATTTCCCCACTAAAAAGCATGAATAATATGTAACAGAAGGAAGAACATTTTGTAAATCCCCTCAGCATTTTTCCAACTTAAGTGTGTATGTGAATTACTGGGACATTTTGTTAAAACGCAGATCCCAATTCAGTAGCTCTGTGGTGGGGCCTGAGATTCTGTTTTTTGTTTTTTTTTTTCTTTCTTTTTTTTTAAGTCAGAGTCTCGCTCTGTCGCCCAGGCTGGAGTGGAGTGGCGCCATCTCTGCTCACTACAAGCTCCGCTTCCTGGGTTCACGCCATTCTCCTGCCTCAGCCTCCCTAGTAGTTGGGACTACAAGCACCCGCCACCACACCCAGCTAATTTTTTGTATTTTTAGTAGAGACGGGGTTTTACCATGTTAGCCAGGATGGTCTCGATCTCCTGACCTCGTGATCTGCCCACCTCAGCCTCCCAAAGTGCTTGGATTACAGGTGTGAGCAACTGCGCCCGGCCCAGAGTTTCTGTATTTCTAACAAGCTCCAAGGTTAGCCAGTGCTGCTGGTCATAGGATCATATTTTAAATGGCAAATCTCTACCATATACTCCTCCTCATTTTTTTGTGGGGTGAAGAAATGAGACCCAAAGTGGTACAGTGATTTAGTCAAGACATCATAGGTACCTTTACTGGCAGGATGACTCTAGCCCCTGGGTCTCCTCAAATTCTTTCTCTAACCCCAGCTCTCCTCATAGGAGCAACAGGAAGCAGAAGCAGGAGCACTTACAGAAGGTGATATGGTGGCTGAATAAACACAAGCCCTAACAAGATATGATTTCAGCAAACAGGAACAAAGGGGACAGATTAAGGAATGGATTATATGCTTTAGTGAACATTCAGCCTGCTGAGGAGTGTTAGGAGCTGAATATTCTACCTTCAATTAGCAGCCAATTTGGAGTAAATAATTTTGCTTCTATGCTGCCACTACTCTCAGTTATATTGCCAGGAAGTCTAGAATGATCTGAAGATTGCTTCTAGCTCTGGCATTTTATGATTCTCTAATGACTTTAAATGTGCCAGAACTGAATGATTGATTATTCATCTGTTTTGTTTTGTTTTTCTTATCTTTTGTTTCTTCACTCTGCCTCCAAGGAGTATATCTAAGAGATAAGAAAAACGCTAGGGCAAGACCAACACGTTTTAGAAACCTATGCTACTTGCTCACATGTTGTTTTGCCCTATGTTTTCAGAAAAATGTGGTAAAGAGGTCTTGAGTAGATAGCAGTCAATAAACTTGGGTTCAAATTCCACAATAAACAGTATAATAAAGGCTTGGACCGTTGTACATGAGGATGAGAAACAGAAGATGGTATCTTTATGTGATGCATGTTTTTATTCTGCATCACTGTTGAAAATACACATCATAAAAATGCTAATGCCAACATGCCCTTGTTAAGATACACCATTTTCCTACTTATATTTATAACTCTAGCTCAGCTACAATTGACTAGGGAAATTGTTGATTCTACCAGAACATGTAAAGAAGTGTATTCCTTGTGCTTTATAAAGTATGCTTCCTATGATTGAGTTATCATTTACTCAAACCATATTTTCTTCCTCACTAAAAGAGGAAAGTTACCCAAATCTAATCATATCAACAGTTTCCTGTTTCATTTTATTATTATTGTATTTTTAATGCTTGGTTTAGTTAATGAGATTTGAAAGTCTTATAATGAGAACATTTGAAATAGAATTCATTAAGAGGCAGAGATTTTTCTACCATATTCAGAAAATTACATGCTAATAAAATAGGAATATGATTTGAGAAATTTCTAATACAAATTGATTTTTATATTAATGATTTCAGTATTCAGTTCTAGGAAAGGAGAAAGACTGGTTCTGCATGTAGGTTAGATATGAATGAAAATAAGTGAAAATAAGTAGGCTCACTTCTGCACCATGCACAACCCCACATGAGACTCTGTGGGGTCACAATAGTGTGATTCTTGCCTGTTGAAGATTCACTGTCTAGCCAGAAAGATGACTGACATACATGAACCAATTAGAGAGCAACGTGAGATAAAACAGAATTAAATTAGTGTAATGTTGTGTTTTGCAGACTGCAAGTGATAGCTTCATTTGGAGACCTAGGAGAACACTGGACCAAGAAAAACATCAATGAAAGCAAGGGATAACATGAACCCCCACTTAAATCGAGAAGGGTAGAAAGCAGAGCTCATCTAAATCACGATACAATTCTCTCTAGTTGCATATAGTTTTATTAGTCTTTGGTTTGTGTTTCCTTTTAAAATAGACTTTCTATGGTCATTACCAATGTTTAGAGAAATAAACTCACAATCAGAACACCTGGATTCAAGCCCAGGTTTCTGCTACGCAGAAAATTTGCACTTAGCATGCATCTGAGAGAATAATCACTCCCAAGGAAGTAGGAACAGACAATAATGAACTTGCTTTCATTGAAATAAACAAATGTCTTCTTTTCGGTTGAAAAAGAGGAGAGTCATTTTTGAGGACAGCACATTATCTGTCATTCAGATTTATTTTACTGTCCAGATCCCATCTGGATTTATGTACTGAGTATGGTGTTGAATAGTGAGGATGTAAGAAAAAAAATTAAAGAGCCGCTTTATTTCCTAAAGTCACTAAGACATTGGGATGTGAGCAGCAGCACTGTGGTGTCTCAGAGGGTTCCTACTAAAGCCAGAAACATTTAGCTTTTCATCTCCTGGATGCCAATTCCTAGCTACAGTGGGCTCCGGCAGAAGAAGGTACTTCCTGGATGAAAGAAGAGAAGCTGGAAGATGCCCGGCAAGAGGCCTCGGTCCTTCCTGGAAGACCATGAAGTCCAGTGCAGCTATCGGTACTCAACACCAGAAGCCCAGAGAGGAAAGAAACACCAATGCCACACAGTAACTAACTGGAAAGCTTACTAGACTTGTGGGTAGACACAAATGCATATGAGACATTCTGGGGGGTTCTCAGATGGATTGGTGTAGAGGTATTCTAAAAGGAATTGGAGGAGAGAAGAGAAATAGATGAAAGGAAACAGTAAAATCTGGGTTATTAGTTGAAGCCCCAGACCCTTATGTGAGGACTAATGCTACTCTAAATGTGTACAGTATGTAGATAGCTTTCTGTCTTCTTTATGTTTACTAAATTTTTGAAAAATAATTGTTTTTTAATCATTTCTCTCCTTATATAAACTTTTTCAAATTGTCATATATTTTCTTATTGTATTATTTTATTTACAAATAAAATTATACAATACAAAGAACATAATATATTAAATATTTTATAATATACTTTATTTACAAATAATACAATACAAAGAACATATTATAATATTAAATATTAAAATATATTTTATTTACAAATAAAACAATACAATACAAACATACGAAGAACCACATATTGCTTTATTTATTTATTTATAGACAGTGTCTCAGTCTGTTGCCCAGGCTGGAGTGCAGTGGCCCAATATTGGCTCACTGCAGCCTCAGCCTCCTGGGCTCAAGTAATCCTTCCACCTTAGCCTCCTGAGTAGCTGGGACTATAGGTGTGCCACTATGCCCAGCCAATTTTTATATTTTTTGTTGAAATGAGGTTTCATCATGTGGTCCAGGCTGGTCTTGAACTCCCGGGCTGAAGCTAGTCACCCACCTCTGTCCCCCAAAATGCTGGGATTATAGGTGTGAGCCACTGTGCTTGGCCTGCATTATTTATTAAGTTCCTAGTTTTCCATTTGTATATTTATTTTTAAATCTTATATCTTTATTTGCTTTCTTTTATTTTTATGGGTGTTTTTTGGTACTTTTACTATGTCTCAGTACAGCATCTCTTCCAGTTCAAGCTGAGGGTGGGAATTTGGCTCTCACTCCCACAATCTTATATTATTTCTATCATGTAATTTCATTTTAGGAACACTTGGTATCATCCTTTGGTTTGGGCTTCCAAGAATGATTTCCCCACAATTTTAATGAAAATTTACCTTTGTCCAAAGGGGAGGAGAATATGTTGTTTTTGAAATGGTAAATGACTCAAGTGAGGCTTTGAAACATTCTTCCACAAGCTTGTTTGAACTATAGCTTGTGAGAAAAACCTATTGCCTCTCATGTGAAAAATCTAAAAGGTGAGGAATATTCTGGCCATTTTGCAGTCTCCTGAAGAAGAAATTAACCAAGGGAAAGTAAGCGAGAGAGAGCAAAATAGAGCAAGGGAGCGAAGGCATCAACCACGTGCTTTCTGTCCTATTGGTCCACAATAGCCCTGATTACTTAATTTATTCTGTCATGTCTATTAGCTTCTATAAAATTTATTGAATTTTTTTTTTAAAAACTTTCCTTGGTTAAGCTGCTTTGAGTTTTTGTCACTTGCTCTCAAAAGAATTCTAAGACATCACTCAAATATGATTGAGATATTTATTGCAATTCTGTTATCTTCCTAATGTCATTCTCTTATCTTTTCCTGTCATGTGTTAACTAGAATGTCACTAATTTGAAAGGAATGTTTCCTACATTTTCTATTTTTATAATAATAATAGTAATAAATAATAAAAGAACATTGGAAGCAATGAATTTCCCTCCGGGTACAAGTTTGGTTTACTTCACAGGTCCTGTCTTTATTTTTAATATTCCCTATCTAGAATGTATGAGTGCTTACTCTTGTTTTATTCAGATATTAAAGTTTTAGTTCAACATAGACAGCATGACTTATAATTTTGTAAATGCTTATTATATTTTCCATGAATCAAAAATTATTAGGTTGATGATCATAGGGTGATATAGCTATAGGGTGATGATTTTAGTATATATCCATTAAATATGTTGTGAACTTGCTACTATTGCCTTCTATTGATGAGGACAGTTTTTTGAGAAACTTTGATGCAATAGAATGTTAAGTGCTTATCATTACTTTCTTTAGAATATTTTCCTTTTATATTATATATAGTTATAGTATTTAGTTGTTTGGATGACACAAATTTATTTTCTTTTCAAGTTTCAATGAAGATATACTACTTTTATAATCAGAAAATGAAATATTACAAAGATAATCTATCTTTATTATCTTTATATGCTATTCATATAAATAGGCTGAATAACATCTTACTCGTTGTGTCCTACAATTTGCTTTGTCTGCCTGACATTTATTAGCTGTGTAGGTACAAGTGATTTAACCTCACTGGATCTCAATTTCCTCATCTGTAAGGCATGAATATTAATATGAACTTCATATGATCTGTTTAGGAGTACAAAATGAGAATGTTTCAGTCTGAAGATAAGGTCAATTCAAGAAATAAGAAAGCTTGAAATTTACAGGAATGTTTAATTTTCTGTCATTTTTCTATAGTTCTAAACACAATGCTTTCTCAACCACAAATGCCCAAAGATCAAGAGCGAGCAGAGCACATTATTTCATTGCTCCTGACACAGCTGGATAGGAAACATATCTAAAGTTAAGACCAATAAAATTTACATTCCTCGAACCCTTCATTCTCTAAAATTTGTTCCACCTTCCTTTCAGACTCACAACATCCTTGTCTGTTTGATGGGCTTAATAGCTCTTTTGGTAGGTTTCATGTGAAAGATTTAATCTTTGACAGACTCAAAGTGGGTGCTCAGTGAATTGTGGAAGTGGCTATGTCTTGGGGGCCAAGTGCATGTAGGGCATGAGGCTGCTGAATGTCTTGGGCAGAATATTGAGCATAACTCAGAAGCCTCTTTCTCTTTCTAGGTCTGTTCCAAACAGAGGTGTATGATTTTGGGGGATATTACTTAATACTTCCAATACTTTGTATCTTCCTCTAATACATTTTTATCAGAATTCTTTCCTGACCACCTCATCTGGTTTTATGAAGACCAAAGTGTACAATGGATGTGACTGAGCTTTGTACTTGCCTACTTTATACTCCATGGTATTGTACTTTGAACACTCCAAGTTTCTTAGCTTGAGAATTGAGACTTTTAATGGTCTGGTCTCCTCTTATTCTGACTAAATTTATTTTATATCCCACCTGAAATCTTTGCCCCAGTCATACTAAGTTACCTGAGATTCCCCTAAGTCACCATTTTTTGCATAACGGGGTCCCCTGCAGGGAATATTCCCTCCTATGACCTCTCTCTCCCATCTTTTTGTTGGACTTACTGTTTTTGGAAACTTAGGCCCCAACCCTCATGTCATCTCATACTGAAAAACATATTGAATTTTCCAAGGATAGACTGATATCATTTACCAAATTCTCTTGCTCTTAATTATCTTTGTATTTATTTGTATCTCTCAGAAGTATGTGAGTATGGTTTCCCAGAGTCTACCCTGGAATAAACTGCACAAACTTAAAATTGCATTAGCTTTGTTGAGTAGATAAAATAGCAAACCATGTAGATACCCAAATGTTATTTTAATGATTATAAATAATCATTTTAAATATAAATTTTGAGTAGGTGAGTGGGTAAAGAGTCTTCATGGAGCAGGACAATGCAATAATAGATATTTTTTAAAAGTTTAAAAAATTTTTAATTACTGAAAACATATAAAGTGTCATCGGGTAAAAGAATCATATATGATAAGAATGATGTTTTGAGCTGGCAAACTTTTAAAGACTTTCTAAAGCATTCCTTTGCGAAGGAGAAAGGTCAAAGATGCCATGCCTCTGTTTCCTGACAATTGCTGGGGCTAGGAAAATTCTTTCTTTTGACTCTACTGCCATCTGTTGTTCAAAGAAGTAATCACATTTCTATTATTTTTCAGTGTGACATTAGATCACCTCACCTGCACATCAAAAATGCTAACTTTTGGCCCTACCCCAAAATCTGTTGGGTATGGGCCTGTGGTCTTGCATTTTCAACAAGCTGTCCAGTAAGAAAGGAACATATTGGGCAAAGGACTTAATGTATGCATCCAATTGTTAGTGTGTACAAGGCTCTGCACTAAGTAGGGGCTGAGTTTCCTATTATTTAAATGAAAGCACTATCACAGATTTATTCTTGACTCATTGATGCAAGTCTTTTACTTTCTGTTGAGCCATCCCTACTAGCAGACCACTCCTCACTACCAAGCCCCAACTTGGGTGGAAAAGAATAAATTTTAAAACTCACATCACTTTTTGTTGTATTTTATTTTGTTTTTGCTGGGTTCATTCAAAGATGTATCTGTCTCATAAATATACTAATTTTACTTTTACTTATCCAAGTCTGTGGAAACCATGGGGTAGGAGAAAACCAGTGTTCATTTATTTGGCTCCCATCAGTGTTTTCACTTCAAATACTTCTCTGTTTCTAACATTTTACCTTCATTAAAGACTCAGTCCTTTGAAATAAAGTTTCTGCTTCACCAAAATAAGCAAATAAGCATTGGAGTGGTGACATATTAAACAGTTTTAAGTCATTAACATTTACCAGGCCAGGCACGGTGGCTCACGCCTGTAATCCCAGCACTTTGGGAGGCTGAGGCGGGCAGATCACCTAAGGTCAGGAGTTCTAGACCAGCCTGGCCAACATGGTAAAACCCCGTCTCTACTAAACATATAAAAATTAGCCAGGTGTGGTGGCAGGTGCCTGTCATCCCAGCTACTCGCGAGGCTGAGGCAGGAGAATTGCTTGAACCTGGGAGGCAGAGGTTGCAGTGAGCCGAGATCGCGCCATTGCTCTCGAGCCTGGGGGACAAGAGCGAGACTTCATCTCAAAAACAAACAAACAAACAACAAACAAACAAACAAATATTTACCATGAAGTTTCTAAATGAACTTTTCTATACCTTGGTAAAGAGAGATCGGAGCACTGAGACCATGGAATTATAGGGTGGATAAATCTATGTTTGGAGGAAGTAAAGACACATGGATACAGTTCAGGAAGGGCAATATTTCACCGCATGTGTGAGGGAAGGACTGTGATATCTGGAGCAGCATTAAAACGTCAACCATCAGGAGCTAGAATGATATTTAAGAATGGTTAGAAGATAGCCATATGTCAATCTTTGCATTGTGTAATTTTGTCCAAAGCTGGCTCTGAATATCACAAGGACATATTCTATGCCTTAACTTTAGGATGCTCCAAATTCTAATCCTGCTCATCATAATTCTGGTGATCTCATTTAAGGCTCATGTTCATTCTCTATCCACAAATCTTAAAAAAAAAGCTGTGATAATAAATAGCTATTATATCATTTTCTAGTCAATTCTTAATGATATGTAGAAAATTAGAGAATTGTGCCTGTTGATAAGCATCCAATTCTGGTTGAACTCAATTTTTAGCTATATCAGAGAGAGCTCAGCTGATATAGCTAAAAGTTGAGATATGTGTGTGTGTGTGTGTATATATATATATATATCAGCTATATATATAGTTGCTATAGCTAAAAATATAATTATTTATACTGTGAATTTATCTATTATGCTTTTCTATTTTACTGGTTATATATTATATATCTATATCACCTATGTATATATATCAGCTATGTGTATATATATATATCAGTTATGTATATATATATCAGCTGTGTGTGTGTGTGTGTGTGTGTGTGTGTGTGTGTGTGTGTATGGTCAATTTATTCTCTTTGAAGGCAGACACCCTTAACTTCTTGCATAAATATAGCTTTAACTATTTTATCACTATTTATCACGTTAGTATGCTATAAGTTTCTAGTAGAAAAGCTCTATCAAGCTAAGATAGCATTATATAGAAAGATTATTGAGTTTTATTAAATGACTTTTGTCAGCATAAACTAAAATGATGACGTTTGTCTTTTTAAATTGGTTAATATTTAAAAAATTATTTTATTATTGGCTTAGAATAAACTTACAATATTTTATTTTGAATTTATGTTATGTTTGTAGGTGAGATTGGCCTTCTTTCTGTATATTTGTGCATATAAATGTGATTGTGCATATAGAAATGCTTGTACCCTTATAATATTTTGTTTTGATGCCATGCTACTGCAAACTGATAGGTTATGTTGTGAAATATTCTGTTTCATTATGTTTTGTAACAGTGTATTTAACATATCTGCATTATCTGTTTCTTAATTAGTATAATTTTTTCATCATACTTTCAGTGGCTGGTATGTTTTCTAGAGTAGATCTTTGTTTATATTTCAAATTACTTTTTTTTTGCTGTAGAAAATTTTATTTCTAAGGCCTTCAAAATAGATACATGAGGTATAAAATGTTGCATTCCATTCTTTATAAAGTGATTTGATTTGACCATCCTCCCTGGTGAAATATTCCATCTTTATTGTTCTTGTGGGCCCCTGTTGGGTCTTGAGTAATCAAAGCTAGTTACAATGCCTTGGCTGGTGGTCTTCTCTGATCATTAGCCTTCTCTCCAAGCAGGCTGCATCTCATTGTGCATTTGCTCTTTTTCCTTTGTGACTTTAGGTTTGAGGGTCATTGTTGTTTATATATATAGATATCTATATCTATCTATATATATATACAGATATCTATATCTATATATATATATACAGATATCTATATCTATATATATATACAGATATCTATATCTATATATATATACAGATATCTATATCTATATATATATACAGATATCTATATATCTATATATATATATCTATATATATCTGTATATATATACACACATATTTTAATTATACTTTAAGTTCTAGGGTACATGCGCACAACATGCAGGTTTGTTACATATGTATACATGTGCCATGTTGGTGTGCTGCACCCATTAACTCATCATTTACATTAGGTATATCTCCTAATGCTATCCCTCCCCGCTCCCCCCACCCTACAACAGGCCCCAGTGTGTGACGTTCCCCTTCCTGTGTCCAAGTGTTCTCATTGTTCAATTCCCACCTAAGAGTGAGAACATGCGGTGTTTGCTTTTTGTCCTTGTGATAGTTTGCTGAGAATGATGGTTTCCAGCTTCATCCATGTCCCTACAAAGGACATGAACTCATCCTTTTTTATGGCTGCATGGTATTCCATGGTGTATATGTGCCACATTTTCTTAATCCAGTCTATCATTGTTGGACATTTGGGTTGGTTCCAAATCTTTGCTATTGTGAATAGTGCCTCAATAAACATGTGTGTGCATATGTCTATAGCAGCATTATTTATAATCCTTTGGGTATATACCCAGTAATGGGATGGCTGGGTCAAATGTTATTTCTAGTTCTAGATCCCTGAGGAATCGCCACACTGTCTTCCACAATGGTTGAACTACTTTATGGTCCCACCAACAGTGTAAAAGTGTTCCTCTTTCTCCATATCCTCTCCAGCACCTGTTGTTTCCTGACTTTTTAATGATTGCCATTCTAACTGGTGTGTGATGGTATCTCATTGTGATTTTGATTTGCATTTCTCTGATGGCCCGTGATGATGAGCATTTTTTTATGTGTCTGTTGGCTGCATAAATGTCTTCTTTTGATAAGTGTCTGTTCATATCCTTCACCCACTTGTTGATGGGGTTGTTTGTTTTTTTTCTTGTTAATTTGTTTGAGTTCTTTGTAGATTCTGGATATTAGCCCTTTGTCAGATGAGTAGATTGCAAAAATTTTCTCCCATTCTGTAGGTGGCCTGTTCACTCTGATGGTAGTTTGTTTTGCTGTGCAGAAGCTCTTTAGTTTAATTTTGTCAATTTTGGCCATTGTTGCCATTGCTTTTGGTGTTTTAGACATGAAGTCCTTGCCCATGCCTATGTAATCCAGCATATAAACAGAACCAAAGACAAAAAATACATGATTATCTCAATAGATGCAGAAAAGACCTTTGACAAAACTCAACAACGTTTCATGCTAAAAACTCTCAATAAATTAAGTATTGATGGGACATATCTCAAAATAATAAGAGCTATTTATGACAAACCCACAACCAATATCATACCGAATGGGCAAAAACTGGAAGCATTCCCTTTGAAAACTGGCACAAGACAGGGATGACCTCTCACCACTCCTATTCAACATAGTATTGGAAGTTCTGGCCAGGGCAATCAGGCAGGAAAAAGAAATAAAGGGTATTCAATTAGGAAAAGAGGAAATCAAATTGCCCCTGTTTGCAGATGACATGATTGTATATCTAGAAAACCCCATCGTCTCAGTCCAAAATCTCCTTCAGCTGATAAGCAACTTCAGCAAAGTCTCAAGATACAAAATCAAAGTGCAAAAATCACAAGCATTCTTATATACCAATAACAGACAAACAGAGAGCCAAATCATGAGTGAACTCCCATTCACAAGTACTTCAAAGAGAATAAAATACCTAGGAATCCAACTTACAAGGGATGTGAAGGACCTCTTCAAGGAGAACTACAAACCACTGCTCAACGAAATAAAAGAGGACACAAACAAATGGAAGAACATTCCATGCTCATGGATAGGAAGCATCAACATTGTGAAAATGGCCATACTGCCCAGGGTTATTTATAGATTCAATGCCATCCCCCTCAAGCTACCAATGACTTTCTTCACAGAATTGGAAAAAACTACTTTAAAGTTCATATGGAACCAAAAACAAGCCCACTTTGCCAAGACAAAAGCCAAAAGAACAAAGCTGGAGACATCATGCTGCCTGACTTCAAACTATACTACAAAGCTACAGTAACCAAAACAACATGGTACTGGTACCAAAACAGAGATACAGACCAATGGAACAGAACAGAGCCCTCAAGAATAATACTACACATCTACAACCATCTGATCTTTCACAAACCTGACAAAAACTAGAAATGCGGAAAGGATTCCCTATTTAACAAATGGTGCTTCAAATTACTTCTAAAGTGATAGGACTCCTCAAATTCTATCATTTTTCTGGAATAATATATTTTCTAGAAAATATATAATCTATCTAACTTTTTCATATTTGTATAAAGTTTTCCATAATAAAAGTGATTTTATAATTTTGATTATTTTAATTATAATGGGAAGTGACTAAAGTTCTAAACAGGTGGCACCTAATCTGATCTACATATTTAGTGTAGTTTCATTTATTTACATACCTACAGAAAACTGTACACATTGTAAGGATACAGCTTGATGAGTACTCATAAACAAATCTGAAACTAGCACCCTGATCAAGCAACGTATTACCAAAACCCTTTGTGCAGTTTCTACCTGTCCACTGCCTGCCTAGAGTCATTGCTATTCTGACTTTTAGCACCATAGATTAGTTTTGATGGCTTTATAATTTTACATTATTGAAATTTGGTTATGTACTTTTTTCTGTCTTGTGTTCTTTGCTTAAAGTAATTTTGTGAGATTCATTTACATTGTTGCAGGTAGTGTAGATAGCTCATTCTTATTGCTGTACAATATACCATATATGATATTTTTCTATTCTACTGGTTATTTATTGTTTTCAGTTTGGGACTCTTTAGGGTAATTTTTATGAAGATTCTTGCCCATATATTTTAGTGAATATAAAAATCTGTTAGGTATGTAAGAAACAAATTGTTGGGTCTGAAACTACATGTGTGCCCAACCTTATAAGATACTATCAAAAAGTTTTTCAGAGTGGTTATATCAGCATTGTTTGGAAGTTTCTGTTGATATACAGCTCTACTGACACTAGGTAATTTTTGCTTTTTTTAAATTACTATTTCATTTTTGTGCTGTGGAATTTAACTATAGTTTTTCTTAGCATATCCCAGATAACCAATTAAATTGATAATCTTTCATATGTTTATTAATTAAATGCATATCTTCTTTGTTGAAGTATCCAAGTCTTTTGCTGATATTTGTATTAGGTTTTCTACCTCTTTCTTATTGATTTGTAGTTTATTACATACATTCTGGATACAAATTTTTAAAATCAGATTTATGAATTTCAAATATCTTCTCATATTCTGTGGCTTGCAGTTTTATTCCCTTAATAGTGCCCTTAGATGAAGAGACATTCTTCATATTAATGCAATTCAATATATTATTTTTTCTTCCCATGTTTTTAATATATTGTTAGGCAGAAATTTCTTTACCACAGCTATTTCTCCCTTAATTTCCTTAAAACCTTTTTTATTTAACTTTTTACATTAACATTAATATCTGGAATTAATTTTTGATTATGATAGGAGATGACAGTTGTCACAATCCATTTTTTTTCCATTTAGATAATCAATTTATCTAGCACCATTTACAGGAAATTCCATCACTTCTTTGTTGTACTACAGTCCCATCTTTGTCATAAATTAGGTGATCATATATTTGAGAGTCTTCTTCTGGACCCTTAACAATTAATTTTATATATTGATTTGTTATGAAATAATTTTACAAAATTCTCTAATTCTGATAATTTGTAAATAATTTAAAAATTTTCTATGTATAAAATTATGTTATTTATATATAAGAACATTTATGTATATGCATGAACACTTGTTCAACTTATTCACATCTTCTTTCTGAGACTGAAATTTTCTTTGTGGAAATTGTATAACTCTAGATTTATTTTTCCTGGCAGCAGACTACTCTAATTTTCTGTTTCATCTTGTTTCCATTTTCCACATTTTTATTTACTTAGAAATTTGTCATTTTGTTTGAATTTTTAAATTTATCAGTAAAAATTTTTAAATAAAATTATTTTATAATTATTTAATGTCTGTAAGATCTGTGGTGATATCTCCTATTCATTTAGTCTTTAATTGGAGCTTATAGTCCATTCATACTTAATACAATTACTGGTATTTGGTGTATAATAATTTAGCCTTACCATTTATTATGCTCTTCTTTCTCTTGTTCTTAACATCTTTTGAATTAATAATTATTTATTATTCTGTTTCCCCTCAATTGGCTTAGAAATTTTATATATATATATATATATATATATATATATATGCTACCCAAGATGAGAACATGCATATTGACTTACCGAAGACTAAAATAAATTGTTATATTTATTCTACCTAAAATATGCAAAATTATTTAAACTCCATTAATATTTCTCTTAACTTATATGCAATTTTTGACTTACATACAATTTATACTTATATTTAGAACCCCTATAGGATATTATTTAGATATTCCTTTTTGTTTATTTTTAATTATTCTTTATTCCTATGTCTCTATCTTTCCAATGGATAATTTTCATTTTGTGTGAAGAGTGTGTTTAACAATTTCATTTAATTAAGGTTTACTGGTAAAAAAAAAAAAAATCCTTTGGCTCTTGTATGATTGAAAAGATATTTATGCCCTTGTAAATATCTTTTAAATCATACTACAACCACCTGATCTTCCATAAACCTGACAAAAACAAGCAATGAGGAAAAAATTCCCTATTTAATAAATGGTTCTGGGAAAACTGGCTACCCATATACAGAAAACTGAAACTAGACCTCTTCCTTATACCTTATACAAAAATTAGCTCGAGATGGATTAAAGACTTAAGTGTGAAACCCAAAACTGTAAAAACTCTAGAAGAAAATCAAGGCAATACCATTCAGGACATAGGCTTAGGCAAAGACTTCATGATTAAAACACCAAAAGCAATTACAACAAAAGCCAAAATTGACAAATGGGATCCAATTAAACAAAAGAGCTTCTGCACCGAAAAAGAAACTAGCATCAGAGTGAACAGGCAGCCTACAGGATGACAGAAAATTTTTGCAATCTACCCATTTGACAAAGGTCTAATATCCAGAATCTACAAGGAACTTAAACAAATTAACAAGAAAAAAACAAACAACCCCATCAAAAAATGGGCAATGGATATGAATAGACACTTCTCAAAAGAAGACATTTGTGCAGCCAATAAACATATGAAAAAAGCTCATCATCACTGATCATTAAAGAAATGCAAATCAAAACCACAATGAGATACCATCTCATGCCACTCAGAATGGCGATTCTTAAAAGGTCAACAACAATAGATGCTGGCGTGGCCATGGAGAGACAGGAATGATTTTACACTGTTGACGGGAATGTAAATTAGTCCAGCCATTGTGAAAGACAGTGTGGTAATTCCTCAAGGATCTAGAAGGAGAAATAAACCCTGAAATCCCATTACTGGGTATATACCCAAAGGATTATAAATCATTCTACTATAAAGACACATGCACACGTATGTTTATTGCAGCACTACTTACAATAGCAAAAACTTGGAGCCAACCAAAATGCCCATAAATGATAGACTGGATAAAGAAAATGTAGCACATATACACCATGGAATACTATGCAGCCATAAAAAAGAATGAGTTCACGTCCTTTGCAAGGGCATGGATGAAGCTAGAAGCCATCATCCTCTGCAGCTAACACAAGAATAGCAAACCAAACACCACATGTTCCCACTCACAAGTGGGAGTTGAACAATGAGAACACATGGACACAGGGAGGGGAATATCATACACTGTGGCCTGTCAGGGGGTGGGGAGCAAGGGTAGGGAAAGAATTAGGACAAATACCTAATGCATGTGGGGCTTAAAACCTGGATGACGGGTTGATAGGTGCAGAAACCCACCATGACACATGTATACCTATGTAACAAACCTGTACATTCTGTACATGTATCCTAGAACATAGAGTTTAAAAAAAAAGAAGAAGAAAAGATATTTACTTCATACTAATTCCTACAGTATAATTGACTATTGGATTTTAGCTGGCAAGTATATTACTTCAGGGCTTTGAATTCATATATTCAAGTATGATAATCAGAATCACAATAGTTTTATATGTTTGAAAATCAAACATAATATTGAACATGTGAGATCTGAAAAGTAACCAAATGTAAAATGTGTTACTATATGTATATGTGTACATACATACTTTGATTTTTTTAGAAGACTGTACTATTTTGAAAGCAGGGATTTTATGTTCAAAAAAATTATTAAAGATAAAAGAGTAAATCACATCATTTTCCAGCAGACAGGCAGATAAGTTTTCACCAACAGATATGCACTAAATGTACTTCAAAAAGATGCGCTTCAAAAGGAGAATATTGAACCCCAAAGAAGAACTCAAATGCAAGAAAGAACGGGAGTAATAAATTGGTCAGCACATAAAGAAATTTAAATGAACATCAACTTTGTAGGGAAATAACAAATTAGGAGAAGGAACAAAAACAAATTTGAACTAAAATTCTTGAAAATAAAAGCGTGATATTAGGATGATTGGAAGTAGGAAATGATAATAACTTTAGTCTTAGCCTTCTCTAAGTATACAAGCTAAAATTTTAAGAGTAACTATAAGCACAAACCAAATGGGACTCTTTTATATCCCATGTTCTTCCACTTTTCTGCTCTCTATGAGGGCCATAATGCTATATTATGGATTATTCATTGTTTAGGTGAATGAAAGTGCAGCTGTACTGAGAGGAAGTGGAGATATTGTAAAGTGAGACAAGGGTCCAGTTTTCTCAGAGGTAGGAAAGAGTGTATTGCAGAAGTTAAGATGGAGTGTTGCCTGCTTCTCTTATGCTGGAGAAGATTGTATAAGAAGATGTCTTTGTCTTCTCAGTTTAGATCTTATAGAAGGCACAGACACCAACTGGGAATAGCAATATAAGAGTTGGCAATGACCTAAGATGAAATTTTCCAACATTCATGTGAAATTTTGAGATCAAGTTTAAGCTTGGGAGAAAAAGATTGACTGACTATTGTAAGCTTTTATTCTAACATGAAATCTAGAATACATTTAAGGTTCAATAAGTCAAAATACTGGTGATTATCATAAAAGAAAAAATGAGCTGAGATTTTTCCTATGCTTTTTATTAAAGAATGTTTTTGATAAAATAAAAAATATACATTTACTGTAATTTTTCCTCAATGAATTCAATTGTACTTCTGAGTTTTTCATCTCACATCTAAATTCAAGCAAAGGCATCCCTGTCTTCAGCATAACCATCAATTTAGAAGGAGAGAGAAGAATTTAGCATCAATGTTGCCTTGAACACCAAACAACAAAATTGCATAGCGCACATGGGAAGAGAAATGTACTCAACCTTCCCTCGACCCGTGCACTTCCTCAGTTCCCTTTATACTCCTTCTGCAACAGGGATACAGGGTTCCCTTTAACTTTTCATCTACTCTTTTAGAAAAGAATGAGAGTAAGATTCAAAACTGGGAGATGAACAAATATTTAAAGATGATACAATTTCCAAACAATTAGCCAAATAACAGTGTGGGGGAGTACAACTCACATGAGGAATTACAGTTCGAAAATGCAAGGGAGGATGACATACTAAAAAAAGTTTCTAATATGCCAAGTTATTACAAGTAGAAGAACACAATGCATGCTAGCAATAGTGTTGAGGATTAAGGATAGAGAGGTAAGGAGAGGCTAGATCACGAAGGACTCTCTGTGGAAGTTCATATTACATTCTGAAAATATTGGAAGAAATACTGGAGAGAGTTAGGCAGGGATGTACTAATATTTGTTTGTTTATTCATATTTTAAATATAATACCTGTTACATTTACTTTGTATTGCATGTTAAAATGATCATTCTGTATAGAGAAAAGAATAAAAAAAAACTTTTGAAATGATAATAGAAGCAGTGAGCTCCGTTAGGATCAGGCAGCTCTTGCACAAACTCACAGAGAGTACATAACAGCCTAAACTAGGATGAAGGCTGCTGGAATTGAATGAATGGTATAGGTTTAAAAAATACATAAGTAAATAGAACTGGTGATCTGTGGAGGGTGGATATAGCAAGAGGAAGCCAAAGCAGTCAGTGACAACATTAGACTTTTATTTTAGTTGTCAGGTAGCTAATAATGGCACTCATTTATATTTGGAACATGTATATGCCTACACACACACACACACACACACACACACACACACACACATACCCCTTCACCCACAGGTTTTAGAGGGTAAGTTCAATTGTTAGAGGAGAATTGAGTTGGTGATGCTTTTGTAACATGAAAATAGAAATATAATATCATAACATGCAGTGGAAATATAGGTCTGGAGCACAGGAAAAAAATCTAAACTGAAGATCAAGATTTGGGAGTCATCCATAGACAAGTCCCAATGAGGAAAAATGAGATTAGCAAAAGAGGCTGTAGAAGTAAGAAAGACTTGAACAAAACCAAGATTGTGGTGTCAAGGATGCCAAGAGAGAAGATTTTGAGTAAGAAATCACGGTTAGTTATGACAAAGAACAAGAAGTTCAATCTCTAAATCAAAGGACCCTAACCCCTGTGTGGGCTCTTTCCCTACAGAGAAGAAATGCTGTGCATTCAAATTAACTAGAAGACATTATGTGGTCAGCCTTTCCTTTGTTCTGAGACAAAGTTCTACATATGTTTTCCCAAGCACCAGGGCATTGTCTAGTTGTCCTTCAGAGATTCATTCTCAAGCTGTTGTCAGCCAAATCAGCCTGCAGGAGGACCAAGAAAAGAGAAGTACTCACAACATTGAACAGTTGCCACATTCTGACAGCTGTACCTGTTACTTTATACCCATTAACTCACAAAAACTTTCATTATAACCATATATTGTGGGTATTTGATTTTAAGGTGAAACATTGAAGATAAGAAAAACAAATAACTTTCTAAAATTACACAGCTGGTAAGTGATTTTTTTAAATTTGAAGGCCCATTCGTTTTCCTAAGTGACTTCCAGAGACTTCTCTTGCAAAAATTGATATTTCTATTGGTTCATGGCTTGAAGGGAAGACACATTAAACCATTGAACTCTCTCATCCTGGAATATTGAGAGTAGAATAGTTGTCTGTTAGGGCACTTCTTTCCCATATTGTCCATAATTAAGAAAATATATTTTTCTTCTTATTTGTCTATGACACTGGTGACTAAGGATCTTAATATAAGTATACTAAAAATTTTTTTGAGTAGAAATACCGGGCAGGTGTATATTGTTTATGTATGGCTACGAGATCTTATAGTTTGAAATTCAAAGCCTTTCATAAATTAGCGTGTGTCTAGTTTTACATTTGACATATATCATGGCCATAATTGGCCATGTTAACTGCTTCTTTCTACATAGTGTTTAATTTATCGTCTCCTAGAGGATCTTTTTTTATTGTCACTTTTCTTCTATTAATGTTATCACTCCTATTACCTTTAAAGCCCTCTGATTTCTGACTTTTTTGGCATCAAAATGCTTCAGTATTTCAGTAGGTACACATGGACATACAGAAGAGAATAACAGACACTGAGAACTCCAAAAGGAGGGAGGTTGGGAGGAAGGTGATGATTGAAAAATTAACTATTGGGTACAAAGTTCACTATTTTGGTGATGGATACATGAGAAACACAGATCTCATCACTACACAATATATTTATATAACAAACTTGCACATGTACCCTGAGTCTACTTTTTAAACAAGGAAAGCATGAAAACACGCTTCAGTTTCTGACTTTACCACTTCTAGGAACTTGTCCTTCTCAATCTGCATTATATAGCACCACTGGCAGAAAGTATTTCTATTTATTAATTAATTATTTCCCTGTATACTTGGAATCACAGTTTATTTTAAATATTATTTTAATTTTATTGAGATATACTTTACCTGCAGTAAAATGTCGAGATGGTCAGAGTAGTTTGACGAGTTTTGGCAAATATATACACACAAATCAAGATCAAGAACATCTTCATTACTCCAAAAAGTTTATGACCCTTTTCATCAATATTTTTACAGAGGCCACCTCTACTCAGATTTCTATCACCATCAATTATTTTTGCTAGCATAGTTTTTTTAATTTAAATTTGCATTGAAATTTTGTTTTGTTCCTATAAAGGTATAATTTAAATATGGTAAAATGCCCAGCTCTTAACTGTACGGTTTGGTGAGAGCTGACGATTTGACAAATGTGAACACTTGGGTAGCTCACACATTTGTCAAGATATAGAACAATTTCATCATTAGTTATTAAGAAAGCATTTATAAGAAACTGCAAAATGTTTTTTAAATAGTAATACTATTTTTTTTTACTTATATCTGCAATGTGTGAGATTTTGTTTGCTTCACATACTTTCCAACATTGGATGTTATCTTTTTTATTTTTACCATCTTAGAAGATGGTACTGGTATATTGTGGTTTTAATTTGCATGTTTTTTGGTGACTATATTAGTTTTCTGTATTTGCTATAACAAATTAACATAAATTCAATCACTTGAAACAACTAAAATTTAATCTTTCACTTTTCTGGAGGCCAAAGTCTGAAACCCAGGAGATGGCAGGGCTGTACTCCCTCTAAAGATTCTCAATTCTAGAAGCTCTTGGCATTCCTTGACTTGGAATCTAATTACTCCAATCTCTGTCTGTTCTCTTCACATTGTCCTCAACTCTGTGTCTGTCTGTTCCTCTGTTTATCTCTTATGAGAAAACTTGTTATTGGATTTAGGGCCCACCCAGATAATCCAGGATGGTCTCCTTATATCAAGATCTTTAACATAATTACATCTGTGAATGTTAATAACATTTACAGATTCCAGAGATTAGGACATGAGCGTATCTTTTGAGAGCCACCATTTAATCTACTATGATGAATGATGTTGAATATCTTTTCTTGTGGTGTTTGGCTATCCATATATCTTCCTAGGTGAAGTATAGCTTGCCCATTTTTTAATTGAAATGTTTAATTTCTCATTACTGATTTGTGTAAATATTTTATATATTCTGAAGATAAATCCCTTTTTTCTCTCCTTCTCTCTCTATATGAAAATATGTAATATTTTTACTCAGTCTTTAGCTTGTTTATTTATTGTGACCAGCCCTGCCTGTGGCACAGAGAGAATGCATACAGACATGTGCCTGCCAGTGTCCTGCTCCTGTGCCAACATAACTACCAGCACAATCACACACACAGTTGTCATCTGGGCCTCCTGCACCACTCTAGTCACGTTGCCTGTGCCACTGTGATGAATTATCTCAGGGACCTGTTGGCACCCTGCCACAGTGAATGAGCATGTACCTCACCACACTGCAGTTGCTGCTAGAACATGCGAATGAGGACAGATGCTGCTGTCACCACACTACAAAATGATTTGGCCAATACTACCCATTGGAGTGTAATGGTCAGCGGTCTGGAAGCACCTCATCCTCTCGCACTCCAGCACAGTGGATTCCTAACCTTGAGAAACCAGAGAAAAAAGTCTGTCCAACACAAGTCCCCCAGAGTTAGAGTGCACAGTGCAGGAGTTGGGAGCTGAATGCTGGCCTTCCCTTCTAGAAATAAATCTAATTGGCTGAATCCACCTTATACCACAATCAGACCCTCAAAGTTACCAAACAGAATAAAAGAAAAAAATCCAAAGGTCAGCAACTTAAAAGATTGAAAACATCAGCCCACAAAGATGAGAAAGAACCAGTTGTCAGCAAGAATTCTGACAACTCAAAAAGCTAGAGTGCTTTCTTTTCTTCAAACTATTTCACCACCTCGCCAACACTGGTTCTGAACTGGGCTGAGATGGCTGAAATCACAGGAATATAATTCAGAATATGTATAAGAACAAAGATCATTGAGATGAGGAATATGCTGACACCAAAACCAAGGATGCTGAGAATCACAGTAAAATGATGCAGGAGGTGACAGACAAAATAGCCAGTAAAGAAAAAAAAAACAGACATAATAGAGCTAAAAAACACACTACAGGAATTTCATAATGCAATTACAAGTATTAATAGCAGAATAGACCAAGTACATGAAAGAATATCAGAGCTTGAAAACCAACTTTCTGAAATAAAACAGTCAGTCAAAAATAGAGAAAAAAAATAAAAAAGAAGAAAGAAAACCTTCAAGAAATATGAGATTATGTACATAGATCAAATCTCTGACTCACTGGTGTCCCTGAAAGAGTTGGGGGGAGTATAAGCACTCTGGAAAGCATATTTCAGGATTTTTCAATGAGAACTTCCCCAACTTAGCTAGATGGGCCAACATTCAAATTCAGGAAATGCAGAGAACCCCAGTAGCATACTTCATGAGAAGATCATGCCCAAAACACACAATCATCAGATTCTCCAATGTTGACATAAAAGAAAAAATGTTAAAGACACCTAGAGAGAAAGGCCAGGTCACCTAAAAAGAAAAGCCCATCAGACTAAGAGTGGACAGGTCAGCAGAAACTCTACAAGTCATAAAAGATTGGAGACCAATACTCATTATTCTTAAACAAAAGAAATTTCAACCCAGAATTTTATATCCAGCTAAACTAAGCTTTATAAGCAAAGGAGAAATAAGACCTTTAAATAAGCAAATGCTGAGGGAATTTATTGCCACCACACTTACCTTACAAAATCTCCCCAAGGAAGTACTAAATATGGAAAGGAAAGACCATTATCAGCCACTACAAAAACTGAAATACACAGACCAATGACACTATAAAGCAAGCACATAAACAAGTCTGCATAATAACCAGTTAACATCATGATCAAATCCACACATATCAATATTAACCTTGAATGTAAATGGGTTAAATGCCCCAATTAAAAGACAGAGTGGCAAGCTGGATAAAGAAGCAAAACCCATTGACATGCTGTCTTTAAGAGACCCATCTCATATGCAAGGACACACATAGGTTAAAATAAATGGATGAAGGAAAATTTACCAAGAAAATAGAAAACAGCAACAACAAAAAGCAGAGGTTGCAATTCTAGTTTCTGACAAAACAGTCTTTAAACCAACAAAGATCAAAAAAGACAAAAAGGGGCATTACATAGTGGCAAAAAGTTCAATTAAACAAGAATATCTAACTATTCTCAATATATATTCACCCAAAACAAGAGGACCCAGAATCATAAAACAAATTCTTAAGGACCTTCAGAGTGACTTAAACTCACACACAATAATGGTGGGAAACTTTAGTCTCCACTGACAGTATTAGATCATCGAGGCAGAAAATTAACAGATATTCAGGCCTTGAACTCAGCACTGGATCAAATGGACCTGATAAATATCTTCAGAATGCTCCATCCCAAAACAACAGGATATATATTCTCATCTTCACATGGTGCATACTCTAAAATCCAGACATAAAACACTCCTCATCAAATTCAAAACAACTGAAATCATAAAAACCACTCTTTCAGACCAGAGCACAATCACATTAGAAATCAAGCCTATGGAGTTAGCTCAAAACCATACAATCACATGGAAATTGAATAATTTGCTTCCGAATGACTTTTGGATAAATAATGAAATTAAGGCAGAAGTCAAATTTTTTGAAACTAATGAAAACAAAGATACAACATACCAGAATCTCTGTGACACAGATAAGACAGTGTTAAGATGGAAATTGACAGCACTAAATGCCTGCATCAAAAAGTTAGAAAGATCTCAAATTAACAACCTAACATCACAGAGGAGCTAGAGAAAAAAGAGCAAACAAACCCCAAGGCTAGAGAAAGACAAAAAATAGCCAAAATTAGAGCTGAACTGAAGGAGACTGAGACACAAAAGACCATTCAAAAGATCAACAAATCTAGGAGTTGTTTTTTTGAAAAATTAAAAAAAATAGATAGATTGCTAGCTAGACTAATAAAGAAGAAAATAGAGAAGATTAAAATAAACACAATTAAAAATGACAAAGGGGACATTACCGCTGACCTTACAGAAATACAAATAACCATCAGAGAATATTATGAACACCTCTTTGCACATAAATTAGAAAATCTAAAATAAATGAACAAATTTTTGGCACATACACTCTCCCAAGACTGAGTCAGGAAAAAATCAAATCCCTGACAAGGCCAATAACAAGCTCCAAAAATGAACCAGTAATAAATAGCCTACCAACCAAAAAAATAAGCCCAGGACCAGACTGACAGATGGATTCACAGCCAAATTCTACTACTTGTACAAAGAAGAGCTGGTACCATTCCTACTGAAACTATTCCAAAAATTAAAGAGGAAAAACTCATTTCTAACTTATTCTATGAGGCCAGCATCATCCTGATACCAAAGCCTGGCAGAGACAAAGCAAAAACAATAACAAATCTTCAGGCCACTATCTTTGATTAACATTCAGGCAGAAGTCCTCAACAAAATACTGGTAAACTGAATCCAGCAGCACGTCAAAAAACTTATCCAACACAATCAAGTAGTCTTTATATTTGTGTTGCAAGTTTAGTTCAACTTAGGCAAATCAATAAATGTAATCCACTACATAAACCACAGGTGTCAAACCTTTTGGCTTACCTGGGCCATACATAAAATACACTAACAGTAACAATCGCTTATGAGCTAAAAAAATAGGTCTGTGCATAATTTTCATGATATTACCACCACAGATAGGCAAAAAAGTCCTCACGTTCAAAGGGTTGGTCACTACTGATGGAACTAAAAACAAAAACCACATGATTATCTCCATTTTATTGCTGGGTAGTTTGTTTTCTTACTGTTAAGTTTTGGTAGTCCTTATATTCTGAATATAAGTCCTTTATTAACTATACGTTTTACAATTATATTCTTACAGTTTTGTGTAGTTATTTTTTTAAATCTGATTAAGTCAAATTTACCTTCTTTTACTTTTACCTTATTTTGTGGCTGTTTTTTCTGGTGTTATATTTAGATGTTGTTGCCTAACACGAGGTCAGAAAATATAAATACTTGGAGATAAATTGGCCCAATTGTTTTTTCTAAAAGTTTTCAACTTTAAGGTTTTATATTTTGGTCAATGACACATTTTGAGTTAATTTTAACATACATTGTGAAGAGTGGAGGAAATTTTTTTTTGGAATATACATATGCAAATTTCAACATTACACATCAAGACTATCCCTTCTCCGCTAAATTGCAATTGCAACTATGTCAAAATCAGTTGGCCATTTATGTGTGAATCTATTTCTGAGCTCATTATTCTGTTCCTTTGATCTAGCTGTTTATCTTTGCCGATACTATAATATACTAATAATTGTTTCTTTATAAGTCTTAAAATTGAGTAGTCTTGATCCTTTTTTTAAAAAAAAATTGTTTATTCTAGATATTTTGCCTTTTTTTATGAATTTTAAAGTCAAATTGTCAATTTCTACAAATATCCACATGCTGTGATTTTGACCAGGATTACATTTAACCCATGGATTAACTGGTGGAGAACTTACTTTTACAATATTGAGTTTCTGACATTTTAAAATGGTATATTCCTTCATTAATTTAAGTCTCTTTTAACTTCTCTCAGCAATGTTTGTATAATATTTAGAGTACAGGTCAGACACATCTGTTGTCAGATTTACCCCTAAGTATTTTATATTTTTGATGCTATTGTAAATAGCATTTTTAATATTTCAATTTTCATTTGTTAGTTGCTAGATTACAAGAAAAAACTGATTTTTCTGTATTGACTCTATGTACTACGAACTTGCTAAAGTAATGTCAGTTTTAGTAGTTTTATTCTTAATTCCATCAGATTGTCCACAGAAATGATCTTGTCATTTAGAGATAAAAATGTTTACTTTTAATTTTTAAAAATATAAACACCTTTTATTTCCTTTTTTCTTTTTGCACTAACTAGAAAATTCATTGAAAATAAGTAGTGAGATCAGAGAACCTGTCTTATTCCTGATCTTAGGGGGAAGGCATTCAGACTTTTCATCTTTGATTTGATGAGAGTTTTTTTGTTGTTTGCTTTGTTTTGTTTTTATAGATGCTATTTATTAAGTTGATATTATTTCTATTTCAATGTTGCTGAAATTCTAAAATCTGGAATGAGTACGGGATTTTGTCAAGGTTTTTCCTGCATCTATTAAGATAATCATATGCATTTTCAAATTTTTGGTTTGTTAATATGGTAAATTATATTTATTTGTGAATATTAAACCCACCGCACATTCCTAGAATAAACTTCATACCCAGAATAAATTTCATATTATAATGATAGATTATTTGTGTGTGTATATATATGTAGTTGTGTTTGGCTAAAATTTTGTTAAGAATATTTACATCCCAATAAAGGACATTGCTCTTTAGTTTTTTAAGTAAAGCCTTCTTTTTCTTCTGTATTAAGGTAATACTAGCCTTTATTAATGAAATGAAAAATATTTTCTCCTTTTCAACTTTTTAGACGAGTTTGTGCTAAATTAACATTACATTATTTCTTCCTCAAGTGTTCACTTAGAACTCTAGTTCTAAATAAAGCCATCAGGTTTTGGTTCTGTAAGCCAGCCTTCCTTCCTTCCTTCTTTCCTTTCCTTCCTTTCCTTCCTTTCTTCGGTTCCTTCCTTCTTCCCTCTGTCACTCTCTCCCTCTCCCTCTTTCAAAGGTTTTAAATACAAATTGAATATTTTAAATTTAAATAGGATTATTCAGATTTTAACATTTATTCTTAAGTAAGCTTTGGGAGTTTTACGCTCTCAAGTAATGTGTCCTGGTTTTGGTCATGTTTTTATTAAATATTTATCAGCGTTAACACTATTCACCATCCACATTGCATATTCCTAATGCAAAAATCCAAAATTTGAAATGCTCCAAAATCTAAAACTTTTTGAGCACCTACATGATACCATAAGTTATACTACAACATTATTTTTTCACTGTATTAATGGAATGACTTTTTTATTGTTAAGCACTTCTGTGTGAATAAGTGTTGGAAAATGATTGCTTATTGAAAGCATACAAATACAGAGTCAGGAATGATGGCGATGACAAACAATCATAGATTATTATCCACAAGGGTGGCTGAGATGGTGACATCATTGCTTTCTAATGGTTCAGTGTATGCAAACTTTGTTTCATGCTCAAAATTATTTAAAATATTATATAAAATTAGCTTTAGGCTATGTGAATAAGTGTGTATGAAACATAAATGATTTTCATGTTTAGAGTTGGGTTTATTTCCAAGATATTATCTAAATATTTGAATTTTCCCAGATAGTAAAAACAACCCTGAAATCTGATGCACTTCTGTTCCCAAGCATGTTAGATAAGGGATACTCAATCTGTATTTTCATGTTATCCTCTATCTGAATCTGTAGAGACATGACCTTTCTCATTCCTGATATTAATAATTTGTTCCTTCTTTTTTTTCTACTGACCAGTCTGGCTGGAGCTTGATCTATTTTATTGATTAAAATCAACAACTTTCTTCTAAAAAAAAATTTTTATTTCAAAAAAATATTTGTTTCAAATAGCTATCCATTTTTCTGTTTTCTATTTTATTGATTTCCACTCTTATGTTTATTATTTCCTTTATTCTCTTGGGCTCTCTTTTTCTAGTTTCTAAAGGTAGAAACTGAGATAATCGAATTGAGGCCTTTCTTGATTTCTAATATAGTCAACTGCATTCTAAGCTGTGCTTTAATGACATCCTACCTAATTATATATGAGTGTTTTTATTTTTATTAATTTTAGAACACTTTCTAATTTCTCAATGATATGTTCCTTTTTTACCTAAATGGTATTTAAAAGTGTTTTATTTAGGTTCTAAATATTTAGGGGGTTTTCAAATGTCTTTTTCTTCATTTCTCACTGAATTCCATTGTGGCCTGAGACCATACGTTTTGTGAAAAATTGTTTTACATTTGTTAAGACATGTTTTATAGCTTAGAATATGGACTAATTTATTTATTCTAGTCTATATTCTAAGCATATTCTAAGCAATAAAACATGTCTTAACAAATTTATAGTTGTGTTTTATAGCTTAGAATATGGACTAAATGTGTCTTTTTCTGTTGTTGGGTGAAATAGTCAATAAGCATCAATTAGGTCAGGTTGGTTGGTAGTGTTGTTAGTGTCTTTTATGTTTGTTCTGCTTTTCTGCCACTTGTTCTAACAAGATATATAATATATATGTAATAATTTAAAGATAAGTATGTGAAGCTACAACTTATAAATTTGACAATTTCTTCTTGCCGTTGTATTAGTTTTTGCCTCCTTTATTCTCAAAGCTATTTTTGCTGCATGGAGTTTTATGTTATCCTAATGAATTGACCTCTTTATAATTATGAAATGAACTTACTTATCACTGGCAATGTTTTTAGCCCTGAAATCTATTTTGAATAGCATTAATATACTCACTCATGCCTTCCTCTGATTAGTTTTAGCTTAGTGTATCACTTTTTATCCTGTTACTTATGACAACCTTATGTTTAAATGTAGGGTGGGTTTGTTTGTAGGCAGCATACATGTGGATTATGCTCTTTTTTCCCATCTAACAATTTGTTCCTTTTAATTGGATGGTTAAACCATTTATGTTTAATTTGATCATATATTTGATTTGTTTTAACCTATCATCTTTCAATTTGTTGTTTGCTTTTTCTAACTGTTCTTTGCTCCTTCTTCCTTCTTTTTCTGTATTCTTTTGAAATAATTGTGTAATTTTTATGATTTCCTTTAACCTCCTTGACAGCTTATGAGCCATAACTATTTATTGTTTTATTCTAATGGATGCATCAGGGTTTATAATATATCACTTTAACTTACCACAATCTACATCCAAGTTGTATTATACCACTGTATGTATAATAAAAGTACACTGCAACAATAAACTTCCAATTTCCCACTCCAGCTTTTGTGCTATTGATGTCATTCATTTTAATTCTTTAGATATTAACTCCCACAATCAATTGTTATTTTTAAAACAATTACGTTTTAAATAAATTTAAATAATACTTCAAAGTTATATATATTTATATATTTATAAATAATACTTCAAAGTTATATATATTTAAATAATACTTCAAAGTTTTATACATTTACAAAATTTAATATATTTACCTAAATAGTTACACTATTCTAGTAACTTTCATTCCTTTGTGTAGATTCAGATTTACATATGGTATCACTTTCCTTCTGTCTGAAAAGCTTCTTCTTTCAGTATGTCTTGTAGTATGGGTGTCTCTTTCAGCATTGGTATTTCTGAAATGTCCTTATTTTCATTGTCATTTATGAATGACACTTTCCCAGAATATAGAATTTTAGGTTATAAGCTTTTTTTCCTTTTGATACTGATAAAAGAAAAACTTTAGCTGAATTAAATTTAAAGGAGTTTAGTTGAGCAATGAAAGATTTGTG
Source organism: Pongo abelii (assembly GCF_028885655.2). Classification (NCBI taxonomy): domain Eukaryota; kingdom Metazoa; phylum Chordata; class Mammalia; order Primates; family Hominidae; genus Pongo; species Pongo abelii. The sequence continues at coordinate 58,000,224 of NC_072002.2, read as the reverse complement.
AATCGGGCAGTCCCCAGAATCACAGCAGAATCACAGAAATCCAAGCGCAGTCCAGTGGCTCACGCCTGTAATCCCAGCACTTTGGGAGGCCGAGATGGGCGGATCACGAGGTCAGGAGATTGAGACCATCCTGGCTAACACGGTAAAACACTGTCTCTACTAAAAATACCAAAAATTAGCCTGGCGTGGTGGCGGGCGCCTGTAGTCCCAGCTACCCGGGAGGCTGAGGCAAGAGAATGGCGTGAACCTGGGAGGCGGAGCTTGCAGTGAGCCGAGACGGTGCCACTGCACCCCAGCCTGGGCTACAGAGTGAGACTCCGTCTCGAAAAAAAAAAAAAAAGAAGAAAGAAACTCCAGCACAGTCACGTGGTGGAAGAAGATTTATAGACCAAAAAAAAAAAAACAGAGAGAGAGAAACGACATACAGAAATTGGAAGCGAGGTACAGATACAGAATGGCTGGATTGGTTACAGCTCGGCATATGCATTATTTGAACATAGTTCGAACACTCAGCAGTGTTGAAGTATGGCTGCTGGGATTGGCCAAGACCTTTTACAGGTACACACTACTAACATAGGTTTTCAATTTTTTCTGCCTATTAAGCTAGGTTACAGTTCATCCACAAGGACTCAAATATAGAAGTATGGAGTCCTTCTCAGGCCATATTCAGTAAGCTTTAAAAGTGCTTTATATATATTGTTTCACTGTCTTCTTGTTTGCATTGTTTTCTATTAAAAAAAATCTGCCTCAACCCGTATCTTTGTTCTTCTGTATGTAATACATTTTTTTATTATACTGCATTTCATTTTTTTTTGCTTTATTAGTGGCTTTGCACAATTTCATTATGATGTAACTTTGTGTAGTTTTCTTCATGTTTTCTATATTTAGAATTCATTGAGCTTTCTAGATATGTGGACTTTGAATTTTCATCAAATTTGATAATTTTATGACCATTATTTTTTAAGGGTTTTTGCTTTTCTTTGCAAAACTCTAATTACCTATATATTAATGTGCTTGAAGTTTCCAAAAACTCACCAATGCTCTGCTCAATTTTTTCAGTGTTTTTACTTCCTGTCCTTTATTTCAAAGTTTTTATTGCTGCAGCAGTATGGAAGGTGCCCCCAGGCAGAAAGCCAGTGTGGATTTAACCCTCACCTCATGTGTTTTTTTTTCTCTCAAGGATCTCAATGTTGTGATACCTATTATCTGATGCCTGAAATAGTTGCTTCATATATTTTGTACTGTTTGATTTTTTTTAGTGGTTTTGGGGTCAGTTCATTAGCTAAAACTCTATTATGAGTAGAACCGGAAATATTCCTATCATAGATTTTTGAATAAAAACATGAGCATCGTCAATAGATTTAAAGCTTCTTAGAATCTGAAGCCATGTATTAAACTTCTATGTAAATTAAGTACACTATTTCAATACAATAGCATTAAATAAATATCTCTTAATATGATGTTTCCATTTTTTTATTTAAAAATGAAATAATGACCAGAAAAAGATCATTAAAACCATAAAGCTATTGGCAATTGTGCTTTGTGAAAGAAAAATATATTGGGCCCCCAAGATCACTGAGGAAAACTCAAGCTGGAAACTGCTTAAGGCAAACCTGCCTCCTATTCTATTCAAGGTTATCCTCTGCTCACTGAGATAGGTGAATATATGATTGCCTTTTTTGGAAAGGCTAATCAGAAAGTCAAAAGAATGCAACCCTTTGTGTCTTACCTATCTGTGACCTGGAGGCTCCCTCCCCACTTGGAGTCTTCCTGTCCTTGCTTCAAGATGTCCCGTCTTTCCAGATTGAAACAATATACTTCTTACATGTATTGATTGATGTCCCATTATCTCCCTAAAATGTATACAACCAAGCTGTTCCCTGACCACCTTGGGCACATGTTGTCAGGACTTGCTGAAGCTGTGTCACGGGCACACATCCTCAATCTTGGCAAAATAAACTTCCTAAATTAACTGAGATCTGTCTCAGATTTTCTGGGTCCACAGCTTCTAAGTTTTTAATATTTTCAATTTCAGTGACACACACAGTGCAAAGATTATACAGATACAGAATCTAGTGTCTACTCATTTCACTAAAAAGTTATTGATATCTACAATATTTCTGAAATGTATAAAATGTAATAATAATGAAAGATACTATGCTTGACTAGGAAAAATTTGCCTATAGCTGAGATTGTCAGTGTCCACTAGTAGAAAATTAACTAGAATAACTGACATGAAAGAGCAGGGAGATGAAATTAACAAAAGAACACTATTTGAAAGGATGGCTATACATTTGCATGTTTGAGCAACTTGGAGAGTGCATCCTGATTTCATCAACTCCAGAGAATTTTTCACTATAGTTTTTCATCAAAGAAATAGGTTTTAAAATATTATGTGATAAAAACTTTTTAACTTGTATATTGCTGCGGTAAGCGTTGGGTGATGAAAATTTTATTATATTCTCTATTTTGTTGTAAGACATTTGTTAAGGGTGTATGCAGCCTAGTACAAATTCACTGCCATGTCCTAGGAAAGAAGTTCCATATTCAGATAGCATTGGTGTACATTTTCCACTAGATGGCAATCTATACCTATTTGATGTCTTTAAATACAAAGCAGTTCCAACTTAAAACTGTGCACCTGATTCCTGGACTCCTATTAGGAGGGCCTGTTCATTCACTCATTTACTCAATCAGCACTTTCAGAGCACCTACTATGTGCCAATATAAATACTAACGATAAGAATAAATAAGACATAGTTGCTGTTCTGAAGTTTCTCACAGACTCCTGAGGGGAGAGACAAATATGTAACCCATTAAGTAAAAGTCAAAATGATAAGTATTGTAACAAAAAGAAGCTCTCAGAGCCCCTGACTTGAGAAGCATAGGAAATATATCTAAGGTGTCTTTGCCTTTTCCTAGTACTGCATTTTTCAAGAGGGGGGGCAATTTTATAATAGGAGGGTTGATGTTTAAAAAGGAATCTAAGCAATATATATTTATTAAACATCTGGTATATACATGTGCAAACCAAGATATTAGACACTACCATAGAAAATCAATAACTTATTCTTTCATTCATTCACTGCTTAAGAAACTTACATCAGTTGGAGAAGTTGAAAAAAGTACATAGATAAATATAACATGGGAAATACTATAATAAGAAGCCTTAAAGTTTCTGAGGAGGGAAGGCTATGTGCTGGCTGGGGGAATCACGGAGGTCTTCATCTAAGAGGTACCAGGTAAGAGGTACCAGGTAAAGAATCTTTGGCCGGGCGCGGTGGCTCACGCCTGTAATCCCAACACTATGGGAGGCCGAGGCAGGTGGATCACGAGGTCAGGAGATCGAGACCATCCTGGCTAACACGGTGAAACCCCGTCTCTACTAAAAATACAAAAAATTAGCTGGGCGTGGTGGCAGGCGCCTATATTCCCAGCTAGTTGGGAGGCTGAGGCAGGAGAATGGCATGAACCCGGGAGGCGCAGCTTGCAGTGAGCCGAGATCACGCCACTGCACTCCAGCCTGGGCAACAAAGCGAGACTCTGTCTCAAAACAAACAAAACAAAACAAAGAATCTTTTAATAGATAAAGTACCAATCAGAAAAAAATGAGTAGGAACCTCATTTCAACCAGAAGGAATAGATGAGAGGAAAATTACCATTGGTACAAAGCCCCTACCATGTTCCTAAGGCTTTATCTGATTCTAACCATGCTACTAACTGACCAGCTCTGTGTCCTTGGGCATGTCAGCTAATTTTTCTGGGTGCCAGTTTTCACCTCTGTTAATAAGCTGGCTAGATATACATAATCACTATCTCTCATCTCAAAGATATTCAGTTCAATGGTAAGGTGGTGGGAAAATGTAGGTTTTATTTACATAATGGGAATTCTGCATTTCTAGCTAAAATGTAAGGTATGATCAGAGGCAGTTATGGGATAAATTTTGTGTTTCTTGGCACCCTCAACCTTACCCAATTAATGTGGAATTCCTAATCTCCAGTACCTCAGCACAGCATGTGACTGCATTTAAAGACAGGGCCTTTAAAGTGGTGATTAAGCTAAAATGAGGTCCATAGGTTGGGCTCTAATCCAATCTGACTGATGTCCTTATAAGGACGAAATTTGAACACACAAAGAGACATCCGCTACGCATGTGCACAGAAAGGAGACCCCATGAGGACAGAGTAAGGAGGCACCTATCTGCAAGCCAAGAAAAAAGGCCTCACGACAAATCTAACCTGCTGACACCTTCATCTTGAACCCTCAACCTCCAGAACTATGAGAAAATCAATTTATGTTACTGAAGCCACCCATTCGGTGGCATTTTGTTGTGGCAGCCCTGTGAACTAATATAGAAGATATTATAAAATATACCTGGAAAGATAATCTGGACTATTCTATAAGACTCCTTAAAGCTGACATAGAAATTACATATTTGATCTGGTACTAAGTAAGAAACTATCACAAGTTACAAGCACTGGAAATGGACACTCTTGCCAGAACTCAACCATCAGCTGCTCTCTTGAGAGTAAAGATAGGATGGAAAAAGCAAGTAATGTCAAAAAGGCTTTTTGAAAATCATTTAGAAAAAGAGGAAGGAAAATGGAAGTAAAGTGGCATAGCACAGTAGAATAGTTCTTTCTAGAGCAGCAGCCAGGAGGTCATGTTCTTATGTCAGCTCTCCGGTCAGGTCCTCAGTGACTTTTAAAAACGTCGTTGACATTAGGGGGCTGCTGTTTCTTTGTTGGTGGCACAGAAATATTAACAGTGGTCATCCTCCTTCTACAGGATGCTTGCTGCTCAGATATGAAACTATTGAGAAAGTACTTTAAAAATTACAGAATGTTAGACAGATATTCTACATTTTCTTAATGTTGGAAGAGACCATAAGGCCACAGAGTCTAATCTCCTTACTTAAAAGTTGTTAGACAAAGATATGGCATTATTTGTATTGAAGGCAGATAAAAAATGACCCCTCTCCCATGATCTCCAACATTAATAGGTTTTTTAAAAAATTGTTCCTCTTATATATCTGAACAACTTGACAGAATCGAATTGGCATACACTCAGGAGAAAAGTAAGAGGAAGACATTTAATTCAAGCACCCAACAAGACCTGGAAATTCTTTAAATCAAAATTTAGCTATATGTTCTTAGGCAAGTAATTGCATTTGTGTATGTGTGTGTTTGGGGGGGGGGTTATGAATCTATATTATATGTTGTTAGAGAATATTAGAGAATCTATTTTTAAAGAGCCCAAAAGATCATTAGATAGGTGACAATTATTGGTATTATTACAAATTGCAGTAATAGTGTCAACATTCTTGTCAGGTTAAATCCCAGTGGTGTTTAAGAGCTAAACCATTACATTTTTACTTGCTCTAATGGTAAGAAAACCTTTTTTATATTCAGTTGAATTTTGCATTCCCTGATTTCTAACCAGAGGCCCTTGTTTTCTTCTTGTCATTTTCATTTTATTTTTCAAAAAATAAGTATCTGTTCTCTTGCAAATAATAGTTCTTTAGTTGTTTGAAATCAACCCTCATGTACCTTTTAATCCTATAATCTTCAGGTAAAGGGTATCAAGTTCATTGTATCAAACCACACGTAAAATGATTGGCTATCTCGTCCCTGCACTAGTTGCAGTGTTCTGAACATACTGTAACTCCACAGTTTCTTTAATAAGTATTACCTGGAACTTAGCATTAAAATTCAGCTGTGGATAGACTACTGCTGAACATTTCTGAGAAATCTTCTAGTCACTAGATCTTCTAATTAGCATTCCTTGTACTGTGTCATTTACAATAGTAGGAGCTCAATAAATAGTTTTAGGTTTTAGTAAGGCTTAAATTGACATTTTAGGCTTAAATTAACATTTTAAGTAGCTATTTTCTGTTGCCCACTGCCCTTGTATATTCCAGTGAATTCAAATCTAAAATCAAAGATGTTTGCTAAAATCATGCAGAAATTATGCCCCATGCATAAGCTATAGATAATGTTGGGTCTTATCAGTCCCCTTTGGGTGGTTAATATAAAAATAAAAACACTTGATAGGCATGACTCAAATTTCAATAATAACATATTATTATATATTAAGTCACTTAGAGGAATGCAAACATTTTCATATGACAGGACATGACACTATGTGACTTGAAGCACAGCTGTGAAAAATCAAGTGCTAATCTACATTACATGTGAGTATTTCATAAATTTTTAATAGTATAAAAAGTAAAATGATGAGATGATGAGATGTTCACAGTGTGGATGAAAAAGAATGAGGGCAGACCCAAAGCCCAAGGAACACATCTTTCCCACACCCTTTCCTCAGCTTCTCAGAGATATCCTAGCTTCACTTCTTCGTATGTGAGGTTGTCAATCAAACTAGGTGTTTTTGATGTTGAGATGCCACTCAAAATGGACATTGTGCAAGTGAAACTGTCATTCAACATTGCTGCCTGGCAAATGGAGCTGTCAGTCATCTTGAACAGTTTAGTCTGTTGAATTGTCAATAAGATTGTCTGTTATGTACTGATAGCTGCTTCATCAGATTCAAAAAGTCTTGATTAACTCCCTAGTCTGCAGTTCCCCAACCTCTTTTTCTTTTCAATGGAAAGATACTTTTTATTTTCCAAAAGCTAATGATAACCAACAATTAAAACAGAAGGTTATAGTGAAAAGCAAATATCTAGACTACAAATTGCTAATAAAAATGGACAAGGAACGAGGTTGGCTGCTCACTCAACTTGTCATCATTAAATGCCAAAGAGAATGGAGTATATATAGTGTATGATAAGCATTAGGGATATTAATTTATTCAAGTATTAACTACATAAACCTCAATGACATATTTATTGGGAACCAGTTGAAATTTATTTGAAATAAGACATTAGTGAGTTCAGAGCAAATTAAGACTTCAGGAGCCAACATTTTTCAACAGGCTCTGAGTAAAATGCTCTATCCTGTGGTGCCCCAATTTTGCCTCTTCCTCCATCATTCTTGACACAGTTTCACTTATGTGATGTAATCACATTTCCGTTTACCTGCTATGTGGCTACAGGTGATGCTTCCCTCTTAATTCTAAACTTACTGGCTTCACCTGGCCAAAACTGCTCTAGTTTTAACTCTTTTCCTGTTTAGGAAAAGAAAGTGCATCTCGCTGCCAGTGCTCATTTAATTTTATATAAAAAGGCTTTTTGAGGCTGAAGCAAATCTGACTGATTTTCAATGTGAAAATAAAATATAAAAACTGTTCTTGGAGTTGTTCTAAACACAACTAACATCAGAATCATCTGAATCATCAGGATTGTCTATTTCGGAAAAAGCAGATTCATCAAATGACTATTTGGCCAACTGCTCGAGAACGATGTTAACATGACGCGTAGGAATACTATGTTTTCTAGGATTTGACATTTTCAGCGATTGAGAATTACTACATTTTATAAATGGAAATACCACTACTGAAAACAGAATGCTATAATTAGAATGCTGTCTTTTGTTTTTAAAGTCGATATACTAATGCAATGCAAAAAATAATAATAAAAATAATAATAAATGATATTTGGTAGCAAAGTTATCTCAGGGTAAACGCTGCAGCTGCAAGCACCACTAGCAAATAATCTTGGGGCAAATGGGAAAAGGGTTAAAAGATTATGGCAAATGTATTAGATTGGGAGATACCATTTGAATCTATGTCTATGAAATGTCCATTTAAAAATAATTTAAGCTGACATTAAGTTAATGTATGACTTTCCAGCTACACCTACTAATGGAAAAATAAGATATTAACCTGTAGTTTTAGCAGTAACTAGACCGCATGGAAATTCCCAAGGAAATAAATTCCAGATCCATCTTGGCAGAAAATGCATCTGATTTTTAAGTACTGTGCTAGAAACAGTCATTGTGCTCAACACAGAGTACCTTTGGTAAACAGTATTAAATAAAGGAATCTTAGCCAGATTAGGGTGCACTATAGGAAGCTTCGTTTTAATGATAAGATAACTAGAGACAACATTTCTGGCACAAATAGCCTAGCATTTGGAATGAAAGAGCAACTTCCCTAGATTCTGCGTGCTCAGAGTGACTCAGCCTGGTTCTACACACCCTTCTGATGGCAAGGGCGGGGCACTTGGAGTAGCTGCTGCCATTGGGCCGGCTGCAGCAGGAAGGCACCCGCGGTGGTGGCAGGAGCCGCTGAGGGAGCAACAGTGGCGGCAATGGGATCCAGTGCCCTGCATTTCCAAGGCAGCTAACTGCACCACCCCCAACCTCTCATGGCAGGGCAGGACGAACTCCCAGGCCTGAAGCCTCCACTGGAGCTTCAACCTTGCTCCCTGTGCATCCTGGGAGCCCACAAGCACCCAGTGGAAGGTGCAGCCGGGACTGGCCCCAAGAGCATCAGGTTCATTTGTGCAAGGTTGGCCAGGGCGCTATGCCACCTGCACCTCACCCACTGCCACTGCAGGGAAAACGCGGAGAGGAGGCGGCAGTCCTCAGAGCCTGCCCCTGGGAGCCGCCCCCCCGAGCCCACTGCCCTGGGAGCCACTGCAGTGGGGCCGAGCCACGTCTCCCACTGGCAGGGGAGCATCGTGGTCCAGCACGGAGGGGCGGGCAAAGAGGGGCCCCAAGGAGGAGCTGGACCAGGGGCAGTGCCACGCTCCACAGAGCAGGCAGGAGCAGGGATCAGGCAGGAGCCCTGCACTCCCAGGTACAACTACGGCTGCCCAAGTCATGGCTGTGGATCCGGGCCTCCCTGTTCTCTTGAGGGCCTGGAGCAGGCATGAGCCCTGCGTCCTGGCTGTAGACCCAGGCATCTCTGCACTCTTGGGGCCAGAAGGGTCCCCCATTCCCCTGCAGGCCTGGAGGTGTCTGCTCCCGCTACCTGGCCTCTCCCCATTCCTAGCACCCACTCTGATCTTGGAGCAAGTCTGGGGCCAAGGCCAGATGCTCTGGCAGCCAGGCCAGGTGTGCGCACGCTCGGGCAGAGCTACCATGCCAGCCTCCTGCTGCTTCGGCCCCCTCCAGGCTTTGGGCACAGATGAGCACGGGAGGGAAGCTGATGGGGGAGCTGAGGGCAGTTCAGTACTGGCCTGCAGGTGCCCCTTGTCTTGAACAGACTGGGTGCCACGAATGGAGGCAGGAAGCAGAGAGGCTCCTGGGTGAAAGAGGGCAGGTCCCAGGTGAAGCTCCACCTTCAAGCCGGGGAGGGCCTGGGCTGCTGGTCCCACATACTGGAGTGGGAACTTGTAGTGCTTTCTCTGGGCCCGCCGTGGCCGCTCATGGACCAATCAGCATGCACTTCCTCTCCCCTGAGACCCATAAAAAGCCCTGGACTCAGCCAGACCAGAAGAGATGATGGGAAGACCCGCCTGCAGAGAGGAGCTACCCTCTCTGCTAAGAGCTGTACACTCATCAGGATACCCTGGGTACAAAGAGGAGCTACCCACTGTGGCTCTCCTCTGAGCTATACCATCCCTCAATAAAGTTCCTCTTTGTCTTGCTCATCCTCCACTTGTCTACCTACATCATTCTTCCTGGATGCAAGACAAGACTTGGGACCAGCCAAATGGCGGGGCTAAAAGAGCAGTAACACCAACAGGGCTGAAACACGCCCCTTGCTCACCACGTTACAGGCTAAGGAGAGAAGTACTACATCCCTTTAACTCCCTAAGCCAGGGCTGTGACTCCCTTTTTGGGGCCCTGCAGTTCCTGGAGCCTCCAAGCTTCCAGGCACCCCTGTGTTCCCTGGTGCCAGCCATGGAAGCTGCTCTCAGTGAGCCTGGTCCAGCCACAGCCTCATAGGGAGCTGGGTCCTGTTCCAGCAGCTGGTGCTGCCCACCCTGTCACCACCGGCGTGCCTGGCTGTGCGCAGTGGCCAGACCCCATGCTTGCTCACATTCCCCTCGTCACTCTGTGCCTGGCTTTTCCTTGGCAGGCATAGGATCCAGGCCAATAGCGTCAGCCGAATGCAGCCTGCCAGGCTGAGTGGGCAGAAGGAGCCCAGAAGGTCAGAGTAAAATTCAGGCAAAGCTGCCACACTGGTCACAGAGGTTTCCAGCTGGTGAAGTGACACGCCAACTATTCCGTAAAACTTCTGTGTTGTCCCACACTGAAACGGTAAACCGTTGCCCTGAATTTTTGATCTACGGCACAATTAAATTCAAGAAAGCAGGTCTCCTATGGCATCAGTAAAATTAAGACCCTTACACAGTGCTATTCTAATTCTTTCCAGTAATTCCTCTACTTAGAAATAAATGCAACTCTGCCGTTTAAGACTCAACTAGAAGCCTGATGTAGCTGCCTCACCTGTTTATGAATACTGCTCACCATCTCCACTTCTGGTGAACTACTTTTCCCAGAAAATTGCAACTCTCTGGATATTTGGTAATATACCAATTTTTGACATATTTGGATCTTGGTTAATGAACCCCTACCACTCTCCACAATCCAGTCTCTTTCTTCAGCCCCAGGTTTTCCTTTGCCTGGTTCCTTCTCAGCTGATGCCATTCCTCTTAGAAAATTTCCACTAGAGTACGGCAAACAACCTCTACACTATTGTGTTTTGATCAACTATATAAATAAAACCTTCATTTCAAATAACAAAAACTATAAGAAGTAATCCAAATTTATTCATCGATTTCATGGTATCCCCTTTCCTTTGTTTATGCTTCTTAGCTATTTCTCCTAACTACATTTTGTCTTAATTTAACTAAGCTCCCTGAGAGGAAGGTGAAAATAATGTCAGAAAGCATTTTACAGGGAAGAAAGAAGCCTGTGTTCTACTCATAGATCCACCACTAACTTCTTGGCTGGATATCATGAGAAGTTTGCATTAGATAATTTTCATTTCCCTTACAGTTCTGGAATTTTCTGATTTTATATGAATGAATAGAGAAGACAGGAAGTGAGGAAAGTAATTTTTTTCCATAAGAAATGGGGTATTAGGAAGTATGAAAGGTATAACAAATCCCTGTATAGCTAATGGTAGTATTGCTCAGTGATGAGGTTCAGATGAATGACATCATGTCATCACACACACTGTATGAATAGAATAAACCATGCATAACCTCAGTGTGTTGGGATATGCCACTGATTTTGTTGAAGGTAGTTTTGTTTCTGGCTGTATTTTTCTTGATAACCACCAGGTGGCATAGGGATTTGATTTCCTGAAATGTAGATAGGCCTACATCTTGGAAAAAACATGCTGTAGCAGAGCTTTTCCAGATTCACTCAAACAATAAAGCCTTATTTTAAGAATTACATAGACAATTCTACTAGCTCAACTATCAGAGAAAATGGGCTAATCTCTGTGATATATTTATACATAAAAACCTGTCAAATATGAGTCATTAATATGCAAGAGCAGGAAAGACATTAGAGCACAGAGAATAAAAAAGAGATATAAAAATAAAACGTTAGCGGAAGAGAGACAGAAGGAAGATGATATGAAAAGAAAAACAGAAAAGGAATATAGAAAAAAGAAAGTTGAAGAAAGAATGGAGAAATGTAAGCAAAGAGAAATAAATGTCAGCAAAGAGAAATAATGAGAAAGGGAAATCGGGGGAAAGAAAAAAACAACAGCATTGAGAATTCCACAGAGGAAGACTAAAAAGATAATAATCTTCCAGAGAAAAAGAAAGGGAGAGAGACTCAGTAAGTTTTGGGGTGACTTATAGAGATTACTTAATCTTATTCTTGCTATCACAGTATTTCTTTTGTTTTACAAATCTTTAAAAGTTTTGCATATAATTATGTACATACTTAAACTGGCAAAATATTAGCTCCAGGAAATGAGTAGATGGATCACTTGACTTATTTATAGCCCAAGTTGAGGCAAGAAAGAAGGATACATACAGAGGCTTCTTGTATTGAGGCTCAAATGGCCTCTTTAGAAAAAATGACTTTTAATTATGTAAACATTTTCACACTGTGCCTCTAAAACCTTGCTAGGCAAAAAGAATATGGCCTCCCACCACTAACCAACCCTCCATGTCTGACATTGACATCTCCATGACTCAGTCAAATGTAACACTTTATAAGAAATCAAAGCGTGATGGAGCCCCTTGATTCGTACAAGTTTGTTCAGAAATTGAAAAATCGAGCTTTGGTTAGAAGAATGACTTCAAATAGCTCTCCAGCTAATTTCTCTCTATGGCCATAAGTAATAAAGCTAGAATCAGATATAATTTCTAAATCAGAAGAGCATAGTTCTATGTCATGAAATTCATTAGAAATGGGCGCATCTTGGACTCTAGTGGAATTTGTTAAAAGGATTGGTCAGTAACAATAGAATGATCCATTGGTGTGAAACCTGAACTCAACGTTAAAATAGATTTTTAGAATAAAGCAAAGTCAAATAAGTAGAAAAATTTTGACTGAAGGTTGTTATGCACTACATGATTATATCCCCCAGAAGTTTAATATGTTGAAATCCTAATCCCCAATAGGATGATATTAGGAGGTTGGGCCTTTGAGAGACAATTAGGTCATGAGAATGAAGTCTTCATGATGAGATTAGTGCCCTCGTTACAAGAGACAAGAGAGCTTGCTCTCCCTCTCTTTCCTCTTCACCATGTAAGGATACAAGAAAACATTAAGTAACCTTCCAACCAGAAAAAAGGTCTTCACCAGACAGTGGACCTGCCAGCACCTTAATCTTCTACTTTCCAGACCCTAGAATTATGAAAAATGTTTGTTGTTTAAGTCAACTAGTCTAAAGTAATTTGCTGCAGTAGCCTGAAACAAATGGCTTTAAGACAGTAGAAAAGACAATCAACTCGAACCAGCTCAAGAAAAAAAAAAAGAAAATATATTCATATATTAGTAGATACAACCAAAAAATTCAAGGATGAAATTGGCTTCAGTTCAGTTGAGTCTAGTTGTTCAAATGAGATTATAAGAGCTCTGCCTCTTTATCTCCCACTTCTGAATATTTCTGCTTGGTCCATTTGCTCTTGGATTCAGGGATAAAATTATGTCACCTGGGTTTGTTTCCCCGTCTCTCTCTCTTTCTCTCTCTCTCCACATAAGTTCTGCCTGACTTTATGCTAATTGTAGTCTCTGTTCACATGGCAGGAAACATGGCCATTCAGGATCAGATTCATGTTCTTTTAACATTGAACACTTCCTGTAAAAAAGTTTCTCCTCTTAACAGCTATTGCAGGACATATATATATGCTTGTCTATGTATCTACCCAACAGAAAAGGAAGGAGTGCTATGCTGCAAAGACCATTGATGTCAATTATAGAAGGCCACTAACTATTCCACAAAGACAGCTGGGCTGTTGACCTCCACAGTTTTGTACTCTAGCACACAGGGAAATCAGGACAACTCTGTTTACTGTGTAACTGTGTAATATGCCCTTTATCAGCATCTAGGAGGTCACCCTATCAATAAATGCCTCCCTTCAAGTTAAGAAGTTTTTAACATTAGCTGATTCCACCACTAATTAAAGTGGTAAAAAAAACTCCAAAAATCATTGTGTTGAAAAAATTTCAGCTTAGTGTACAGAAATCAACTTATTTTAAAATTTCTCCTGAATGAAAATGAAGACAAATGAGGACATTCCAAATGATATCACTGAACTATAAAGTTCATTTTATATCTAATTTATTTTCAGTATGTGGTATATGGTATTAAGTCAAAAGCATTTGTTGATAAATGAATGAATGTCATGGTCATGGTCCTTAAAAGCAAAATCTGGAAGTCATGGAAATTATCAACGATCACAAGCTAACTGAGTGGAGTTGTTTTCTTTAATGAACCTTCAGTAGATATTCAGTAAAGAAGAACTTCTGGGGAATGCATTCCCTTAAATGAATGCTTATTATTTCGGTTTGGTCCCTTTGTTACTTTTTTTAAAAAATTATTGACTATTAACCTTTCAAAGGTAGATTTCATCCTTTATCTCTTTTTTCAAAAGAGCATATTACACATATCTTCCTTTACTCTTGATGAGTCAGGTCCACAAGACTTAATATCATTTATCATAATTTATTGTATGCAGGTATAATTTCAGAAGGCAGGTTATTATTATGACTATATTCTTACAATAGAAAACCATTAAAATTTTATATATGTATGTATATATGCATAGGAAATCTTTCATATGTATATGCAGGAACTAGAAAGTATTTACTCTCTGAAAAATTGAAACCATTGATAGTACCAATTAGGAGCAATCAAACAATACTCAAATATTTTACTGAACAACTTCTTTGTGCTTGTGCTTTCCAGAGACTCAGAAGAACAATGTAAATTATAAACCATGAAATGTTTTAGAAGAATAATGTAAATTATGGACCATGAAATGTTTTAGAAACATACTAGGAAGTTTCTGATCTATGTGGGAAATATACCTTAAATGTATTCAAGAAAATAGAGATGAAAGTAACAGCCAATGGATGCCATGAGCCCAAACAGGGATACAGCTATGAGAAAAACCAAGTAATCAGGGAAGGTTTGGCAAAAATTGTGGTTTTTAAATTGAACCTAAATATAGTTAGGACAAAAATATTATGTTCATATTTTTTCTGCGGTATAGTCTTTTTCGTTTGACTATGCCTAACTCTGTCCTGGGATGGTTGGTCCTCTGGGGCTTGAGACTTTGAGGAATAAGACAAAGCGAAGTGAAGTTTCCATACTGGAGATGATCAAGAGCACAAACAGCAGCAGAAGTACGTACTTTCACAAGGTCCAAGAGATAACGCTGGAAAACCTGAACTCTGTAAATTTCAAAAGGCAGCAGATCATGAATGAATAGGTAACTTAGGCAAAGATTTTGAAGAAAAATACATCAAAATCAATCAGAATTAAAGCATATTAAGAACAAGCCCCAAACGTCCTGAGGAGTTGCTATGAAAAGAATCATATGCTAAATGCAGATGCACTGTTCATCTCCATTTAGCATATGGTGCACAGGCAGGTTAATGTGTTTTACAAAAGCAAAGGTGGTATGAGTAGATTTGGATAAAAGAATCACAGTCTTCTAGAATCAAAAAAAGTTTTAGAGGTGAATTACTCTAATTCTATTCATATAGCGAAATGAATCAAGTGTAATGTAAAGTTTTTGAGCACATATGAGCAAAATACAAGTCTTTATACATCTAGTTCTGCAGATACAGCCAACAGGATTCATCACTGTCATGGCTAATTTGTTTATATTATCACTTAGAGAGACCAATTAGAGGAAAATAATTTACTTGTGAGCAGTCAGTCACATTCATTTGTAAGTCCATAAATTAAGTGAAGTTGATTGGGTCGCAGAAGCAGCCATTTCAGCCACAAAATCCTAGGAATTCTTCTATGATTTGTCTATTACAAGCATTTTTGGTGGCCCCGAAAGGTGTAGTTTTAGTATTTAGTAACTTTAGTGTGTGCATTAAAGAGATTTTCCTTTTTCTACTTTCCTTTTCTGTTTTCACTATTCATTTATTTTTATGCCTTTTGTTTGGGTGCTACTGAAAAAGAAACAGCATTTCAATTCAACAAAAATTCTTTTGGCATATGCTAGGTAGGGTAATCACAGAAGTTATGATTCAAACTGAAACACTTTTTTAACAGCTTTACTGAAATTTAATTAACACATAAACTGCATATATTTAAAGTGTGCAATTTGCTAAGTTTGGATATAGGTATACACTTATGAAACTGTCACACAATCAAGATAGTGAACATGTCACCCACAAAAGCTTTCTTATGCCCCTCTGCAATCCTTAACTCTTGCCTCTTCTGCCCCCAACCTTCACAGGCATCCACTGATCTGTTTCTGTCACTATAAATTTATTTGCTCTTTGTAGAGTTTTAGATAAGTGGAATAACAAAATATGTATTCTTTTTGTTTTATTGCTTTCCCTCAGCATAATTATTCTGAGAGAGTCTTCCAAGTTATTGAATGAATCAACTGTTTGCTCCTTTTTATTATTGAGCAATATTCCCCTGAATGGATATAACATACTTTGTCTACTCCTTGTTCTGTTTATATACATTTGGGTTTTTGTCGGTTTTTTAGCTGTTACATATAAAGCCTGATGCGAATGCTTATATAACTTTTTTTATGCTTTCCTTCTGATTGGTAAATATCTATGAACAGCATGCCTGAATTTTGGGGCACTTTGAGATGGAAAAGGACTGGATCAGACGCCAGGAAAGACGACATAAACCACTGTGTTCTG
The DNA here is from genome assembly GCF_028885655.2 of Pongo abelii. Taxonomy (NCBI): domain Eukaryota; kingdom Metazoa; phylum Chordata; class Mammalia; order Primates; family Hominidae; genus Pongo; species Pongo abelii. Next base: position 57,984,054 of record NC_072002.2, on the reverse strand, counting down.
AGAAAACCCAGTTTTTAGTCACCCTAAGGTCAGGCTACCAGAAGAGTGTTTTCAAGTTGAAAGTAATTGACCTGGCAAAAAGCTATTTTTCATTGTGCTTCCATACTGCACTTGGCAATAGCATAGTGTCAGAGACCACTGGCTGTCTCCCAATACCTGTTATCTTTCAGAACAGGAGTTCAAATTGTGGCTACTGAGTTACATTTAGCCTACCACCTGTTTTCATGAATAAAGTTTTACTGGAACATAGCCATGCTCATTCATTTACATATTGTGTATGGCTGCTTTTGAACTATAACAGCACAAATACTTAAATACATGCGACAGAGACCATATGGCCTGCAAAGCCCAAAATATCTACTATCCTAGATGTTTTATACATAAAAGTTTGCTGATTCCTGTTCTAAATCCTTAGCTATATACTTCATTACCTAGAATAGGATCTAATTTCTAGTTTCACCTGAAGTTAAATTCTGGCTAATATCATAGAATATAAGAAGTAGTATATGCAACTTCCAAAAATTATCTTTAAAACAAAGGGCTTAGCCCTTCTCTTCCTGCCAGTGGGTCTACCTTTGTTCATATTAGAATGTAGCCATAGTAGCTAGAGATCCTGCAAGATGTTAGACAATGATGTGACCTTGAGTGTGGAAGGAACCTGTCTTCCCAATGCCATGGAGTATCACATCACACTGGGATGGACTTCAGCCAGGCACATATGTAAAAAGTAAACTCCTACCTTGTTTAAGCTGCTTTGTTTATTGGTGGGATGAGGAGTTCCATTACTCATAGTGAACATAACCTAAAGGATATAATATCCTATGTTGTAACCAACTTTCACGTTGTACAGCATTCTGAGGGTAATCAACGTTATGGAACCTTGGGCAAGTTTCTTAATCTTGGGAGCCTCAGCAATTTCATCAATCAATATAGCCAATAGAGCCGTACCTCCCTAAAGGCTGAGGTGGAACTCAGTTTCCTGTTCAAATTCCTTCTACTGCAAATTCATGAGTCTTCCTCACCATTACCATCCCCAAATGTGTGTCACCAGGCCTGTGTATTCATCTTATGCAGAATTGTGTTCAAACCTTACTGGGGGGTACCGGTACTAGTTGCCTTGAATAGTTTATTCTTTGTTGTAGGAAATCAGGTCAGTCCAACATTTTATCTTGATTTTGTTGACAACAATTTTGGCAGATATGAGAATTTCTTTTTGATGTCAATGTAAATGTTGCAATAAAAAGAAAAATTCAAAACCCTTGATCAAGTTATATACCCATGTTATACATGACAGATTAATAAAAATATGATCATACAGGTTTATGGTATAGGCAATGTTGATAATACAAATAAATCCATGAGTACTTTATAGTCAAGATTCACAGATAGAAGCACCAGTTTGAATAGTAACACTTTATGAAAATGAGAATTATTTTATAAAAATATTCTGATTTAATAAATTCATAATATTAAAAAAGTCTCTCATATATTATCTCTAATTTTTGCCTGTGCTTATTTTTCTACTATTTTTGACATACATATTTGTACAGAGATAAGTTAAAACAGAAACATTAATTTATTTGAAATACATATATCAATATTGCCCAGTGCTAAAAAGAAAATAGCAGAAATACTAATGACAATCATCACAAGAAGTCATTACTAATGTTGCTGCTGCTATGGCTGCCAATGCTTTTATTATCTCCAGGACTACAGCTACCACTAGAATTACTGCCGCCATGATTAGAATACTACTGTAAAGAAAGTGGATATCACTCAGACTACAAAATCAGTTCTCCAAAAAATAAAATCACTTTTTCTTCCATTTTCTATACATTAATTTCTAGGTCCCAATCTGTCTGGCTGGCAGGAAATTCAGAGTTATTTTGGGGACTCCCTGCTTCCAGGATTGTGAAAACAGCAAAGTGTAGTGAGACCTTTTTGGTCACTGCTGACCATGGTCTCAAGCCTCTGACCCTATGAGACTCTTGGGCACAGAAATAGTTTGTCAGGCAGGGAAATTACAACCTAGAGCCCAGCCTCCCTTGACACAATTATCAGCCTCTGAAGTTTTGCCACTGCTCTAGTATACTGTCACCAAGTTACAGGTCTTGAAAACTCATTCTCTGACCTTGGAAATACCTCTCTCTCTTCCTCTTTCCTTTTACGGTCTTTTTGTGAAATATTCTCTCTCTGTGTCTGTCTATCTGTCTCTGTCGCTCTCTCTCTTTCTCAGTATTAATTTTCCAACAAGCCCTGGCTTTCACAAGATAAGAAGAAAACCATTGATTTAAAAAATATATATTTTTAAGGCCAGGCGCAGTGTTTTATGCCTGTAATCCCAGCACTTTGGGAGATGGAGGAGGTTAGATAACTTGAGGCCAGGAGTTCAAGGCCAGCCCTGAGAGTGTAGTGACACCCCCCAGTCTACAACAATAAAAATAAAAAATTAGATAGGTGTGGTGGTACGTGCCTGTAGTCCCAGCTACCTGGGAAGCTGAAGTGAGAGGATCACTCAAGCCCAGGTATTCGAGGTTACAGTGGGCTATAATTGCACCACTGCACTCCAGCCTGAGCAACAGAGAGACTATCTAAAAAAAAAAAAAAAAAAAAAAAAAAAAAAAAAAGAAAAAAAATTCTATTTTCAGCCTAGCCAAGATTTCTGGAAAAAGGAAATACTAAGAATCAAACTCCAGGTTTCTTCCCCTTAGCATATTAACATTTTGGGCTGGAAAATTCTGTTATGCGGGTCTGTCATGTGCATTACGAAGTCGTATAGTAGCATCCATGGACTCTACCACTAGATGTCTATAGCACCCTTCCCCAGTAGTAAAAATTAAAAATGTCCCCAGACATTACCAAATGTCCCATTGTGGGTAAATTTGCACTGGTTGATTTTTTCTAATGGCTTAAAATGGAGGAAGAAAAAAAAAGCTAAAAATATAGATTAAAATTTAATACATTGTTTGGCCCCAGATGTTTAGAGTGCTTACAACGTAACAGGCTAAATATTTTTATGTGGTCTCATTTTATCCTCACATGAAATTTATGATTATTGAAAATTTCCTTGTTTTATAGTTGAAAAAAATATACTACATCATTTAGGGTCCAGTCAGAAGTCAGAAAACATACTAGCTATTTGAGCAGAAAAATTTTTTAAAGTTAAAGACATTTTCGTCTCATATAATGTTATTAACTAAGCAACTAAACAGTTAAAAAGAGAACTCTAAAGGGGTAGCAGGCTGCTAAACTGGCATTGTGTGGTAGAGGTGAGAGTAGCCCTGCTGTTTAGCATATGTCAATATCCATGGTGGGCATATTCCCATCTTTGCTGATGCCAAATTACCAACTGGACATCATGGAACTCTTGAAGAGAAGAGCACAGTCAACTCTGGCAAGCTGGGATAAGCCAGTGCCAGCACAGTATAAACCCTTAAGTTTCACCTCAGAGCTGGTTCTACATATATTGGAACAAATACAATTTGGATTAGCTGCTGCCACAGGAAGAAATTGCTGCTGCTGCTGGAGTGAAGAAGTGTTGCTATGGTGATAATGACAAGAAAAACAAGCAGACAGAAAGGAAATAGTCCCTGCTCCCTTCTCCAGCCTTGCATTCTCCCTGAAGTGTGGAGCCCAACAGGGAACCACGAACAAAGCAGAGGCATGGTTTTTAGAGTCCCAGCTCCAGCACCAGCATTAGAAAACAGAACATTGAAACTGACAGATGATAAATTCAATAATTGACACAGATACCTAGTGATACATGAGGTCACTAATATAATTAACAAATATCAACTAAGTCTAGTTACCTAATATCATATAGATTTGAACTCAATTCTTACTTCATATGATGTTCTTAATTGCTATATTATATTATGAATAAGTTTCAGCAAATTTTTTTTTGCTCTGGATGTTATGTTGATCTTTAACTTGCTTATCAAATAGATTACACTACAATTTCTATTTGTGGTGGTGACTCTTTTTAAAAATTTCTAACACATCCTTTGCTTCTTCTTGGAAGCAAATGCACCACAAATGAATGCAAATGAGAAATTGATTTAATGGAAATAGATCAGATCTGGCTTCTGAAAGAGCATACTTATTTTAAGTCTTCAATATATTCACATATCCACAAAACAAATAATTCAGTAGGAAGAAAATCTCATGGGATCAAGCATTTCCAATTTTGAACACAATTTTAAGATTTCCTTTCAGGTATCTAGGAAAGAAGTGTTGTATTAGGATGGCTAAATGGAGCTGGAACACGGAGACATTCAAAGATCTCTTTCCCATCACACAAAAATGGAATTGGAAAAAATATAAAGTACTATAGGTTCAGTGACACACACACACACACAAACATCACACTCAAAATACGAAAATACTGTATAGAGAGAAGATACAGAACTTGATAGAATTTAGATTCCATTAATTGTAAGATTCTCCATTAATGTATTACTAAAGAAAAAAGCTGTCACTTAACTTATGACAAATGCATGCTTTTAAGATATATCACAACTTCAGAATATTAAAACTTGAAGAACATTTATCTTGGAGTTATGAAGTATGATATAAATAAAGGATACAATTAGATATTTGTGTTAGTAATTACATATTAAGTGAAAGGGATTCTGTACTAGTGAGAAGAATGCTTTCAGCCTTAGTATGACTCTTCAGATATAAACTTTTTTATCCTTCATATGGTTTTTCTCTATTTCCACCAAATAATAAACTGAGGGGGAGTGTCATTTTTTGCCAGTATATCGAATTATAATTGAACGTAAGAAAACATTTTTTAAAAGTAAGATGTATTAGTTCTCTTCAAGAAGCAGATGTCAAAATGAAATTAGACAAGGCAGAAGTATGTTGAACTATGGAGTAGAGGAAGAAGGAGAGAGCCTTCAGACTGTGATACGGGTATCACTCTTCTTCCTGTAGGAGAGGGAAAGAAGGAGAAGGAGGGTTGGGATGGCAAGAATGTGTGACTGCAGCACTGCACCAAGAAAGGTTTGACAAAACTAATGTAGAGCCCCAAGGGTAAGTCATCTGTTGGAGGAATAACATGTCATGTTGGAATGGGTAGGCTTTCAGGCCCTGCAATGCACTGTCTTTGGCTGGGAATAGTTGTAAGAGCCATGGATCAGTAAAAATGAGGTAGATCCAGAAGGATAGCACCTGGACTGTCAATCACACTCCCTGCAGCAGGAGAACTGAGCAGAACATTTTTATATCCACCATGTAAGACCCAATAAGCACTGGAGGAAGACTGAGAATTTTTTTCAGTATGTGAAAATAAAATATCATCTAATGTTTTGGAATGAGATTCACTCTAAAGGAAGAGACAAACCTTAAGAACTATTTAAGTCTTTCTCAGCACTGCAATTTCATTACTACACATATCTGCATTGTGATCTACAATTGATGCAACTTTAGGAGCAAAAATCACAGCTGGAAATGAAAGACATTTACATTGCAAGACTGTTATTGAGGATGTACCAGATGATGATGTAGGAGCAATATTTATAAGTCTACAGATGATGCTGAATTAAGTAAAATGGTAATAATGAGCACAGTGTATTCATACACAGCACGACTTTAGCCATTTAATTACCGTGCTGGGCTAACATGATAAATGCACCTGGACACAAATCAATGGTAAATGGTTCCCAGAACAAAACATTCAAGAAAGCCACGTATACTAAGCAGAATAGTGTTTGCAATATGCAGCTAGAAATACTTCTAATGATAGACCATGGAGTTGAGGAAGCAGAATTCTAATTACATATTGAAACTGGCTCTGGTAGATGAGTGGGCTACTTCCTGGTTACAAATGTGCAATTTTGGCAGGTGCTGTTAGTCTTGGAAACACAATTTAATACACAAAATGTCTCTTTATGTCCTGAGGGAGAAGAGTAAATGCCTACCTTCTCCCTTTACTGAATCTGAACTCATAACCAGCACCCACATTTATTGCAGTTAGAAATTGTAGCAGGTAAGCCCATGTTTGTCTTTCTCAAACTCATTAACAGAGAGAAATATACACAATACCAGAGGGAAAAAGGTCATTTATAAACTGAGGACACTATACAATATTCATGCCATTTCCCATGAACTTAACCAACGACTACCTATCCTTTTTCCACTGTTTCTAAGATGATGGGAGCACAGGCTTATGGCCATTTTTATTTTCAAAATAACTGAACAAAAAATGCCTAGTAGCACAGGGCTGAGACACTATATGATATTCAATTATTATTTATGAATATATTATTAAGTTAATACAAATTTCTTCTTTGAAAATACTGCGTTTTAACATATTGGTCTTTGGAATTCTGTATCTTTTACTTAGTCTTAAAAACAACAATTTATTTTATTTAGGATCTTATAAAAAGACTAAATTTCCCTCTGACATATGGCTACACAGATTTGGCACATAAACTTGCAAATCTAGAGGCAATAAACCATTAATGATTTATTAATAAGCCACTAATGATTATTAATTTATTCAGTATTTCTTATGTACAGACAGAATTTGTATATCTGGAAAATGCAACAGGAAGTAAATATAGTAGGTATTTGTTGTATTTTGAGGTATAAAATATCCAATTACACACTGAGAAACAGTTACCATATCTGTTTAGGGCTTCTGCCTCCTCCCTCACTCTCAGGATGTGCAGTTCCTAGGAAGCTGACTATAACTCCATCCTCAGGAGCGGGATATATGAGCAATGAATGTGAACCTATCAGCTCATTCTACCCCCAATCTGGGTGGCTTGTCAATGGATATGGGCTCTTTACTAGGCCAATCAGAACTTTGAAGCTTCAATGCAAGTACTTTTTTTCAAACTTTATTTATTTATGTTTAAATTGCCATGTAAAATTGTAAGTATTTATCTTGTACAAGATGATGTTTTTAAGTGTGTGTGTATGTTTACACACGCACACACATATATACACACATATATTATATACACACATATATATGTATGTGTATATATAAAAAGTGGAATGGTTTACTGTAGCTAATTAACAAATACATTACCTCACAGAGTTATCACTTTCAGGTTGAGAGCACTTATCTGCTTGCTTAGCATTTTTCAAGAACAATACATCATTATTAATTGTATTTGTTTGAGCCGTTGGGGGAGTAGATTGAATCTCCTACTGAATGTAAACGTGAATGGATGTATGAGCTGGACCTGTTCCCATCATCTTGCTACCAGGTGGACCTGAGACTGAAGCCAACATAGCAGAAGGCAGAGCCAGAGATAGAGAATAAATTGAGCCCTGAAAACATCATCTGATCCCAACAGTACAGTGATAGCAGAGCCAGTTCTCTCCCTAGACATTTCAGTTGTGCAAGCCAATAAATTATCTCTTTATTGGGTCAATTTGGATCACACTTTATGCAGGCAACCACAAGTGTCCTGACTTTCAGATTACCCAATAGGGGGAGATAAGTGTGTTGGGGTAAGATACATTGAAATGACAAAGTAATAAGAAGTGAACGTGAAACTGATTTTGTTTAACATTATCATAATAATTCCTTTAAAATAAGCACATAATAATTGAATGAGCCAGGAATGTTGACCATAACAGAATACCAGTAAGGTGATTAAGATAAATTAGGGTGTCTTATATTATACCAACCCCTAGACAACTTTATCAGTTCAAATAATTATCTAGACTCTTCAAGAAGGAGGAAAATATGGCAAGAAAAACATAAAAGAAAAATAACACATGAAAGAAATTTAAAGATATTTTTCCCAAGACAGTAGTATAAATCATGGTAAGAAGGCTGGGATGTAAAAGCTAGGAAGGGACTTTGGAGAATGAAAATTGAACTGCAGGTGACATTTCCTCAAGATGAAGGTGTTTTGAATTCCTGTCCCACATCTTCCTGTCCCATTCGTCTTCTTTGCTCACCTGACAATCCCTTCTCTTAATAATGAGTGCCTCAAGTAAGCTTACTGATGGACTTGTAATTCACTCAACAGTCAACAAGTATTTCCTGAGCACCTACTCTAGGCAGGTGCTGTGTGAGCTGTGAGTGATATTGTCATAAACACAAGGATGGGCCCTTTCCACATAGAGCTTACTTTCTACCAGAATACACAGTAGAAAACAATTCATTATACAGACTTATTTTTTAAATGTTTTCAAATGTTCTATGGAAGATTATGACTACAGGAAATGACATGATTTGTAGGCTCAGCAAGTATATTCTTAAGAAAGTGGCATTAGAACTGTCCTTAGTGTAGGAGTCAACCAGGTAAAGAGGAAGTAGGGAGTTAGGCATATTTGAGAATCTGAAGAAAAACCAGTGAGGCTGAAACACTGAGGGCGCATGAAAAAGGAGCATAAGGTGAGGTGGGAAAAGGCAAGGGCCGGACCAAAAGGAACCTGGCCGTGAAGGATTGACGTCTTTATTCTTAAAGTAACAGGACTTTATTGGGGAGTGCAATCAGAGGTGCCGCATGATCAGATCTGTAATTTTAAAATATAATTCTGTGTGGATGGTTAGTGAAAAGACAGATGTGATGTTGGAAGTCACATTAGGAAGCTCTTAGAGCAACTCAAATAAGAAAGTTTTGGAGTTCATTAGGGTGTCAAAATGAGGTGAAGACAAGCAGTTAGATTCAAGAGATGTTTAGGTAATAAGTAATAATCTTTTCATTATTAAATATGCAAGAGGGGCAGATAAAGACTGAGAGATGCTTACAGTCATCCCTAGCTTTCTGGATTGCAAGAAAAGTAGGGGTTTTGTTTCCCAATCCATAGATACCAAAAATAGTCTTGATAGATGCCCAAGAGTATATGTTCACTTTTGTGAGATAAAATTTTGAGGTATCTGGAAACAGTAGGGAAATTGAGTAGGAAGGTAAATATATGAATCTGGACCTCAAAGGATGGATATGACAATACATATATAAAAATTTGAAAATAAAAGGCATATCAAGAGCAATTGAAAAGGCCACGAACATGATGAGATAGCCCAGAAAGAAAGTGTGAAATAAGAAGACAGGAGGATCCTTCTGAGATTCTCTGTTATTTTATTCTCCTCTATCGGGCCTATAAAAGTTGAAATAACTTCAGGGCTCTGTATAAGATCATAAAAATAGAAACAAGATGGGTCATCACAGACAGCAAGAAGAGACAATAACTCAGGGTGGAAGAAATGGTTAAGAGTATCAAATGCTACTGAGATCAAATAAGGTTTAGATTAATGTCCATTTGATTTAGTGTTATGGAGGCCATCGGTGACTGTATTAAGAGCTGGGGAAGTGAGTACAATAAGCATGAAACTGAAGTATCTTAAAAATAAATACAGAATCTCCATTATTAATACATCACATTCTAGTTTTCTTAATGATGAACATATACAAAATTAATTGTGATCTCTGATGAAACCTGTTCCTTGAGATGCAGTTGAAAGCTAAATAATATTTTTTCTGTTTTGAAGTAATCCTGCTTTGGAAGTAGAATCTGAGCAGAAATAGTTTCCAAATGCACAGATCAACTTAATAATAGTATTGTCATTGCCTCCAACATTTGTGTACCAAAAACTTTGTTATGATTAAACAGTGATGGCATTCGCAACTAAAAATGGAGGGTGGTACTTGCAGCTAAAATGGAAACTACCAAAAAAAGCAGTTATATATCAGCATTTGGAGGCAATGAGTTAGTCTGTGCTTGCTGACTGAAAGGAAAACTCAGCCAAGACCTGTTTGAATAAAACCTGCTAACTCAACAGGAGCTGAAGGATTGAGTTGGGCTACTTTTTCAGTTACCTACTTATATCATTTCATTTAAAGTTGGAGGGCTGTAGTCTCCAGTAAGACAGACAGACTGTATGACCTTTTATCCTCCCCTACTTTCTATGTCAGTAATTCGCTGGAAGCAGTCTTTTGAAGAAAATGGTATTTACAAAGTAGAGATGAGATCATTATTTGGTGAGAGAATTTATTGAGATATGATTCATTGTGAAAGTGAGAGATAAAGCAGGCCAAATCTTTAATATTCACTGTCAGGTGCAACAACTACTGTTTTTGGAGACATCTGCAGAAACAGAGCGTGTGTCGCTTTTCAGACCAAGTTTCTGTCTTAAACTTGAGGAACAGCTGTTTCTATTTGAGAAATGACAAGAAGAGTATAAATTTCAAAACATGTGCCACAAACATCTTTCAAAATCAACAACTTTAACAGTGGAAGACACTGACTTTTTTTCTTCTTTTTCTACATTTTCTACAAATTACTGTAAAAACAGCTCATTCATTAAAAAAGTGCATTGAGTTTGCTAACACAATGTTAGGTTCTGGGATATAAAGTGAAAATACGCTACATCCCTTACGGAAATGGACGTTGTGCCAGACCAGGCATAGAACTACATATATTACAAATTGAAAATGATAATTGGTATAACAGAAGTGTAAGAAAACTAATATGAGAGTGAATACCCTGGAGTGAGAAGAGAGTCACCTTATAGAATGTGGGACATATGGAGCTGTACTTGAAGGACCAGTATATTATTAATGGGAAAGACTGAAGGGTGGTTTATGATGGAGGGAACTGCATGAGCCAAGAGTTGGAAGTATGAACAGATATGGCTCATTTATTAAAAAAAAAATTGTCGGAGTGCCAAGAAAAGGAAAAAAAAATTGTTTCTATTTTATCTGAAGGTTAACACATGGAAAAGGACTTAAAGATATAGATATTTAATTATTTACCATTTATAAAATGGATAAATGAAAAGGGAAGAAAGATAAACTCTTCTACCATAGGTAAAGAGGCAGTATGTTCTATTTTTAGAAGCAGGACCCTGGAGGCAGACTACCTGGGCACGGATAGAGCACCTGCACTTGTAAGCTGTGTGACCCTGGGCAAGTTATTCAACCTTCCTGAACCTTGGTTTGCTCTTCTCTAAAATGGACATAAGAACATTACTTGGTAAACATGTTATGTTGGTTTATTAAGTGAGTTAACACATGTAAAGCCTTTGGACCTGTGTCTGGAACATAGTAATTCTACGTAATGTTCAGTCTTTGTGTTTAAAACCAAACACCGCATATTCTCACTCATAGGTGGGAATTGAATAATGAGAACACATGGACACAGGAATGGGAACATCACACTCTGGGGACTGTTGTGGGGTGGGGGAAGGGGGGAGGGATAGCACTGGGAGATATACCTAATGCTAGATGACAAGTTAGTGGGTGCAGCGCACCAGCATGGCACATGTATACATATGTAACTAACCTGCACATTGTGCACATGTACTCTAAAACCTAAAGTATAAAAAAAAAAAAGCTTCAGCCATTATTATTTGATAGGTTACAGCTCCACCTAGTGGTTGATGGGGTTTGGTACTGTTTTCGGTTTATTGGGATTCACATTGTTTTTCTGTATGTAGGCACCATGGGTGGCAGAGCATGTTTTCTCTCATGGTTTTTCCCTTGCTATTTTCCTATTGAAGTCAATGCATGCCTGTACTTTCTCTCAAAGAGAAGCAGATGGCGAAATACAAAGTTAAAGTCACCTGTTTTGGGTTTTAAAAAGCCAAAAAATTTTAGAGAAATTAAGGGATTCTCGGTTATGGACAGACTGCCCTGAAGTAAACAAAATGGACTATTTCTCCTAAACTGGAAGAGACATCTGGGGCTGATAGAGGGGGTAAGTGTGAAGAAAGATCTATTCTCTTCTTCCTGGTAGCTCTGCTAAGGAGGCCGAAATGTATACAGGTCAACTGGCGTTAAGGAAGGCAAGTGGAAGACTACGGGTAGCCCAAGCATGACACTGGATAAGACTATCTAAGGGGCTTGTTCAGCCTGGATGGTGCTGACCTGAGGTAACCTGTGTGACTCTGCAACCACTGTTGGTATCTCTTAAAGTTGGATTACATTTTAGGCCATGAGAAGCCGGGAAATTCCTATAGTGTTTGAGGTTCTTATTGTCCTTGCCAGTAATGTCAATGGTCGTGCACAATTCATTATGTAAAATATAAAATGATCTGAATTGCTCACCTGAGTTTATGGCTACATGATAGCTATATCCTGGTTGTCAATGAAAATAAAATTTTCATACAAATCTAGATTATTCTTTGTCCTCTGTTCTGCATTATCTCTGGTTACATGGTAAACAAAATAGAGTTGAACTCAGAAAGCTAAGTCTCAAAGGTTTTTCAAACTAACCTTTATCTCAGTTAAAAGAAATTCAAAAGTTTCCACCAGAAGTCACCACAAATCTAGGCCAAGTTGGTATCCTCAGCTTGCTTCCATTATTCTCCCAAGTCTAATTCTGACACCCTTCTAGACCACCTCCCTCTTTTCTCTGCATTTCAATACCAACTTTCCTCACACTACCAACTTCTCACTAAAAATTGTTTAAAAATTTTCCTTTCCTAATTTCTATGATAGCCCCAAGCATCCATTACTGCCGTCTGTCTCATGGCATTGGTCTGATTATCTACTTAAAGACACTGAGAATAAGGCTTAAAAGAACATAATTTCCCACAAGACATTTTCATTTTGTTAATACAGGGGAAATGTCAGTTATTGGAATGTGTGAGGAAAATAAATATAACACAGGACAATACCTTGGGCTGCTGTCTATTTATTGGGTTGTTGCAAAAGTAATTGTGGTTTTTGCCATTTTTTTAAATAATAGTTTTCTAGAATTTTAAACATGAAATCAATGTAGAAGTCTCAAGTAAAAATCTGCTCCTATCACTGGAAGTTAAAGAAGCTCTCCACTGATAACTTGTAGCACATATAATTCAAAAAGACACATCATTTTAAATACGTTCAGTCATTTGATTTTCATGAAAACCAGTTATAATAGATCATGTACTACCATCCTTAAATGAGCTACCATCAATTGCTCTTTACTTCTCAATGTTAAACATGCAAATGCTTTCTAAACTCAAAATTTTGCAAACTTTGTTAACTCTCCTTTTATTAATGCAATCATAATTATTAATTTTGAAGAGTTTTCATAAGTTTGATTCTACAATGAATATTTAAAGATAAGAGCTTTAGATAAAACTCATTTTCCCTTCACTCAGAATAGTAAGTCTATAGAAAATATTAGTTTGGCTTCAAAAATGGACTAGATTAAAAGTTACTTGGAAGCTTCTACATGTTGCTGAATAAAAGCAAAAAAACAGCAATCAAGGCTAAAGGAAAAACAAATGCAAGATGCACTTCTATGTTTAAAGGCTCTTTTCATACTCGTAGACTTCAGCTCCACAGAGAAAATATCTTGTTCATTGTTAATTTTTAGTAGATGTTGATCATGTATTAGCATTATAACTACCAAATGCTGAAGCTGAAAGTACCTTAGTCACAAGTGAGACTAGCCCCTAGTTTTCAGATAACGAGAGCCAGGGATCTAAGATCCACACACTTAACAGATTTGCTGCAGGCACAAATAAAGCCACGGAGACCTGGAATTATGTCTTGGTTTCCTAATTCATATTCCAAGACCATTCGAAGACTGGACCCCAAACTACATTTTTATCTATTTGGGAGTTAATGTTGATGTCCCACAGAACCCTACCTTCCCTATCGTGTCTATTAGAGAAACTCACTCTTTTCTTTCTAACTCTCCTCCATTCAGTTGATTCTAGATGCCACTATCATGCTTGCATCTTTGTCCTGATTCATCTTTCTGATTCTAGTCATATATCCTATTCTGCCCACTGCCAGCTAGATAAATACTACTAAGATGCAAATCTGATCATGTCATTCACCTCATTAAACTCTCCAAACAGTGATAAGCAATGCTTATTTGCCACTTATTAAGTGGAGTCTTTAGACTCATTGTTTCATTGAATCTTCACAATTGAGATGAGGAAACTGGCACCAAAAGACTAAAAATCTTGTCCTGGGTCCCAGCTAGTAAGTGGCAAAGGAAGTTTCACACTTCAGACTTCAAGCTCGTATCATGCTATGCTATGCTGCTTCTAGGACTCAACAGTGCTCTTAGTACAAATTCTGAACCCCTTCCACACCACAAAAGGTTGTTGGATATAGAGAATGCTAACAAGGAGTTGCTTACACCTTTGCCATTACTCTGGTTACCTGAGTATACTTAAGCCAGACTAAACTTATGATTCTCAATGTCCATATACTGTTTCTCTCCTCTGAAAAAGATGGGATTGAGAATGTCAGGGGCTAATTACTGGAAAGACATGATATTCTTCCACTTTCATGTCATTCAAAAATAAACATAATATTGAATCATTAAGTAAGTGTAAGAAAACAGAATAAAGTAATTTTTCCTATGGTAGACAGTCAGATATTTGGAATATCAAATTCTTTATACTTGTTTCTGATTGTTTTTAGATCTCTGCTTTTCTAAAGCAGAGAAACAACCTGATACAATTTGGCTTCGTCCCCACCCAACTGTCATCTTGAATTGTAACTCCCACATGCCCACGTATTGTGGGAGGAACCCTGTGGGAGGTGATTGAATTATGGGAGCCGGTCTTTCCTGCACTGTTCTTGTGACAGTGAATGAGTCTCATTAGATCTGATGGTTTAAAAAAAAAAACTGAGTTGCCCTGCACAAGCTCTCTCTGCCTGCCACCATCCCTGTAAGACATGACTTACTCCTCTTTGCCTTCTGCCATGATTGTGAGGCTTCCCCAGCCATGTGGAACTGTAAGTCCAATTAAACCTCTTTCTTTTGTAAATTGCCCAGTCTGTGGTATGTCTTTATCAGCAGTGAGAAAACAGATTAATATACAACCTGTACATAACAACCTGTAGTTTACTTGCCTATTGGATAAACTGGCATGCACTCCTGGGATCCCATTTTTTACGCATCCTTTTTGCCTAATTAACTTATTTCCAGATTATAGAAAGACTACCTAATCTTATAATGGTCTTCCCTGAAACTAGGTCAGCTCCCCAGATTTTGTCTTACCCCAACTCTCTGCACATCTCTTATGTAGCCCTTTATCACACTGCGCATCTATTAGTCTATCTCTCAAACAGCATAGTTATATACCCTTACAACCTAACAGATTTCAAGCAACCAATTGTTATTAATAAAAATAAGTAAGAGTTGAGCTCTATCCTTGTGGTGTGTTATAAATGCAACAAGATAAGAATTCAGAAACTTGAGTTCTAATTTTTGGTCTATGAGAAAATGTTTTATAATCCTTGATCTTGCCTCTTCATTCCCTAATCAATGAAGCATAAGAAAATTTAAATGTGTTTACCTACATCATAGAGACTTCATGAGCATCTATGGAGAAAATGTGAATTAAAACAATTTAAAAGGAAAACCATTGTTGGAGAAAAGCTTGTGTTATTTTCATGACTGTAAATTGTACCAGTATCTCTAAACATCATTTGTTACTAAACAGAACATTATGAACAATATAAAGGATTTCACCTTACAGCTCAGGCCTTGGGCCATTAAAGTTAGAATTATAAACCTGAGCCTTAGACATATGAAGCAGAGGGTGTAAAATATGACCAGACTACCACCCAATACGCCTGGATAAAGTCAATGGAGGATTCAGAGGATCTGGCTACTAACTTTATTTAGCAGATCGAGCTAGCATTGGATAAATAAACATGAGAAGAAACATGATTGATTTACATAATGAGCTGAATTCTATTTTGCCTTTTCCCTACTGGAATCAGTTGAGAAATTGTTTTAGCTGAAGGGACCTGCAAAAATTGTCTTCTGCTGTGGGGTGGAGGTGGGGGCACCTAAATAAGTATGATGTAAACACCTTGCCTGCATATCCACAAATCTTTTGGATGACAGTGCCCAAAATACAGGTATGACCAATTTTGTATGTGTAGACACTGTTTACTTCCAAAATTCAGATTAGTGTTTCCTACTGGAAAAATGCTGCCCTAACATATAAATGACTTGATGCCTAGATTTATTCCTTAACTAGTCTTTTAGCCTGAGACGTTACTTTATTTACTTAATCTATGTTAGGTTCTTTATCTATGAAAATGAGTAGAAAATACCATTTGCATCTACCAGGTAGCGTTATTATAGAGATTAAACTCCAAAAGAGATGGGGAGAATGTTTGAAGCATTAGGGGTTCTGCAAGGGATAGAGAACTTGGCCTCCACGCCACAATAAGACCATCGATGGACACACTGGATACTAAAATTAGTCTAACAATTGGAGTGCTGGGATTATTAAGTAAAATAAGGGTTGCTTGAACACAAGGCCTGTGATATACCAACAATTAATCTGATAACCCAGATAGCTATTAAGTGACTAACAGGTGGGTGATGCAGATAGCATAAATATGCCAGACAAAGGGATAATAAATGGACACAGTGGGATGGTTGAGATTTCATCAGGATACTCAGAATGGCATACAATTTAAAACTTACAAGTGTTTATTTCTGGGATTTTCCATTTAATATTTTCAAACCATGGTTGACCTCAGGTAACTGAAACCATGAAGGGAAAGCTGCAGATAAGAAGGGAGAATTGGGCAGTGCAAGGACACCTTTTCTAACCACTCAGATAACCCCACTGTTAAAATTCTTTTCTACTTAATTTGCTCTATAGCCTCCTTATATCTCTCTCCACACACAAACACATATGTATGTCATCATCGGTTTTTTGTTTTCAACTATTTAAAAGCAAGCTGCAGATAGGATATCTCCAACACCCCTAAATGCTTCAGTGCTTATTTCAACCAAATAATGTCTCCGTCTCCTATCTAACTACCATAAACACTTCCAAATCAGAAAATCAACGCTGATACGACACTTTCTTTCTTCCTGGTCCAGAATGTCATCTAGTAATACCCATTAACTTAATTGCTGTGTCAATTCAGTCTTCTCCAAACTACATGTTTATTAGTCTTTCTCTGTATTTAATATCCTGGATAGATTTAAAATCTATGCGTCTTATATTTTGTAGGAAGATCCTTAATTGCATCTGTCCAGTGTTACCTCATAATCAGACCCATAACACTTTAAATAATTTTAAAAAATAATTTTGAGGTCTTCTTTATGGCATCATATCAGGGACAGGCAATATCTGTCCATCCCACCACTAATGGCGTTAACCATAAATGCCTGGTCCCATAATGTCTGCCTCACTGTAAATTCATAATATTTTTGGTAATCAGTAAATATTTTTCCAGAGTATGCCAATGCCCTGTTCTTCATTAAACCTTTCCTTATTAGCTTTAACCTCAATTACTGACTATTACATGAAACAACTAGCAATATGATGATTGCTAAACTCTGATGTTCAATTTCTTTTTCCCCCTACATTTATTATGGGCATTCTACCACAAGGAAGAGGTTTCCACTCTCACCATCAACTATACATTTATTCATACATTTATTTATATCAGTATAAACTCATGGATTTCTATTTTACTCAATGTGGTGCAATCCATCACTACCATTATTTACTTTGATGCTCTAATTGTACCATATTTGTCCAGAAGGAGTCCCTTCAAGCTGGCTCTTGTGGCCTCTTGACATGTCACCAATATTCTTTGACGATTTACCACAATATATTGTAGGCCCATCTTATTTTCTTTTCAGAGCCCTTGAATGTAGCATTTCAAAAATATTTATTTAAAGACCCCTGGTGATATTTAGATATCAACATCTGGGTGCTGGGTATGTTCATTTCTAGTGAGATGCCTTCACTTTCATTATTTCTAGGTTTTCTGGAAGATCAAGGAATGTAATATATGAATATCTATGTATGCATACATATAAGTATGTAGATTCAGAAATTTTCACGTATATAAGTGTGTGTATATATATACACATACACACATATATACATACATATATATGTATATGTCTCGTATAGGTTAATAACCATAACTCTAATTATATTCTGACAAATCAATGGACATATTTCTTTCTACCCTTTCAGTATTTTGAATTACTTTCCCCAGTTAGAAACTTGGCTTTCACTATCCATAGTGTATTTTTTATACACTTATTTGTTCAATATTATCAGTTTCACAACTGTGCTCCCCTTTCATCTGCTACCTCTGCACCCATCCCCTTTAGCACCTTGTAACCTAGACTGCTTTGTGTAGCTTCCTCTACCCTCAAATGCTGTATCCTTGGGTGCTAGTGAGCACACAGCCAGAATTCTTCCATGTGGCATCTCCTAACCTGCCCACATCCTTGGCCACGGGTAAGCACATTGTCACTGTGTCTTGGAATATCTCCTCTGTTCACCTCTAATTACTGATCTCCAAGCCCTCAGGCACCTCTCAAACACTCTGCAGTGTGAAGAAAGGAAAAGGAAACTGGGAAGAACAAGGACAATGGAAATGGAGGATTATTCTTGGTTTTTACATGCCCTTCCATTATATCAGACTGTCAGCTGTGACTTTTCCTGTTGTCAATATGCCCATCTCTACCGTATCATCCCCCAACTTCCACACATCTGATATTTCCATCAAATCAGTGTAATAAAGATACTTAACCTGTCTGTGCAGTTACTTCCAAATCTGTATTATGGCATAATAATGATGCAGAGTTCATATGGTTGTTGTGGGGGTTGTATGTGCTTAAAATAATGACAAAGAGTGAGTGCTGAATAGACCCTAACAATTGTTTAATTCCTATTTGGGCCATGTGATGGCACTAGAAGCCCTGTTTTCAGTATTTGGTGGCTGGCAGTAGACATTTCCTGGCAGTCTGTTGGCTCATGGAAGATCTGACCAGAGAAGCAGATAAGTGTTTTTGAAAACTTTGTTCATAAAGAAACCGGCTATAGGTCAGGGACACTTTCATTGTGACCAAACAAGATCAGCGCATGAGGTCATGTGAATCACAAATGCTATTCTTCACAAAAGTAAAGTGTGAAAAGTTTCCATGGGCTAAAATGACTGGAAAAAAAGAAACATAATACTTTAAACTCACACCTTTCTTGACCTTTTACTTCCTTTTGCAGCTCAACAAATGTCATTAATGCTATTTGAGGCTCTTTGTTCTGTGTTACCCATCCTGAATTGTGTTTCATGGACAGGCCTTCTTGAATAAGTTCTCTTTGGCGTGCTGTAATTTTTATCTCTCCACTTACTAGAAATGAATGGGAAACTTATATATATACAGACTGACTTAGGAGAATATACTAACTCCTAATCCTTCTGTCATTCTTTGAGTCTGGTGCTATTCGTAGCAAGTGCTGCACTGTTGCTTCAATGGTGTCAAGCTATCGGTGGAAATGGGAAACAATCTGATCCAGGTGTGAAGATGCAGAGCAGAAAATGATGGTAAATTGTGACAGTAGTAACCCAGTTCATCCTAAGGAGCAGATGGAATTGATTATTTACCACCCTTTCAAGAACTTGGTGCTTGATTTACCATTGTTCTAGTGACTATTACTCACCCTACAGATAACCAGAGAAAAGATTCCTTATAGAACCTACACTGCTTTTTTTATTAGTATGTCCCTGGTTGTCACCCTATTGTAACGGGATCATTCTTTCTTCTGAGATAGATGACAGAGCACGAACATCCTCAAATAACATTGACTAACTCTCCCCAGAGTCCTTGACCAGGCCATTTATCTACTGAAATACATTTTTAACACTTTCAAAACAAAGAAACCCAGCATATGGCAGTTAATTTGGATCTTAACAACTCTGTACTTTGAAAAGACAAACGATCAGCAAGCTGTTTCAAACCTTAACCTATAATTTGAGAGGAAAAATTTATTATCCAAACAAAACTCCTTTAATTAATCAAAACTTAACATTAAATTCAGAATTAAGTTATGCCACCAAGCCATCTGTTCCAAGAACACACAGGCATTCTCCTCTCCTACTGACAAAATACTTTGTCCTATGTAAGTTTGCAAACATGTTTTTTAAAACTTAATTAAACTCAGGCATTGTGTTATTCATTAAACATATCTTAATGACTTTTAATCAAGAGTTGGCTGGCATAAAAAGCTATTTAACATTTCTGTGAAAGAGAAAGGCAACGGATAATTAAGAATATAGCAAAAAAAGAAGCGATCAACTTGTCAGGCACAGAATGACAAAGAAGTGAAAGTTTGTCTTATTGGTAATAATGACAAAATTCACCTGATCTGCCATGAAATCATGATCCAACCTTCCATTATTTAACTTCTAGACTTTTTAAGCAAATTGGAGTTCAGTTATCCAGTAATTTTGAATGCACAGAATGCAAGTAAGCCTGGGAAAGAAGAAAAGTCTGAATCATTTATGAGTGAACAAAAAGTAGACATCCTAAAGCATGCATCAATAAGCATGCCTCATTGAATGGTTCAAAATTTACTAATGATGCTACAAAAATATACCTGCTGATAGGGAAGAAGAGAGAAAATGTTAAATACACAGTCAAACAGAATTTAAAAAATCTGTATATGGCTCTTTCCCTTAGGGAGGTATGGCTTATATATTTCAGGAGCTTCTGAAAGCATTGCTGTATTATAAGTGAAGATAAATAATGATTCAGGAATAATGTTACATTATGCCTACTGCCTACAATGTAAGAAGGTAAACAATTATGTGTTGCATCTAATTTTGTATAAACTTAAATTTAAAATAATTTAGGTGCATCCCAAATACCTGTTTAGTAGGACAATTTGTTCCCCTAGTATGTTAGGTTTGGAAAATTTTTCTTTACTTTTATGGTCCAAGTTAATTTGGTCCAAGAACTTTAAAAGACACTAATGGTAGACTATGGATACAATTCGATAGACTAGATTCATAATATATTCCATGTCAGCCAATTGGAAGATAATTTTAGGTGAAGGGAAGAGCTGAGTTTTCTAGAGATCCCTTCCATAAGTTGTGAAGCATGATTTAGTATTCATGTCAAAATATAAATAAATGCCAAGGAGCTATGTTTTAAAGTGTTTTTCAAACACTTTTCATTACAACTTCCAAGTTTCCTGAATGTAGGTATTCTAAAGTCATTCAATATCCTTTCCTTTCTTTTCTTTTTCTCTTTCTTCTCCTTTCTTCCTTGCTTCCCTCCATCATACCCACTTTTCCACCTTTATTCCTTTATTTGGTTCTAATACATTATGCTGATTTAAAACAAATCTTTACCATGTTTCCATTTCCAGTTGAGATAGACCAAACTTTATGAAAAACTAAAACAGTGAGATAAAATTTTAAGACATATATTTCAAACCACTGGAGGGCTACAAATGCAGCAAACAAGAAATAAAATTCTGGAGAGATAGAAAAAAACATATATAGAGAGGTCTACATTTATATAAAACTATTAAGTGAAAATAAACTGCTATATTATTCCAGTCACTGCTGTATTGGTGTATCAGTCACTTGCATTTGAAGTTAACTCTAATGAATAAAGCTATTCCGTGCTAGAATAGAGTCCAACCTAGCTTTGATGATTTAAATTTCACTAATTTGTATGCTGCCATAGAGCACTTGAACTTCAGAACCTTTGAGAAAGGGATTGAGGAGAAATATATGATCAGAAAAATGCAAAGAGCAACCCTATGAAATTATTCAGTGTTCGATTTTCTTCATCCTTCTCTGCTAGAAATGTAATTGGCTGTTGGGGAAGCTTCATGCCCATTTTCCTGCTCTCAGATAACATAGAATAATTATTGAAGACTCTATTAATAACTCTGCCAGAGGAGACAATATTGAATTTATATTTCAGGAACTGGCCTGTAAGTGTTTGCTCAGCTCCTCACTAGCTGTGTTAAATTGTCAAATACTTTACCCTCTATGAACCTCAATATTTTCATCAATTTGATGAATCATGTAAATGACTATAATAATTACTACCAGAGGGTGGGGCCAAAATGGCAGGGCCAAGATGACAGACTAGAAGCAGCTCATCTGTGCAGCTCTCTTGGAGAGGAAACAAAAGGGCTGGCAAGGCCAGGCATGGTGGCTAATGCCTGGAAAGCCAAGGTGGATGGATCACTTGGTCTCTAGTTCAAGACCAGCCTGGCCAACATGGTGAAACCCTGTCTCTACTAAAAATACAAAAATACAAAAATTCCCGGCATAGTTGGAGGCACCTGTAATCCCAGCTATTCAAGAGCCTGAGGCAGGAGAATGGCTTGCACCTGGGAGGCAGAGGCTGTAGTGAGCCAAGATTATGCCACTACACTCCAGCCTGGGTGCCAGAGTGAGACCCTGTCTCAAAACAAAAAAAAAAAGGGTGTAGGGGGTGGGCCTTGTGAACACTAACCCTGCAGGCCAATCATCTGAGAAACCACACTGGGATCCATCTAGGCAGCAGGGGAACACAGAGAATAGAGAGGAGCAAAGTTGGGTGCCAGCCTATCTAGGTTCAGTGTGGAGGCAGGGGAACCTTTCCTACACAGAAGAGGGTGAGTGAGTGAGAGCCCTCAGAGCAATTCATGCTCACCACAGGGACCTGTGCAAGACTGGAAACAGGAGAATCCCACTGGCCACCCCACAACTCCATACCATGCTTCTAGAATGAGAGAGAGAGCCACCTGGAGATTTTGTCAGGGCAACTCTTGAGTCCAAGGAGACCACCATGAACCTTGAGAAATAGAGGGGAACAGCACTGGTGCCACAGCCCCAGTAGAAGCTGCAGTTGTAGTGCCTGGGAGCAGTGAGATTGCTCTACCTCAGCTTACCAGACAGTACTTAGTGCATACTTCTGGTCCAGCCATCTTGCTTCTGCCTGAACTCAACCAGCGACTCCACCAACCCTCACCACTGGCAGCCAAGCAAGCAACATTTGCTAGGGCTTCGAGTCCAGCAGTCCTGTTTTGTGTAAACTCAGTTGGAGGGCACAGCCTCCTGTTGTCTTCAGAAACACCCAGATGGCAGAGCACATGACCCTACCCACCTCCACCACTGGTAGCTAGGCAGGCAATGTTTGCTACAGCTTTTGGCCCAGTGGCCCCACTTCTGTGTGAACTCGGCTGGAGGCTGCAGCTTCCTGTTGTCCCAGGAAACACCCAGATGGCAGGGCACATGACCCCACCTGCCCCTACCACTGGTAGCCAGGCAGGCAGCACCTGCTAGAACTTCTGGCCCAGTGGCCCTGCTTCTGTGTGAACTCAGCTAGTGGGTGCAGTCTCCTCTTATTCCCAAGAAGCACCCAGATGGCAGGGTAGGTGACCCAAGGCATCCCCACCACTGACACCCTGGCAGGCAATGCTTGCTAGAGCTTCCAGCTCATTGCTTCTGCTTCTGTGAGAACTCAACTGGAGGGCACAGCTTCCTGTAGTCCCAGAAAACACCTGGATGGCAAAGCACACAATTCCACCCATTCCTGCCACTGGTAATAAGGCAGACAATGCCAATTAGAGTCTCTGGTCCAGGGTCCTGCTTTTGTGGGAACTCAGCTAATGAGGACAGCATCCCACTGTCCCAGGAAGTACCTGTATGGCAGGGCAAGTTATCCCCATGCCCACCCCCACCCTGTGCTGGTAGCCAGGTGAGCCACATCTGCTATTGCTTCTGGCCCAGTGGTCCTACTTCTGCCTGAATTTGCCAGGAGATGCATCCTCTTGTAGCCATTGAAACACTCGGATGGCAAGATGGGCAACTCCACCCACCCCTGCCTCTCATAACCAGATAGGTGACACATGTTAGGTCTTCCAAACCAGCAGTCCCACTTCCAGCTGAAACCTGCAGACAGATGCAGCCCCATGTTTGCCAGGAAGCAGACAGATAGCAGATTACGGCCAACTTGGCAAAGATATAGCTTGTCTGCTAACTGTCTCTGCCATATGGAGCCCTGTGAAACAGAAAACCCAACAAAAGAAATGTATACATAGAGACACTAATCAGAGAGGGATTCTCCAAGATCCAAGAGTGGACCAGAATTGAAGCCAGTCAACTGAATCCACATTGTCTTACAAATCAAACCCCCAAGAACATCAAAAAAGAAAAAAGCAAAAAATTTCATCCAAAGGACAGCAATGTCAAAGATTGAGAATACATCAGCCCACACAAATAAGAAAGAAACAGCACAAGAACTCTGGCAACTCAAAAAGCCAGCATGTCTTTTTAGCTCCAAACAACCACTTGTTCCACAGAAATGGTTCTTAACAAGGCTAAATTGGCTGAAATGTCAGAAATAGAATTCAAAATATGGGTAGGAATGAAGATCATTGACATATAGCAGTTAGTCAAAACTCAATCCAGGAAACCTAAGGAATACAGGAAAAAATATACAAAATCACCATTATAAGAAGGAACCAAACTGATCTGATACAACTGAAAAACACAAGAATAATTTCATAATGCAATCACAAGTATTAACAGCAGAATTGACCAAGCTGACAAAAGAATCTAAGAGCTTCAAAACTGGATCTCTGAAATAACTCAGACAAAAATAAAGAAAAAAAATAAAGAATAATGAACAAATTGGCCTTTGAGAAATGTGGGATTATGTAAAAAGACCAAATCTGTGACTTATTAGTGTCCTTGAAAGAGAGGGAGAGAAATCAAGCAACTTGGAAAATGATATTTCAGGATACCATTTATGATAATTTCTCCAACCTCGCTAGAGAGACCAACATTCAAATTCAAGAAAGGGAAAGGTTCTTTGCAAAATACCACCCAAGACCATCCCAAAGACACACAGTCATCAGATTCTCCAAGGTCAAAATGAAAGAAAAAGTGTTAAAGGCAGCTGGAGAGAAGGGGTAGGTCACCTATAAAGGGAACCTCACCAGGCTGATAGCAGATCTATCAGCAGAAACTCTACAAATCAGAAGAGATTGAGGCCTACATTCAGCATTCTTAAAGAAAGAATTTTCAAAAAAATTTCATACCCAGCCAAACTAAGCTTCATAAGTGAAGGAGAAATAAGATCCTTTTCAGACAAGCAAATTCTGAGGGGATTTGTTACTACCAGATCTGCCCTGCAAGAGATCCCAAAGGGAGAGCTAAATATGAAAAGGAAAGATCACTATCAGCCCCTACAAAAACACACTTAAGTACATAGACCAGTGGCACTATGAAGCAGCAACACAAAAAGTCATCGTAATAACAAGTGAACAACATGATGACAGGATCAAACCCACACATCTCAATAGTAACCTTAAATGTAAGTGGATTAAATGTCTCAATTAAAAGACAGAGTGGCTAGTTAGATAAAGAAGCAAAATTCAACAGTATGCTGTCTTCAAGAGACCCATTTCACATGCAATGACACCCATAGGCACAAGGTAAAGGGATGGACAAAAATTTACCAAGCAAATCAAAACCATAAAAAGGCAGGAGTTGCTGTTCTAACTTCAGACAAAACAGACTTTATACCAACAAGGATCAAAAATAATTAAGAAGGGAATTACATATTGGTAAATGGCTCAAAGGCTAAACGACAAGACCTCACTATCTTAAATATATGTTCACCCATCACAGGAGCATCCAGATTCATAAAGCAAGTTCTTAGAGACCTAAAAGATGACCTAGATAACCATATAATAATGGAGGCAGATTTTAATACCCCACTAATATTTTAGACAGACCATCAAGGCAGAAAACTACCAAAGACATTTGTGACCTAAACTCAACACTTGACTAAATGGACCTAATAGACATCTATATAACTTTCCACCCGAAAACAACAGAATACACATTCTTCTTATCTGCACATGGCACATACTCTAAAATCGAACACACAATAAGGCATAAAATAATTATCAGCAAATTAAAGAAAACAAATCATATCAACCATGCTCTCATACCACAGTGCAATAAAAATAGTAATCGATGTTAAGAAAATCACTCAAAACCATACAATTACATGGAAATTAACCTGCTCCTGAGTAACTTTTGAGTAAATAATGAAAATAAGGCAGAAATCAAGAAAGTATTTGAAACTAGTGTGAAAAAACATATGATAATCTCTGGGACAAAACAAAGCAGTGTTAAAAGGGAAGTTAATAGCACTAAATGCCACATCAAAAAGTTACAAACATCTCAAATTAAAAACCTAACATCACAATTACAGAGTCTACAGAAACAAGGGAAAACTGACCCCAAGGCTAGCAGAAGACAAGAAATAACCAAAATCTGAGCTGAACTGAAGGAAACTGAGACACGAAAAACATACAAAAGATCATAGAATCCAGGACCTGTTTTTTTTTTGAAAGAATGAATAAGATAGATAGACCATCAACTAGACTAATAAAAAAAGAAGAGACAATATCTAAATAAACACAATCCAAAATGATAAAGGGATCTTATCTCTGACCCCACAGAAATATAAAAACCCTCAGAGACTATTATGAACACTTCTATGTACACAAGCTATAAATCCAGAAGAAATAGATAAATTCCTGGAAACATATAACATTTTGAGATTGAAGCAGGAAGTGATAGAATCCCTCAACAGACCAATATTGTGTTCTGAAATTGAATCCATAATGAAAAGCCCAGGATCATATGGATTCACAGGTGAATTCTACCAGATGTATAATAAAGAGTTGGTACCATTTCTACTGAAATTATTCTAAAAAATTGAGGAGAAGGAACTCCTTCCTAACTCATTCTATGAGGCCAGCATCATCTTGATACCAAAACATGGCAAAGACACAACATAAAAATAAAACTTCAGGCCAACATCCTTGATAAACACAGATGCAAAAAAAAAATCAACAGAATACTAGCAAACTGAATCCAGCAACACATCAAAAAGCTAATTTACCCTGGTCAAGTAGACTTTTATTCCTGGGATGCAATGTTGGTTCAACATACACAAATCAATCAATGTGATTCACCACGTAAACATAACTCAAACCAAAAATCACATGATTATCTCAATAAATGCAGTAAGGCTTTCAATAAAATTCAGCAGCCCTTAATGTTAAAAGTCCTCAACAAATTAGGCATTGAAGGAACATACCTCAAAATAATAAGAGTCATCTATGACAAACCCACAGCCAACATTATACTGAGTGGGCAAAAGCTAAAAGCACTTCCACTGAAAACTGGCACAAGAAAGGATGCCTTCTTTCACCACTATTATTCAACATAGCACTGGAAATCCTAACCAGAGCAATCAGCTAAGAGAAAGAAATAAAAGCCATCCAAATAGGAAGAGAGGAAGTCAAACTATCCCTGTGTGCAAATGATATAATTCTACACCTAGAAATCCCCATAGCTTCTGCTCAAAAGTTCCTTGATCTGATAAACAACTTCAGCAGAGTCTCAGGATATGAAATTAATGTACAAAAATCAGTAAACATTCCTAGACACCAACAACATCCAAGTTGAAGGCCAAATCAAGAACACAATCTCATTCACAATAACCACAAAAAGTATAAAATACCTAGGAATCCAGCTAACCAGGGAGGTGAAAGTTCTGTATAACATAAATTATAAAACACGGGTCAAAGAAATCAGAGATCACACAAACAAATGGGAAAACATTCCATTCTCATAAATAGGAAGAATCAACATTGTTAAAATGGCTGTACTATTCAAAGCAATTAGAGATTCAATGCTATTCCTTTCACACTACCAATGGCATTCTTCACAAAACTAGAAAAGAAAAACTATTTTAAAATTCATAGGAAACCAGACAGGAATCCAAATAGCCAATGCAATCTAAGCAGAAAGAACAAAGCTGGAGGCATCACACTATCTAACTTCAAAATATACAAGGATACAGAACTGAAACAGCATGGCATTTGTACGAAAATGAACACATAGACTCATGAAACAGAATAGAGAGCCACACATCTATAACCGTCTGATTTTCAACAAAATCTACAAAAACAAGCAATGAAGAAAGGGCTCCCTACTCAATAAATGGTGCTGGGATAACTGGCTAGCCATAGGCAGAAGATTGAAACTGGAACCCTTTCTTACACCATATCCGAGCATCAACTCAAGATGAATTAAGAATTAAATTTAAAACCTAATACCAAAAAAATGCTTGAAGATAACCTAGGAAATACCATTCTGGACATAGGACCTGGCAAAGATTTCATAATGAAGATGCCAAAAGTTGATGCCCCCCACCCCCGCCTCCACATAGAAAATTAACAAATGGGAACCTATCTAAAACTAAATAGCTTCTGCAGAGTAAAACATACTATCAACAGAGTAAGCAGGCAACCTTCAGAATGGAGAAAATTTTTTGCAAACTATGCATCCAGCACAGGTCTTATATCCAGAATCATAAAGAACTTAAACAAATTTACAAGCAAAACCCCCAAAAAATTTTATTAAAAAGTGGGCAAAGGACATGAACAGGCAATTAAAAAAATACATACACATGGGCAACAAGCATATGAAAAAATGTTCAATGTCACTAATCATTAGAGAAATATAAATCAAAATCACAATGAGTTACCATCTCATAACAGTCAGAATGGCCATTATTAAAATGTCAAAAAATAACAGATGCTGGTGAGGATTCAGAGAAAAAAGAACATTTATACACTGTTGGTGGGAGTGTAAATTACCTCAACCATTGCGGAGAATAGTTTGGTGATTTCTTAAAGAACTCAAGACAGAATTACCATTTGACCCAGCAATCCCATTATTGCATATATATCCAAAGGAATATAAATTGTTCTACCATAAAGACATATGCATGTGTACGTTCATTGCAGCAGTATTCAAAAAGGCAAAGACATGGAATCAACCTAAATTCCCATCAATGGCACACTGGATTAAAAAATGCGGTACATATACACAAAGAATTAGTAGGCAGCCATAAAAAATGAAAGCATGTCTTGTTCAGCAACATGGATAGAGCTGGAGGCCATTATCCTAAGCCAACTGACACAGGAACAGAAAACTAAATACCACATATTCTTACTTATAATTAAGAATGAAACTTTGAGTACATATGGACACAAAGAAGGAAACAACAGCCACCAGGGTACACTTGAGGGTGGAAACTGGGAGGAAATTGAAGACCAAAAATCTACCTATCAGGTACTATGCTTATTACCCGGGTAACAAAATAATCTGTACATCAAACCCCTGTGACAGGCAATTTACCTATATAACAAACCTGCACATGTATCCCTGAATGTAAAATAAAATTTGAGTAATAATAACTACCATTTATTATATAACTAAATTGAAACATTAAAGTGTTTTAAAATATTTACAATTTATTTTAAAATGCTAACAAATGTAACAACATTATGTTATGTTTGCTACACATCAGCCAAAATTCGCTGCAATTCCATGGTTCATTATAACTATCCTTGAAGGGCTATGCATTTCTATACCTGTGGTGAATCCTCTGTGGACTTGAGACTTCACTGACCTTATTGCCCATTAAGGACTTCTTCTTTCATTTTTGAGATGTTCCCAGGACATCACCTACACTGTCTCCTTTTACTCAGCTGCTTCCTCAGCGTGTTGACAAGTACCTACCTCTGTTACCAATGATTCTTTAAGACAGTTGGAAAGGTGAGCACAGTTGGGATTCACCAATGACACCCAGTCTCTTCACAGGGATGAGGACAGTGATATCAGCATAGCCTCACCCTGACTTCAGTCCTAACCTAAAAGTATTGCTGATAGAGGACAGTAACACTTAGTAAGAATTTGTGGTGTATGTGCTCTATGAAAGCTTTCATGAAATGGAAGTTCAAAACAAAGATTAATTTATGTGTCAATGCCCTATTCTAGGAAGGATCCTGGCTTGACTTGATATTATCAGGACAGCTCAACTTTCTTCTCTTCACCCACCCCTAAAACACACACACAGACACACACAGACACACACACACACACACACACACACACACACAGAGTCTTTTTTCCTGAAATAACCTAAGCCATCTTCATAGTTTGGCACCTTGGTCAATCAAAACTTAGTTGGAAATAAGAATTTTTTTTCTTCACTCCCACCTTTCTAAATTCTCACTTTCTGATCCAATGTTAATTTCTAAAAATGGCTGACTATTGTGTTCCACTTTTTTTCAAAAGAAAATTACCCCCTCACTGTCAATTATATGCTCAATTTTTTTGATATCAGAATCCCAACTTCTTCCAAGAAGGGTACAATTCTGGGTTCATCCATATTCATGTCAGTTTAAGCTTGCAAAAGCTTTTTTGCTGATGAAATTATTGGATTATATGATATCCGTCATTGATTACTGCTGAAGAGCAGAAATCTGTGAGAATAAAATTGGCCTAAGAATGTCCAGTTGAGGAGAGAAATTTTCAGGGGTAAGATGCTTCATACAGGCAGCAGAAACTCAGGGATGTGGGACTCCAGGAGGAGGAATGTGGAAGCTGAATTTGTGAGTAGCAAAGAGGATTTAAGAGGTGCTGAAGGCCAACCTCTGCCCAGTCAATATATTTTAGTCAATCATGTTGGGTTAATGATATGGTTTGGTTGTGTGCCCACCCAAATCTCATCTTGAATTGTAGCTCCTGTAATCCCCACACTTGGCAGGAGGGACAGGGTGGGAGGTAATTGAATTACAGGGTCAGGTCTTTCCCATGCTGTTCTTGTGATAGTGAATAGTCTCATGAGATCTGATGATTTTATAATGGGAAGTTTTCCTGCACACATTCTCTTGCCTGCCACCATGTAAGATGTGACTTTGCTCCTCATTCAATTTCTGCCATAATTGTGAGGCCTCCCCACCCATGTGGAACTGTGAGTGAATCGAATCTCTTTTCTTTATAAATTACCTAGTCTTGGGTATGTTGTTATTAACAGTGTGAGAACAGACTAATACAGTAAATGCAACATGCTTGACCAGAAGACTCCCAATCAAACATGTAGAGAAAGAGAGAGACATGGGAAAATAAATAATTAAACAAACAATAGGAATAAAGTAGGATATCATAGGCATCCAAAGATTAAGTATTTCACAAGAATATGTGTATTTTCCTGTGAGGATTTTCTGAGAGAGAGAGATTAGAAGTAACTCAAATTCTAAAAGCCACAAGCAGTGTTTACATTTATTCATTCCAATGTCCCCATCTAATACATGAGGAAACTATTGTCCATAGGAGTCAGACCCTCAGAGATTATGTTACTAATCCAGTGACACAAAGGGATTATTTCAAAACCATGATAAGAAGCTTATCATCAGTCATACATTCCTGATATGGTTTGACTCTGTCCCCACCCAAATCTCAT
Organism: Pongo abelii; assembly: GCF_028885655.2. Taxonomy (NCBI): domain Eukaryota; kingdom Metazoa; phylum Chordata; class Mammalia; order Primates; family Hominidae; genus Pongo; species Pongo abelii. The sequence continues at coordinate 57,953,004 of NC_072002.2, read as the reverse complement.
CTTGAATTCCCATGTGTTGTGGGAGGTACCTGGTGGGAAGTAATTGAATCATGGGGCAACTCTTTTCTGTGCTGTTCTTATAGTAGTGAATAAGTCTCATGAGATCTGATGGTTTTAAAAAGAGGAATTCCCCTGCACAAGCTCTCTCTTTTCCTGCTGCCATCTATGTAAGATATGACATGCTCTTCTTTGCCTTCAACCATGATTGTGAGGCTTCCCCAGCCAGGTGGAACTATAAGTCCAATTAAACCTATTTTTTTTGTAAATTTCCCAGTCTCTGGTATGTCTTTATCAGCAGCATGAAAATGGACTAATACAGTAAATTGGTACTAGTAGAGTGAGGTGCTGCTGAAAAGATACCCGAAAGTGTGGAAGCGACTTTGGAATGGGGTAACAGGCAGATATTGAAACAATTTGGAGGGCTCAGAAGACAGAAAAATGTGAGAAAGTTTGGAACTTCCTAGGGGCTTGTTGAATGGCTTTGATCAAAATGCTGATAATTATATGGTCATTAAAGTCCAGGCTGAGGTGGTCTCAGATGGAGATGAGGAACTTGTTGGGAACTAGAGCAAAGGTGACTCTTGTTATGTTTTAGCAAAGAGACTGGTGGCATTTTGCCCCTGTTCTAGAGATTTGTAGAACTTTGAACTTGAGAGGTGATTTAGGGTATCTGGTGGAAGAAATTTCTAAGCAGCAAAGCATTCAAGATGCGACTTGGGTGCTCTTAAAAGCATTCAGTTTTATAAGGCAAGGAGAAAATAAAAGTTCAGAAAATTTGCGCCTGAAAATGCAATAGAAAAGAAAATCCCATTTTTTGAGAAGAAATTCAAGCCTGCTGTGCAGAAATTTGCTTAAGTTATAAGGAGCAGAATGTTAATCCCCAAAACAATGAGGAAAATATCTTCAGGGCATGTCAGAGACCTTTGTGGCAACCACTCCCATTACAGGCCCAGAGGCCTAGGAGATAAAAGTGTTTTCATGGGCTGGGCACAGGGTCCTCCTGCTGTACGCAGCCTAGGGACTTGGTGACCTGCATCTGAGTCACTCCAACCGTGGCTGAAAGGGGCCAAGATAGAGCTCAGGCCATGGCCTAAGAGGGTGCAAGCCCCAAGCCTTGGCAGCTCCCACATGGTGTTGAGCCGGTGAGTGTACAGAAGTCAAGAACTGAGGTTTGGGAACCTCCACCTAGATTTCAGAAAATATATGGAAATGCCTAGATGTCCAGTCATGTTTGCTCCAGGGGTAAGGTGCTCATGGAGAACCTCTGCTAAGGCAGTACAGAAGGGAAATGTGGGGTCAGAGCCCCCACACAGAGTCCCTACTGGTGCACCACCTAGTAGAACTGTGAGACAAGGGCCACCATCCTCCAGACCACAGAATGGTAGATCCACTGACAGCTTGTTCCATGCACCTGGAAAAGCTGGACATACTCAACACCAGCCCATGAAAGCAGCTGGGAGGGAGGCTGTACCCTGCAAAGCCACAGGGGTGGAGCTGCCCAAGACCATGGGAATCCACCTTTTGCATTCACGTGACCTGAATGTGAGACACGGCATCAAAGGAGATTATTTTGAAGCTTTAAGATTTAACTGCCCCACTGGATTTTGGATTTGCATGGCGCATATAGCCCCTTTGTTTTGACCGATTTCTGTCACTTGAAATGGCTGTGCTTTCCCGATGCCTGTACCCCCCACTGTATCTAAAAAGTAACTAACCTGTTTTTGATTTTACAGGCTCATAGGTGGAAGGGACTTGGCTTGTCTCAGATGAGACTTTGGACTGTGAACCATTGAGTTAATGCTGAAATGAGTTAAGACTTTGGGGGACTATTGAGAAGGCATGACTGTTTTTTAAATGTGAGGATGTGAGATTTGGGAGTGGGCAAGAGTGGAATGACATAGTTTGGCTGTGTCCCCACCCAAATCTCACCTTGAATTTCCACATGTTGTGTGAGGGACCCTGTGGGAGGTAACTGAATCATGGGAGCAAGTCTTTCCCATGCTGTTCTTGTGATAGTGAATAAGTCTCATGAGGTCTGATGGTTTTATAAGGTAGAATTTCTCTGTACAAGCTCTCTTTGCCTATTGCCATCCATGCAAGACATGACTTGCTCCTCCTTGCCTTTTTCCACAATCGTGAGGCTTCCCCAGCCATGTGAAACTGAAAGACTAAATAAACCTCTTTCTTTTATAAATTGCCTAGTGTCGGGTATTTCTTTATCAGCAGTGCAAAAACAGGCTAACATAATTCCTTTTTTTTATTTTGTTTTCTCTACCAGCTTTACACTAGATATATCTAATCTTGTAGTTTACGTGAGTAGCTGAGGAAGAAATGTGAACAAGACAGAGATAAACTTTGATAGGGTGTGGAATCTTTAGTCCATTCTGCTTTTAAATTGTATATTTTCTATTGATTTTAAATCTCCTGTCCTTCTCCTTTCTTCCAGTCTTCCCCTCCTCCTCCCTTCTCTCCCACTTTTTCTCTTCATTTTCCTCCTCTACATCTCCTTCTCTTTTCCTTCCTTCCTTCCTTCCTCTCCCCCTCTCTCTCCTTTCTTCCCTTTTCTTTCTCTTGGCATATTTCCTGTCTTTCTCTACTAGTTTTTCTTTTTCTTTTTCTTTTCTAATTTAGTCTTCTTTCCCATTAAATGTCTTGGTTGCGGAGGGAGGAGCCAAGATGGCCAAATAGTAACAGCTCCGGTCTACAGCTCCCAGCATGAGCGATGCAGAAGACGGGTGATTTCTGCATTTCCATCTGAGGTACCATGTTCATCTCACTAGGGAGTACCAGACAGTGGGCGCAGGTCAGTGGGTGAGTGCACCGTGCGCCAGCTGAAGCAGGGGCGAGGCATTGCCTCACTCGGGAAATGCAAGGGGTCAGGGAGTTCCCTTTCCAGGGGGGATAGACGGCACCTGGAAAATCAGGCCACTCCCACCCAAATATTGTGCTTTTCCGACAGGCTTAGGAAACGGTGCCCCAAGAGATTATAGCCCGCACCTGGCTCAGAGGGTCCTACACCCACGGAGTCTCACTGTTTGCTAGCACAGCAGTCTGAGATCAAACAGCAAGTCGTCAGCGAGGCTGGGGGAGGGGCGCCCGCCATTGCCCAGGCTCGCTTAGGTAAACAAAGCAGCCTGGAAGCTTGAACTGGGTGGAGAACACTACAGCTCAAGGAGGCCTGCCTGCCTCTGTAGGCTCCACCTCTGGGGGCAGGGCACAGACAAACAAAAAGACAGCAGTAACCTCTGCAGACTTAAATGTCCCTCTCTGACAGCTTTGAGGAGAGCAGTGGTTCTCCCAGCACGCAGCTGGAGATCTGAGAACAGGCAGACTGCCTGTTCAAGTGGGTCCCTGACCCCTGACCCCTGAGCAGCCTAACTGGGAGGCACCCCCAGCAGGGGCAGACTGACACCTCACACGGCCGGCCAGGTACTCCAACAGACCTGCAGCTGAGGGTCCTGTCTGTTAGAAGGAAAACTAACAGAAAGGACATCCACACCAAAAACCCATCTGTACATCACCATCATCAAAGACCAAAAGTAGATAAAACCACAAAGATGGGGAAAAAACAGAGCAGAAAAACTGGAAACTCTAAAAAGCAGAGTACCTCTCCTCCTCCAAAGGAAAGCAGTTCCTCACCAGCAATGGAACAAAGCTGGACGGAGAATGACTTTGACGAGCTGAGAGAAGAAGGCTTCAGACGATCAAATTACTCCGAGCTACGGGAGGATATTCAAACCAAAGGCAAAGAAGTTGAAAACTTTGAAAAAAATTTAAAAGAATGTATAACTAGAATAACCAATACAGAGAAGTGCTTAAAGGAGCTGATGGAGCTGAAAACCAAGGCTCGAGAACTACGTGAAGAATGCAGAAGCCTCAGGAGCCGATGCGATCAAATGGAAGAAAGGGTATCAGCCCTGGAAGATGAAATGAATGAAATGAAGCGAGAAGGGAAGTTTAGAGAAAAAAGAATAAAAAGAAGCGAGCAAAGCCTCCAAGAAATGTGGGACTATGTGAAAAGACCAAATCTACATCTGATTGGTGTACCTGAAAGTGACGGGGAGAATGGAAACAAGTTGGAAAACACTCTGCAGGATATTATCCAGGAGAACTTCCCCAATCTAGCAAGGCAGGCCAACATTCAGATTCAGGAAATACAGAGAACGCCACAAAGATACTCCTCGAGAAGAGCAACTCCAAGACACATAATTGTCAGATTCACCAAAGTTGAAATGAAAGAAAAAATGTTAAGGGCAGCCAGAGAGAAAGGTCGAGTTACCATCAATGGGAAGCCCATCAGACTAACAGTGGATCTCTCGGCAGAAACTCTACAAGCCAGAAGAGAGTGGGGGCCAATAGTCAACATTCTTAAAGAAAAGAATTTTCAACCCAGAATTTCATATCCAGCCAAACTAAGCTTCATAAGTGAAGGAGAAATAAAATACTTTACAGAAAATCAAATGCTGAGAGATTTTGTCACCACCAGGCCTGCCCTAAAAGAGCTCCTGAAGGAAGCGCTAAACATGGAAAGGCACAACCGGTACCAGCCACTGCAAAATCATGCCAAAATGTAAAGACCATTGAGACTAGGAAGAGACTGCATCAACTAACGAGCAAAATAACCAGCTAACATCATAATGACAGGATCAACTTCACACATAACAATATTAACTTTAAATGTAAATGGACTAAATGCTCCAATTAAAAGATGCAGACTGGCAAATTGGATAAAGAGTCAACACCCATCAGTGTGCTGTATTCAGGAAACCCATCTCACATGCAGAGACACACATAGGCTCAAACTAAAAGGATGGAGGAAGATCTACCAAGCAAATGGAAAACAAAAAAAGGCAGGGGTTGCAATCCTAGTCTCTGATAAAATAGACTTTAAACCAACAAAGATCAAAAGAGACAAAGAAGGCCATTACATAATGGTAAAGGGATTAATTCAACAAGAAGAGCTAACTATCCTAAATATATATGCACCCAATACAGGAGCACCCAGATTCATAAAGCAAGTCCTGAGTGACCTACAAAGAGACTTAGACTCCCACACATTAATAATGGGAGATTTTAACTCCCCACTGTCAATATTAGACAGATCAACGAGACAAAAAGTCAACAAGGATACCCAGGAATTGAACTCAGCTCTGCACCAAGCGGACCTAATAGACATCTACAGAACTCTCCACCCCAAATCAACAGAATATACTTTTTTTCAACACCACACCACACCTATTCCAAAATTGACCACATACTTGGAAGTAAAGCTCTCCTCAATAAATGTAAAACAACAGAAATTATAACAAACTATCTCTCAGATCACAGTGCAATCAAGCTAGAACTCAGGATTAAGAATCTCACTCAAAACCGCTCAACTACATGGAAACTGAACAACCTGCTCCTGAATGACTACTGGGTACATAACGAAATGAAGGCAGAAATAAAGATGTTCTTTGAAACCAATGAGAACCAAGACACAACATACCAGAATCTCTGGGATGCATTCAAAGCAGTGTGTAGAGGGAAATTTATAGCACTAAATGCCTACAAGAGAAAGCAGGAAAGATCTAAAATTGACACCCTAACATCACAATTAAAAGAACTAGAAAAGCAAGAGCAAACACATTCAAAAGCTAGCAGAAGGCAAGGAATAACTGAAATCAGAGCAGAACTGAAGGAAATAGAGACACAAAAAACCCTTCAAAAAATTAATGAATCCAGGAGCTGGTTTTTTGAAAGGATCAACAAAATTGATAGACCGCTAGCAAGATTAATAAAGAAAAAAAGAGAGAAGAATCAAATAGATGCAATAAAAAATGATAAAGGGGATATCACCACCGATCCCACAGAAATACAAACTACCATCAAAGAATATTACAAACACCTCTACACAAATAAACTAGAAAATCTAGAAGAAATGGATAAATTCCTCAACACATACACCCTCCCAAGACTAAACCAGGAAGAAGTTGAATCTCTGAATAGACCAATAATAGGATCTGAAATTGTGGCAATAATCAATAGCTTACCAATCAAAAAAAGTCCAGGACCAGATGGATTCACAGCCGAATTCTAGCAGAGGTACAAGGAGGAGCTGGTACCATTCCTTCTGAAACTATTCCAATCAATAGAAAAAGAGGGAATCCTCCCTAACTCATTTTATGAGGCCAGCATCATCCTGATAGCAAAGCCGGGCAGAGACACAACAAAAAAAGAGAATTTTAGACCAATATCCTTGATGAACATTGATGCAAAAATCCTCAATAAAATACTGGGAAACCGAATCCAGCAGCACATCAAAAAGCTTATCCACCATGATCAAGTGGGCTTCATCCCTGGGATACAAGGCTGGTTCAATATACACAAATCAATAAATGTAATCCAGCATATAAACAGAACCAAAGACAAAAACCACATGATTATCTCAATAGATGCAGAAAAGGCCTTTGACAAAATTCAACAACCCTTCATGCTAAAAACTCTCAATAAATTAGGTATTAATGGGATGTATCTCAAAATAATAAGAGCTATCTATGACAAACCCACACCCAATATCATACTGAATGGGCAAAAACTGGAAGCATTCCCTTTGAAAACTGGCACAAGACAGGGATGACCTCTCTCACCACTTCTATTCAACATAGTGTTGGAAGTTCTGGCCAGGGCAATTAGGCAGGAGAGGGAAATAAAGGGTATTCAATTAGGAAAAGAGGAAGTCAAATTGTCTCTGTTTGCAGATGACATGATTGTATATCTAGAAAACCCCATTGTCTCAGCCCAAAATCTCCTTAAGCTGATAAGCAACTTCAGCAAAGTCTCAGGATACAAAATCAATGTACAAAATCACAAGCATTCTTATACATCAATAAAAGACAAACAGAGAGCCAAATCATGAGTGAACTCCCATTCACAATTGCTTCAAAGAGAATAAAATACCTAGGAATCCAACTTACAAGGGATGTGAAGGACCTCTTCAAGGAGAACTACAAACCACTGCTCAAGGAAATAAAAGAGGATACAAACAAATGGAAGAACATTCCATGCTCATGGGTAGGAAGAATCAATATCGTGAAAATGGCCATCCTTCTCAAGGTAATTTACAGATTCAATGCCATCCCCATCAAGCTACCAATGACTTTCTTCACAGAAATGGAAAAAACTACTTTAAAGTTCATATGGAACCAAAAAAGAGCCCACAACACCAAGTCAATCCTAAGCCAAAAGAACAAAGCTGGAGGCATCACACTACCTGACTTCAAACTATACTACAAGGCTACAGTAACCAAAACAGCATGGTACTGGTACCAAAACAGAGATATAGATCAATGGAACAGAACAGAGCCATCAGAAATAATGCCACATATCTACAACTATCTGATGTTTGACAAACCTGACAAAAACAAGAAATGGGGAAAGCATTCCCTATTTAATAAATGATGCTGGGAAAACTGGCTAGCCATATGTAGAAAGCTGAAACTGGATCCCTTCTTTACACCTTATATAGAAATCAATTCAAGATGGATTAAAGACTTAAATGTTAGACCCAAAACCATAAAAACGCTAGAAGAAAACCTAGGCATTACTATTCAGGACATAGGCATGGGCAAGGACTTCATGTCTAAAACACCAAAAGCAATGGCAACAAAAGCCAAAATTGACAAATGGGATCTAATTAAACTAAAGAGCTTCTGCACAGCAAAGGAAACTACCATCAGAGTGAACAGGCAACCTACAAAATGGGAGAAAATTTTCGCAACCTACTCATCTGACAAAGGGCTAATATCCAGAATCTACAATGAACTCAAACAAATTCACAAGAAAAAAACAAACAACCCCATCAAAAAGTGGGCAAAGGACATGAACAGACACTTCTCAAAAGAAGACATTTATGCAGCCAAAAAACACATGAAAAAATGCTCACCATCACTGGCCATCAGAGAAATGCAAATCAAAACCACAATGAGATACCATCTCACACCAGTTAGAATGGCAATCATTAAAAAGTCAGGAAACAACAGATGCTGGAGAGGATGTGGAGAAATAGGAACACTTTTACACTGTTGGTGGGACTGTAAACTAGTTCAACCCTTGTGGAAGTCAGTGTGGCGATTCCTCAGGGATCTAGAACTAGAAATTCCATTCGACCCAGCCATCCCATTACTGGGTATATACCTAAAGGACTATAAATCATGCTGCTATAAAGACACATGCACACGTATATTTATTGCAGCATTATTCACAATAGCAAAGACTTGGAACCAACCCAAATGTCCAACAATAATAGACTGGATTAAGAAAATGTGGCACTTATACACCATGGAATACTATGCAGCCATAAAAAATGATGAGTTCATGTCCTTTGTAGGGACATGGATGAAATTGCAAATCATCATTCTCAGTAAACTATCTCAAGAACAAAAAACCAAACACCGCATATTCTCACTCATGGGTGGGAATTGAACAATGAGAACACATGGACACAGGAAGGGGAACATCACACTTTGGGGACTGTTGTGGGGTGGGGGGAGCGGGGAGGGATAGCATTGGGAGATATACCTAATGCTAGATGACGAGTTAGTGGGTGCAGTGCACCAGCATGGCACATGTATACATATGTAACTTACCTGCACATTGCGCACATGTACCATAAAACCTGAAGTATAATAATAATAATAATAATAATAAAAAAAAGAAATGTCTTGGTTGCTTATTCAATAATTTATAGATGACTACTACCTTGGCTCACTCTTTTTATTTGATCTTCCTTTTTTTTCAAGAATGTCTGATGGAAGGGGAAAATATTTAATTGAGACAATGCAATAAAAGATTATGTGGCTCTATAATTATGAAATTAAATGAAAATGATGTCCACGGGTTAATACAAAAGAGCTAATCTTATTCACTAACGGAATAGTTTAATCCTCACATAAGATTATATTTAAAATAAGATATCATAGCTTGTAAGTCATAGCTTGTCATAAGACAAATGGAATTCTCCTTTCATGCTTTTTAAGCCTTATGTTCATTTTTTATTATCTAAATGTTTTAAGAAGTTCTCATTAGCTAAATAGCTCTGTTTTCTTTTATTTGTTGAGCTCAAGACTCAATCACTATGAAGCCTCTTGACGTTTCTTAATAGAGATGTTTCCAAGCTTCTTTTGGCAATTTGGGAAAAGGGAAATGGTCGTTAAAGAGAATTTCTGACGTTTAAGTTTGGTTGCTATAGGATCTATTAAAGCAAATATTTTGTTCCTTGTTAAATTGGTTTGGTAATTAGCAGCCATATTTTAGTTGCTCACTGAATCCACTGCACATAAAAAAGAATACTGTTTTCTAATGGACATTGATAGAGATTCTAGCTGCATGCAGACTTCCTTCTCTGCCAATCCCCACTATTGAAGTTGCAAGAAAGCACTTATAATTTGTATTTAAGAATTCTTTTTTAAGTATGTGTTGAATTAAATGCATTTGTTGTCAGAGGAGTCATTCAAATTCTGTTCTTCTTATTTATGTCTTGGTGATAGGAGAAAGGTTCTTTAAACTTCAGCTTTCTTATCTATATTTAGGTATAATCACAATACTTGTCTCCTGCTCTAAATAAGATACTTATATAAGAAAATTAATGTAGTGTTTTGCCTACTGCTTGTGTCAGATAAAACACTTTATAGATGTTCATTGCAATGATAATTATGATATAATTCATACTTTTAAGAATACTAACATGTAGAAATATATATTCTCTAGGTTTTCTTCTAACAAAATGTTTATATCTTTATCATAGTGCCGAATATAGAAGGATGTTTTGATTGCTTCATGTTAATATTAAAGCACCCTTTCTGTTGCCTTAGGACTGTAATGCCATTAGGTTCATAGAGCTGAAAGGAAAGTTAGAAATTATCTTCTTCATACAGTTGGCACTTGCCCTTATCTCTATGCCATGTCTCCTCCTATTTCTCATTTTTTCCTATTTGAAATGCTGATATAATGGCAGGCGTTTTAGCAGTAATATCTTCTCATGAAGCAAGGTGAAAAGAAAGCCACAGGCTAAAGATGGTGGAAGAAAGTGGTAGAAAAAGCGTCTGACATCATTGGCAACATGAAGCTGATATGTCATGCTATCCTGCCTGCCTCTGGACTTCAACCCCTGATTTTTCAACCTACTAGTATAACCAGTCTCTTCATTGATGAAATAAATTGCTATAGATGGCAACAGTTAGCAGAAGACTAAGCCAGATTGTATTGGATTATTACACTTATTTCTTTTTAGAAAACATTTTTGATATATGATAGATGTACATATTTTTCTGAGTACATGTGTTAATTTAAAATATTCAGATAATCTGGAAAGGTCAAAATCAGGTAAATGGGATATCCATCACCTTAAATATTTGTTTAAATTCATTTCCTATACATGTCAAGATTCAATTAAAAAGGAGAAGGAATGAAGACCCTTTTATCTTTGCACCAGTTTTTTTCCTTTGGCTAAGCAACATCTGATAAAGAAGAGTCTTTGAAAATAGATAAACTCTTTGCAGCTTTTAGCTGAAAGGAAGCCTGTTGCTGGGACATGGCATTGATAATCTGAAGTAATCTGCAGCTTGCTCTATCTTTAGAGAGCAAACATTTTCCTCCCACTTTTAACTTATGATCTTTCTTCACCTTCTGCTTTATTATAGATTATTACGTGCTGGTTTGGGAAAAGTTGCAAGTCCGTTGGATTTTCTTTAACATGATCTCATCTGTGTTCCCCATGCCCTCTCCCTCCTGAGGCCTTCTTGGATATTCCCCTGGATTCCCAGGGCTCTGCCACAATAAATCTCAGCCAGGTGTTCCTGCCATTGGTATCTCATGCTCCAGGATTACCACCATCCTTTTCATTTCTGTGCCATACAAACTCTCATTATACTATTTTTTCAGTATTCCCAGAGGAAAAGAAGATTGTTAATTCATCTTGAGTCACTAGTGATAGACTCTCTTTTTGTATCTTCCCTAAAATGTTCCTTAGGATATTTTCATCTTTGTTGATCAACTTCTCTCTTGAACTATTATAGTTATTATAATCTGTACCAGCCATACAATTTAGTCCTTAATTACATAATATATTGTATTCCTCGAGATTTTTTGCATGTTTTCCCTCTCCTTCTAGATTGTGTATTTCCTAACAGTAAAACATTAAGTATTCATTATATCTTGCAACACAGATCTCTCAGAATTAGGCATACTATATTTCAATTGATTGAACATTTAATATGTTTCAAACCTTGTTATAATAAAATATGAACCCAATTCTCATTACATAAATAGTTTGAAAATAATTGTCTGAAGATATTGAGATACAAAGCCAAGATACATTGAGGAAAATGCTATAAGAAAATTGAGATGAGACACAATTTAGAATTACTATCTTGAAGCAAACAGAGATGTACATATTAGAAACTGAAGCTAGTTTAGACAATTATCAGCAAGAGGTATCCTTTGTGAAGATAATTATATTTGAAATGAGGCACTGTCACGTTAGGTTTCTTGCAAAGATACTTGCACAATGTTAAAAAAATGTCATCATTTTGTGGAGAAGCGTGCTATAAAATTATCTTCAAATAAAGCTTTTGTATTTTAAATTTCATTCAATATTTAATGGGTATTTACTTGATTGAAAACATGTCAATTTGCATATCCACCCAGGAAAAGACTGTTTCTAAGTACTATCTAGGGGCACTGGTCACGTCCTCAAATGTCATGGTAATTCTCATTGGGTATGTTCTGAACTGGTGGGAGAACATCATGACTTCTTTTCTCATTCTCATTGCTCTTTGTCAAAAAATCAATTTTATTTTAAAAATTTAATCTCTAATTTTTTCTCAGCACCAGATTCATTTGGATTTCAGCTGTGATTATCTTAAAGCAGCAATGTCTTGGAAAAAATGACTGACACTCAGATGTTAGACACTGTAAATGAGGTTAATGTTGGGGAGGGAAAGCCTTTTAATGACTCTCACATCACAATAGCTGGGTCACTATTCATTCTAGCATTTTATGAAAGGCTGGAAACCATGTCTGCACACAAAATCATAGTGTATTACTTTTTAAATTTTTTCATTAGATGGAGAGTTTTCAAGCCATTATAGTAGCCACTTATTCCATTTCTCCTGCTGTGGTTATTGGAGACTCATTAATTCAGCAATCAGCATTTTTTCTTTAGAGCCTATGACAGAACTGGCTGCTATGGGTACCAGAAACACAACATTAACCCTAATGCAGGACACACTAATTCACTTAGGGGCTACTTGATGCTCAGATATTCATCTCTAATTCACTTGAACTCAGCAAAATCAAGAACCGTGCAGCCTGTGAGAGTCTGCAGATCTCAGAAATGGTTCTGCTCGTTCCTTAGCTGTATGCTCTGTGGCTTGAGGTCTCCTATTTCTACTATCTCCATATTGCACTGAATGTAGAAAATAAATGTTTAACTTGCTTTCATAAGAAATTTTCTTCTTGATATTTATATATTTGGGCACAGTTTAATTAAAATTTGAGATCTTGTGTAGTAAGGTAAGTTATGTGGTGGTGTGTCCAAATTTTCACAGTGCCAGGTGCTACTTTCTCTTAACTTTCATACCTTCTCCTCACTCTTTCCTTCTCCAGATTTCCCTCTGGATTAGTCTGCTAGGGCTGCCTTAACAAATACCACAAACCAGGTACCTTAAAGTAACAGAAATTTATTCTTTCACAGTTCTGGAGACTAAAAGTTTAAAAACAAGGCAATGGCAGGACTGCTTTCTCTCCAGACTCTTTTGAGAAAAATCTTTCTTTGCTTCTTCTAGCTTCTGGTAACCCCATATGTTCTATGATTTATGGCAGCATAATTACAATCTCTGCCTCCATCTTCATATAACTGTCTTCACTCTGTGTCTGTCTCTGTGTCTTTTCTCCTCTTCTTGGAAACACACTAATCATATTAGATTAGGTCCCACTTTACTCTAGTATGACTTCACTGTAACATTGATATGGGAGGGGGTGCAGGGAAGTGCTGGGGGAGAAGGGTGGGGTACCTGGGGAGGGCTCCAAGCTCTGGCCTGTGCCCACAGACCTAAGGGAGAATAGGAACTCCTGTTTTCATGCCCAAATGTTGCATTTCCCAAGAGCACTCTGGCCCTCCATGCCCCAATCCCATGCCTATAAAAACCCCGAGACTCTAGTGGTCACACACACAAGTGGCTGGACGTTGAGAGGAACACACCAGCAGAAGAACACATGGACAGACTCCAGTAAGCCATCAACCGCAGAAAAATGTGAATGACGGGGGTGGTGGGAGGACAGTCTAACCGCTGAGTGGCCCAACCCCAGAGGAAGACCACCTTTCCACTCCATCCCCCTTCTGGCTCCCATCCATCTGCTGAGAGCTACTTTTACCACTCGATAAAACCTTGTACTCGTTCTCCAAGCCCACGTGAGATCAGATTTTTCCAGTACACCAGGGCAAGAATACACCAGGATACAAAAAGCCCTCTGTCCTTGCGATAAGGCAGAGGGTCTAATTGAGCTGATTAACACAAGCTACCTGAGGATAGCTAAGCTGAAAGGGAGCACTGTAACACACACCTACTGGGGCTTTGGGAGCTGTAAACACTCATCCCAAGTCGCTGCTATGGGATCGGAGCTCACATTTCCCACAACCTGCCAGTCTGCATGTTCCCCCTAGGGGTTTGAGCTGCAGGGGCACCAAAGAAGCGAGCCACACCCCTGTTGCATGCCCTGCAAGGAGGATAAAGGAACTTTTCCCATTTCAACTTGATTATACACATCTTCAACAACCTATTTCCAAGTAAGGTCACATTCCAAGGTATCAGGTGTTAGAACTTCAACAAATCTCCTTGGGAAACACATTAAACCTACAACCACCTTTTTCTAATATGTTGACCCTGTAGAAATTCCTGTTTTGGAGGAAAGTGAGAACAGGAGTCTCACTCATTTTATTCAGTGCACTGAAACTTCTTTTTCTCCATGATGTACTCTAAGATACACTTTTAACAATGTGCTCCAGGACAAATGCACAGAAATAAAACAAATATTTTACAAATCACCCTTCCTAAGAGGTACCTTTAATATCACATATTCTCCTATAGTCTAGTCTATTTCCATACAAACATATTGCAACACCAAATTGATTGCAAAATCCACTAATGGATCTTAACAATTTTAGAAATAATGCTATAACTTACGTACAAAAATCCCACAAGGCACACTGCAAAACAATTGTCTTCTGTTAACCACCATTGAGATCATAGGAAACAAAAGATTTTTATCCCTTTAGTAACATTCATACTTGGGAAAAGAAGGCATATTTGGAGCTCCACGCTCATCACAAGAAGCAATCTTGCTGTGGCAGGGAATTAACTGAGTGATACCGTTGAGTCTCTTCATCTTCACTTGCCTGCAATTGTGAAATTCCCTTGGACATTTTCCTTGAGAGAATTTAATTGTTCTTGGCTCTTGAAGGCATAGATTTTTAGCTTTTTTTCCGCTCTGATAGATTTTCATCATGTCTCAAACCGATTAACTTTATCATTTTTAACTCATCCATATTAATAAACCTTTTATTACAGGTGAAGTCATTATGACTTGACATGGGCCACATTTTTAAAACAATTTTAATTTTCTAATATTCTTTCCACAGGCAGAGAGGATGTATCCCCTTTGAAAAATGTGCATTTTGGGAAAATGCAAGAAGAATTTAAGACATAAATGTACAGGTATTTATGACCCACACTTGGCCACTTGTGTGCATTCATGTGTGTAAAACCTTCTATATCTTGAATAATTATCTATTATAGAATGTATTACCTCTATTATTTGTGTACATCTCTTTAGCTACCTTTATATAGTAAATCCATGCTTCATATATTAAATACAAGGTCCTATGGATTGTGGGATACAAATAAGGATTATGTTAACTTTAATGAAGAGCATTTCTCTGAATCACATTTAATCTGCTACTGTGTGGCTTTGTTATTTTTTTCTTTATTGTTATGATCCTTTCTGGTGAAAACATTTTCCTGAGAGGCTGTGAGCTCTTTCCACACCACCTCCTGAGTCTTCTCAGCAAGCTGCCCCTGAGCACTGCTACCGAACACCAGTCCTTCCAAGTCTCCAGGTTGGGATGCTGCTAATGCCTTGAGGCCCTGGGTCCTCACTAGAGAACTCCAATGTGCCTAAGATACACTATGTTTGCACAAGAATGGGAAAGATAGGATTTTCTTCCCATTGGTCCAGGTATGCATGCATTTCTGGCTTGTTTTCCAATATGTACAGATATTACATACAATATCTACAAACATATTAATTTTCCTAGAGATATTTTTCTCCATAATATTAGACCTCTAGAGCTGGTTGGAATTAATGTCATGCTGTAAAAAGCAACTTCATTATTATAGGGGTTTTTTTTTTTTTGCATTTTTTGTAAAAATGTTTTTGTACTCACATTTTTCACTAAAAATGACAAGAACATAGTAAAAGTAATCCAAATGAATCAAAAGGATATGCAATGAAAAATTATTTTATTTCCCACCCCACATGCCTGGTTGCTGATCCTCAGCATTCCAGAGACAGAGTCATTGTTTAATCATTCAAATAATTCTGATTTTTTTCACTAGTATGAAAGATATTTTGAGAAATGTCTCAATGCCAAATGTTGACACAATTTAGAGTCAAAATTGGCATGCTCCTATATGCATAGATGTTTACATATCTGTCTTCGTTTCAAGACAAGCAGTGTGTCCTACTTATCTTTAGATTGTCAGCAGTGTGTCTGGCACATGGAAATTAATTAATTCTTATTTCATTGTTACAATGAATCCTAGGACCCAATAGAAGTGTTTTTGTTCACTAGTTTTGGAAATGTCATTCAACACTCTTACTAGTTAATCAAGTAGGCAACTGTCTTTTCAAGTTCATGAATTGATTTCCAATATAAAAAGATGGGAATGTTATTGGTTGCCTGAAAAGAGATGCTGGTTTTACTATGTCTGTTTCATATTTGCTGTGTGAGTTGGGTATGTATTTTCCTTTCTCTGGACCTGTTTTCTTTTCATTTTTTATTTTATTATTATTATACTTTAAGTTTTAGGGTACATGTGCACAATGTGCAGGTTAGTTCATAGGTATACATGTGCCATGCTGGTGTGCTGCACCCATTAACTCGTCATTTAACATTAGGTATATCTCCTAATGCTATCCCTCCCCCCTACCCCCACCCCACAACAGTCCCCAGAGTGTGATGTTCCCCTTCCTGTGTCCTTGTGTTCTCATTGTTCAATTCCCATCTATGAGTGAGAACATGTGGTGTTTGGTTTTTTGTCCTTGCGATAGTTTGCTGAGAATGATGATTTCCAATTTCGTCCATTTCCCTACAAAGGACATGAACTCATCATTTTTTATGGCTGCATAGTATTCCATGGTGTATATGTGCCACATTTTCTTAATCCAGGCTATCATTGTTGGACATTTGGGTTGGTTCCAAGTCTTTGCTATTGTGAATAGTGCCGCAATAAACATACGTGTGCATGTGTCTTTATAGCAGCATGATTTATAGTCCTTTGGGTATATACCCAGTAATGGGATGGCTGGGTCAAATGGTATTTCTAGTTCTAGATCCCTGAGGAATCACCACACTGACTTCCACAATGGCTGAACTAGTTGACAGTCCCACCAACAGTGTAAAAGTGTTCCTATTTCTCCACATCCTCTCCAGCACCTGTTGTTTCCTGACATTTTAATGATTGCCATTCTAACTGGTGTGAGATGGTATCTCATTGTGGTTTTGATTTGCAGTTCTCTGATGGCCAGTGATGATGAGCATTTTCTCATGTGTCTTTTGGCTGCATAAATGTCTTCTTTTGAGAAGTGTCTGTTCATAACCATTGCCCACTTTTTGATGGGTTTGTTTTTTTCTTGTGAATTTGTTTGAGTTCATTGTAGATTCTGGATATTAGCCCTTTGTCAGATGAGTAGGTTGAGAAAATTTTCTCCCATTTTCTAGGTTGTCTGTTCACTCTGATGGTAGTTTCTTTTGCTGTGCAGAAGCTCTTGAGTTTAATGAGATCCCATTTGTCAATTTTGGCTTTTGTTGCCATTGCTTTTGGTGTTTTAGACATGAAGTCTTTGCCCATGCCTATGTCCTGAATGGTAATGCCTAGGTTTTATTCTAGGGTTTTTATGGTTTTAAGTCTAACATTTAAGTCTTTAATCCATCTTGAATTAATTTTTGTATAAGGTGTAAGGAAGGGATCCAGTTTCAGCTTTCTACATATGGCTAGCCAGTTTTCCCAGCACCATTTATTAAATAGGGAATGCTTTCCCCATTTCTTGTTTTTCTTGGGTTTGTCAAACATCAGATATTTGTAGATATGCAGCGTTATTTCTGAGGGTTCTGTTCTGTTCCATTGATCTATATCTCTGTTTTGGTACCAGTACCATGCTGTTTTGGTTACTGTAGACTTGTAGTATAGTTTGAAGTCAGGTAGCGTGATGCCTCCAGCTTTGGTCTTTTGGCTTAGGATTGACTTGGTGATGCAGGCTCTTTTTTGGTTCCATATGAACTTTAAAGTAGTTTTTTCCATTTCTGTGAAAAAAGTCATTGGTAGCTTGATGGGGATGGCATTGAATCTATAAATTACCTTGGGCAGTATGGCCATTTTCACGATATTGATTCTTCCTACCCATGAGCATGGAATGTTCTTCCATTTGTTTGTATCCTCTTTTATTTCATTGAGCAGTGGTTTATAGTTCTCCTTGAAGAGTTCCTTCACATCCCTTGTAAATTGGATTCCTAAGTATTTTATTCTCTTTGAAGCAATTGTGAATGGGTGTTCACTCATGATTTGACTCTCTGTTTGTCTGTTATTGGTGTATAAGAATGCTTGTGATTTTTGTACATTGATTTTGTATCCCGAGACTTTGCTGAAGTTGCTTATCAGCTTAAGGAGATTTTAGGCTGAGACAATGGCGTTTTCTAGATATACAATCATGTCATCTGCAAACAGGGACAATTTGATTTTCTCTTTTCCTAATTGAATACCCTTTATTTCCTTCTCCTGCCTAATTGCCCTGGCCAGAACTTCCAACACTATGTTGAACAGGAGTGGTGAGAGAGGGTATCCCTGTCTTGTGCCAGTTTTCAAAGGGAATGCTTCCAGTTTTTGCCCATTCAGTATGATATTGGCTGTGGGTTTGTCATAGATAGCTCTTATTATTTTGAAATACGTCCCATCAATACCTAATTTATTGAGAGTTTTTAGCATGAAGGGTTGTTGAATTTTGTCAAAGGCCTTTTCTGCATCTATTGAGATAATCATGTGGTTTTTGACTTTGGTTCTGTTTATATGCTGGATTACATTTATTGATTTGCATATATTGAACCAGCCTTGCATGCCAGGGATGAAGCCCACTTGATCATGGTGGATAAGCTTTTTGATGTGCTGCTGGATTCGGTTTGCCAGTATTTTATTGAGGATTTTTGCATCAATGTTCATCAAGGATATTGGTCTAAAATTCTCTTTTTTGGTTGTGTCTCTGCCCGGCTTTGCTATCAGGATGATGCTGGCCTCATAAAATGAATTAGGGAGGATTCCCTCTTTTTCTATTGATTGGAATAGTTTCAGAAGGAATGGTACCACTTCCTCCTTGTACCTCTGGTAGAATTCGGCTGTGAATCCATCTGGTCCTGGACTCTTTTTGGTTGGTAAGCTATTGATTATTGCCACAATTTCAGATCCTGTTATTGGTCTATTCAGAGATTCAACTTCTTCCTGGTTTAGTCTTGGAAAAACTGGAAACTCTAAAAAGCAGAGCACTTCTCCTCTTCCAAAGGAACACAGTTCCTCACCAGCAATGGAACAAAGCTGGACAGAGAATTACTTTGACAAGTTGAGAGAAGAAGGCTTCAGATGATCAAACTACTCTGAGCTACAGGAGGAAATTCAAACCAAAGGCAAAGAAGTTGAAAACTTTGAAAAAACTTTAGACGAATGTATAACTAGAATAACCAATACAGAGAGGAGCTGATGGAGCTGAATGCCAAGGCTCGAGAACTATGTGAGGAATGCAGAAGCCTCAGGAGCCGATGTGACCAACTGGAAGAAAGGGTATCAGTGATGGAAGATGAAATGAATGAAATGAAGCGAGAAGGGAAGTTTAGAGAAAAAAGAATAAAAAGAAACGAACAAAGCCTCCATGAAATATGGGACTATGTGAAAAGTCCAAATCTGCATCTGATTGGTGTACCTGAAAGTGATGGGGAGAATGGAACCAAGTTGGAAAACACTCTGCAGGATATTATCCAGGAGAACTTCCCCAATCTAGCAAGGGAGGCCAACATTCAGATTCAGGAAATACAGAGAACGCCACAAAGATACTCCTCGAGAAGAGCAACTCCAAGACACATAATTGTCAGATTCACCAAAGTTGAAATGAAGGAAAAAATGTTAAGGGCAGCCAGAGAGAAAGGATGGGTTACCCACAACGGGAAGCCCATCAGACTAACAGTGGATCTCTCGGCAGAAACTCTACAAGCCAGAAGAGAGTGGGGGCCAGTATTCAACATTCTTAAAGAAAAGAATTTTCAACCCAGAATTTCATATCCAGCCAAACTAAGTTTCATAAGTGAAGGAGAAATAAAATACTTTACAGGCAAGCAAATGCTGAGAGATTTTGTCGCCACCAGGCCTGCCCTAAAAGAACTCCTGAAAGAAGCACTAAACGTGGAAAGGTACAACCGGTACCAGCCGCTGCAAAATCATGCCAAAATGTAAAGACCATCAAGACTAGGAAGAAACTGCATCAACTAATGAGCAAAATAATCAGCTAACATCATAATGACAGGATCAAATTCACACATAACAATATTAACTTTAAATGTAAATGGACTAAATGCTCCAATTAAAAGATACAGACCGGCAAATTGGATAAAGAGTCAAGACCCATCAGTGTGCTGTATTCAGGAAACCCATCTCACATGCAGAGACACACATAGGCTCAAACTAAAAGGATGGAGGAAGATCTACCAAGCAAATGGAAAACAAAAAAAGGCAGGGGTTGCAGTCCTAGTCTCTGATAAAACAGACTTTAAACCAACAAAGATCAAAAGAGAGAAAGAAGGTCATTACATAATGGTAAAGGGATTAATTCAACAAGAAGAGCTAACTATCCTAAATATATATGCACCCAATACAGGAGCACCCAGATTCATAAAGCAAGTCCTTAGTGATCTACAAAGAGGCTTAGACTCCCACACAATAATAATGGGAGACTTTAACACGCCACTGTCAACATCAGACAGATCAACGAGACAGAAAGTTAACAAGGATACCCAGGAATTGAACTCAGCTCTGCACCAAGCGGACCTAATAGACATCTACAGAACTCTCCACCCCAAATCAACAGAATATACATTTTTTTCAGCACCACACCACACCTATTCCAAAATTGACCACATAGTTGGAAGTAGATCTCTCCTCAGCAAATGTAAAAGAACAGAAATTATAAAAAACTGTCTCTCAGACCACAGTGCAATCAAACTAGAACTCAGGATTAAGAAACTCACTCAAAACTGCTCAACTACATGGAAACTGAACAACCTGCTCCTGAATGACTACTGGGTACATAACGAAATGAAGGCAGAAATAAAGATGTTCTTTGAAACCAACAAGAACAAAGACACAACGTACCAGAATCTCTGGGACACATTCAAAGCAGTGTGTAGAGGGAAATTTATAGCACTAAATGCCCACAAGAGAAAGCAGGAAAGATCCAAAATTGACACCCTAACATCACAATTAAAAGAACTAGAAAAGCAAGAGCAAACACATTCAAAAGCTAGCAGAAGGCAAGAAATAACTAAAATCAGAGCAGAACTGAAGGAAATAGAGACCAAAAAAAACCTTCCAAAAAAATTAATGAATCCAGGAGCTGGTTTTTTGAAAGGATCAACAAAATTGATAGACCACTAGCAAGACTAACAAAGAAAAAAAGAGAGAAGAATCAAATAGACGCAATAAAAAATGATAAAGGGGATATCACCACCGATCCCACAGAAATACAAACTACCATCAGAGAATACTACAAACACCTCTACTCTAATAAACTAGAAAATCTAGAAGAAATGGATAAATTCCTCGACATATACACTCTCTCTGAACCTGTTTGTTAATTTTTTTTTTAACTGAAGGAGCTGGATAAAATAATCTATGAAGTATTTTCCAGCTATATTATTCTTTGAATCTATATATTTTTATCTGGCATGTTCTTTTGGAAATATCCTAGAATTTATTTTACCTGTATTCAAGCTGCTTCTTTTCCTAGAATAAAATTGCCCAAGTTTGAAATTTATAGCTCTCAAATACCTACTCCCACAAAATCCACAACAGAAGCCACATGCAATTTATATGATGTGGGTCTCAAATCTGTGTCTGACTCCATTAAATTTGTCTAAAAGGAAAGAGTGTGGATGCTACCAAACCATTCCAGAATTTCCATTTCTTTCTTTCTATTTCAGCAAATACAGAGCTGGGTCTGTAGTAGGTAATTGGTTAATGTTTTTAAAAGTCAGTTTGATATGTCAAGCTTTGAAAAATCTTTTTTCTTTCTTTTTTTTTTTTCGATGAGTTCATGCTCTTTGCAGGGACATGGATGAAGCTGGAAGCCATCATTCTCAGCGGAGTAACACAGGAACAGAAAACCAAACAACACATGTTGTCACTCATAGGCGGGAGTTGAACGGTGAGAACACATGGACACAGGGAGGGGAAGCAGGGCCTGTCGGGGTGTGGGGGGTTGGGAGAGGGATAGCATTAGGAGAAATACCTAATGTAGATGATGGGTTGATGCATGCAGCAAACCACCATGGCACGTATATAGCTATGTAGCAAACCTGCACATTCTGCACATGTACCCCAGAATGTAAAGTGTAATTTAAATAAATAAATAGTAATCTTTCGGTCACAATCCCTTAGATGAGTCTTGGGACTCAGTCATTGCTTAAAGGCATTGATATTTCTGGAATTGTAATTTTATTTTTACCAAATACAGGCAAATATCTTTATGTGGGGAAAATGAGATTTATTTTTGAGAAAACCCATGGGACAGCTTAGTACAATAAATTGATTCATAGCTATATAATAAATAGTGATAATGAGGAAGGTATTTTCTGCATTTGTTGTTGTTCAGCACATTGTGATTTAATCTTTATATTAAAGCATATACAATTATTTTGAAAAAAAATGTTTTTTCTTACTACAACTTCCTCTCTTCATGTTTATTCTCCTCTTATTCTCCTACACAGAGCTGCAACTTCATCCACATATCATCAGAGGTTCCCTCAGATCCTCACTCTTCATCCAGACCACAAGCCATTCTGAGCTTCTTTGCTCTTTAATCATCCTATTCCACTCTTATGTTCACCCCCACCCACCCTGCACCTCATCTTCCGTACCTGTCTTTACCATCCCCAACTCCAGGTGAGGCTAATTATCTTTTTCTTCATCTCATATTTATCCTAGGTTGATTTTTTTATATTTACATGAGTGTTTAAATAAATTTACAACCGGCTTCCCTAAGATGGATGTTCAGTGTATTTATTTGCAAACATAAAACAACATGACATTGTCATCTATTTATTCTAGAGATCAAAGATCTAAAATAAGTCCCAGTTGGCTAACATCAAGGTGTCCTCGGGGTAGGTTCATTCTGGAGGTTCTGAGGGTAGAACCCACTTCCTTTCCTTTTTCAGATTCTGGAGGTCACCTGCATTCCTTCATTCTTGACCACTCCTTGGATTCCTCCAACCTCCTGCTTCTGTTGTCACATCTCCAACTGCTGATTGTGATCCCCCTGCCTCTTTCATGGACCCTTGTGACTACATTAGGCTTACTTAAAAAATGCAGGATAATTTTCTGATCTCAATATCCTTTGCTTAGTCACATCTGCAATGTCTCTTTTACCATGTAAGGTAACATATTTACAGTTTCCGGGGATTAGATTGTGGGGCTCTCTGGAATATTATTCAGCCTACAGTGTTCAGTAACCTCTGATCATCTCTCAGTGTCAGCATTTGGTGCAGTCTGCCAAAAAGTGTGGTCCATGATCCACATGAAAATACTAATTCCAGAGCCCTACCTATGAGGCACTGAAGCAGAATCAGGCATGGGACACAGAAGAGTTAAAATATCTTTAAAACATATACATACCTTAGACTTAAGGAATTTGCTCATCCCTAATTAACTTAATGTTCCATTGACTAAATCAGTTCCTTACAAATGTTACTAACATATTTTATTAAAGCTCAAATTACTTAACATGTCTTCTGAATCACCACATGACTCTATTTTATAACTCACTGAGGAAACAGGACTTATGTGACAAATGTTTCTGAATACCACATGTATAGTTTGGAAACCTAACAAGCTACCAATTCTATGTTCTCATGCTCCTAAAACCCTGCTCACAAATCACCTCTGTGGCCTTGATTCCATCATTCATACCTTTCTCTCTAACATACTAAATTTATCACTTTGGGTTTGGTAGATATATCCTTTTATTTTCTCTAAATCAACATATGTACATACAAATTGACAAAGGGGGAAAAAGCAAGGGAATAAGAGAATATGTCTTCCCTTTCTCCTTTCTGCTGAATGGGTCAGATCCCAGAGTCCAGTCCAGAGAGAAATGGCTGTAGCAGCAGAAAAGAGAGACCTTCATTGTAAAATCCCCACACCTCCCTCTCTGCTCTCTTCTCTCTCCCCTTTTCCAGTGTGTTCCCATTTTTCAGGCTGACTTAGAACCACTGGGACATCCTGCTCAGTCACTTTGGTGTGTTTGCACATGGCATCCACTCTATCAACCTCGGACTGAAGTCCTCTGTGCTTTACCAGCCCCCACTGCAACTCTCCACACTTATATCTAAACCTACTCACAAGCACCATGCACATATGCCACACTACACAAACACATATGCACACACCATCCCACACATACAAACCCAGGCTCCCACCTCCCCGCAACACAGATGTACATCCATACATAAAAACCCACACAGACACACACCACACATATCCACTGATATGGTTTGGCTGTGTCCCCACCCAAATCTCATCTTGAATTTTAGTTCCCATAATCCCCACATGTGGTGAGAGGGACCCAGTGGGAGGTAATTGAATCATGGGAGTAATTTCCTCCATGCTATTCTCCTGATAGTAAGTTCTCATGAGATCTGATGGTTTTATAAGGGGCTTCCCGCTTCTCTCAGCTCTTGTTCTCCTTGCTGTTGCCACTTGAAGAAGGACGCATTTGCTTCCCCTTCTGCCATGATTGTAAGTTTCCTGAGGCCTCCCCAGCCATGCTGAATTTTTGTATTTTTAGTAGAGACAGGTTTTCACCATGTTGGTGAGGCTGGTTGCGAACTCCTGACCTCGAGATCCACCTGCCTTGGCCTCCCGAAGTGTTGGGATTACAGGTGTGAGCCACTGTGCCTGATTGGTTACCCCATTTTTATGTGGAAACTAAGCTATTTGTCATCATTCAGTTCATATACATGCAACTTCCCACTATGCATCTTTATTTTGATTGTCTTTTCAACTGTCTTAAAAAAAAATTCGTTCACACTGATTCAGCATTGAAATAAAAGTTCTATGCAGAAAGGTATGGATATAGAGCAGTGGGGTGTACATTTGATAATTATGAAGGAGATAGTGTTTGTTGAGAATGACCACTACCAGCACAACCTGAGGAACTGATGTAAGCAGTTTAGAAGAAATTCTTAGAGGCAATCTAAGACACATTTTTAAGAAATATGGTCTCACCAATACTCTTGATGTTGTTTCTTCATTGCTAAATTGGGGATCTGCAGTTGGAATTGCGATATTTTGCCCAATATTCATTTCTTAGGAATACAGCCCCAATCTTTATTAGCTAGCCACATGGCTTCATATAATGAAAAACACATTTTGCAACCTCCTTTCAAGCCCAGGTAAAAGTTATGTAACTTAATTCTTTCCAATTTGATGAAACTACAAATGCAAAACTTTCAGGAAGTGTTTTTGGTAAGAATGTCTTTCTTTACTTTTCTTAGCCATATTAGATCATGGAGTAGAAACCACATTTTAAGAATAGACAAATAGCAAGACACAAGGTATCCGGGTCTGTAATAATCATGGTGCTATCAAATTATCCTTCAACTGCTTTCCACAATATTTTGTTTACCTAAGAATGAACTTAATATCTATTATGTTTAAGACATTTTGTTGGGGGTGGTGTTCCTTCACTTGCAAAGCAATTTTAAACTTAATTCATCAACACCAAAATGCATATGCTCTAGAGGTTACCTTTGCACTCTTTGAGTAGGAAATGCAAAATAATGTGACTTCATTGATTATAATCAGTTACTTATATTCAAGCCCTCTAGTGGTGGAAATCGGGTATTACAATATTTCTTCTGACCTGTACCACTGAGTAAGTATAAGGCTGCATCCCTTTCCCCAAGAGGTTCCTCTTCCCCCTCTTTTTCCCAAACACTATCTGAGGGAAACCCAGTTTTCCTCACGTAATTGTGTGGGTCATTAGTGGATCCCCTGAGATAGATCTCATCCCACCTGGGCACTTGTTGAAACAATTAAGACCTTGACATTATGAAAAACAAAAATAATTTAGTATCTCAAAAATAATATCTGTATTATACTTAAAATATCAGATCAGTCAATAAAAATCATGATTGTTATGGCATAATCTAATTGAGGCAGTTATTCAGACTATTCAGACAGTAAGTTAACTTGCAGCCATTTGAAGAAATTGCTAGAAAAATACCTTGGAGTTTTTTTTTTAGCTATTTTCACTTTGTTCTTGCTCTGAAATTGACAAGTATTTTCTTCTATGAGCCTTTTAAGCCTTGCAGACTGCTTTATAGGTATGAAATTGAAGATATCAGACATGAGACTCTATTGACTTTTTCGTGGTTTAAAATGCGTTGGTTTGAAAGGACATCCTTGATGTTTTTCTAGCATGAGGAATGTAAACTTCTTGCATCACTTAATATGGGCAATAGTTGAAGGTGTGACTCATAGTCCCTTTCATTCAGCTTGTAAAACGCTAGTTTATGACTTCAAGTTAATGCTTGTTAGCAACTTGTAAATATGGATTCATGGTCACCTGATTTTAACCCAAACTTAAATCTAATTGATCTTTAGTGGAACTTTATTCAAAACAATGTACTGATTTTAACAGGAAGTTTGCAGACTCAGCAAGGGAAAATGCACAAAAAAAATCAATATACAATGTGCATGATGTTAAATTTCAACTGGACAAATAATTTCCAGATGTACATGGCTTTGTGACTCTTTTGTTTATCCTCAGGAAAAATGTAATATGATATATTTTTTCACATCTAAATAGAATGTGAAAAATGTTCACATTAGTTTAAAATTGTGTTACTTAATTTACTTCTGTAATCCCTGGAGAATTGTTTAAAATGTGAATGCAACATCAGGAAAAGGACTGTGATCTTAGAGTTAGAAAATCTTGTCTTCAAACATGTTTCTGCCATTGCTCCTCCATTAATATCTAAGAGAAGTCACGTACAATTAAGTATCATAATTCTGTTATTTTCTTAATTTTTTAATTAACCATTTTTTGAATGAATGATGTGTGCCCATCATACAAAAGTCAAAAAGTACAGATATTTACAAAGTAAAATATCAGACTACTTTCAGTCTGTTGGTCAGCTAGTTCTCTTCCTCAGAGACAACCATGGTTAGGAGTTTCTTATGTATTCCTATGGAGACATTTTATATGCATAAGGCATGGATATGAAACTCAATATTATCTATTGAAATATCTAAAGGCGAGGTCTCAGCACTTACTTAGCACTGTTCCATGGCTTGACTTTTTCTGTTTAAATAGTCTTGGGGGTTCCTTTTCAGCTTTCATATTAACCATAACCCTAATTCTGACATTCACTCAATTTTACTATATGGAGTTACTATAATTTATTTAATCAATTCCTTGTTAATGAACACTTAGGTTACTTCTAGTCTTTTCCTATATTAAGCAATGTTGTAATAAATAGTCTTGTAATTATTTAGGTTTACTAGTATCATATTTGGAGCATGAATTCCTAAAAAGTGAATCATATGTGCAAGCAAAGCACATTAATTTAATACCCATGACTAATATTCTTTCACAGAATTTGCACCAACTTATACTCCCATCAGTGATGTTTGTCAGTCCCCCCTGCTCCACCAAAATACTGTGGCATCAAATTACTTGATTTGATATAAAAATAGCATAACTATCCTGTACATTATTACAAATAGATTAGGTCATTTTTTATGTTTAAACACTATTATAATTCTCTCTTCTTTTTATGAGATGAGGTATTGCTATATTCCTCAGGCTGGACTGGAAATCCTGGGCTCAAGCAATGCTCTTGCCTTAGCTTCCCAAGAAGCTTGGAATCCTCAGGAGTGTGCCACATAGGGTGGAGTGCCCGAATGAATTATTTTTCTGTTGGAATAATTTTTATATCCAGTATTCTACTAGGCTCTTGGTTTGTTCTTTCTCATTTCTTTGTATGAGATTTTCTCCAGTTTTTCTTTTACCTTTAACTTTGCATCTGGTAATTTTTTGTCTGTCAGATTTTTTTAATGCAATCACAGATAACAAATATTCATTTATTGTTTTTAGGTGGCATGTCCAAATTTTAAGAATGTCTTCATTCTAGGATTTATTTTTAAATTAACATTTTAGAAGATATTTGTATTAATTTTATTTTACATTCAAATATTTGCTTTATCTACACTTGATGTTGGTGTAAAAAGAAAATAAGGGCCTAGGCAAGGTGACTCATGCCTGTAATCCCAGCACTTTGGGAGGCCAAGGTGGGCAGATAACCTGAGGATCCTAACATTGGAGAACCTAGATTCTCTCGAACATAGAGTCATTAGCATCACCTGGCCCAACCTACCTACTGAATTAGAACCTGCATTTTAACAAAATCCTGAGGCCATTCACATGCATGTTAAGATTTAAGAATCTTGGCCTTAGTAGATTTGATTATTAAATTGTGACTCTGTGGCTCCTCTACTTCTAATCCTGTACATTGCGGTGGATCAGGTCATGGGCACATTCCTGATTTCAGACTATGTGTTTAGAATGATGGACTTCTCTTTAGGAAACTAACTTTGTTACAGACTCAAGCTTGCTGCTTCTAGACCTCTTTTCCCAGGAAGCTCCATAGATCCTGATGCAAACAGATTTCTACCAAAGTATTCCTCCAGACTCTCAAGCACACTTTAACTTGACTGTATTTTAGTAAGTGAACTCTGATCAAAGTGGAGCATCCTACTTCACTTGTACTATATGTCATTTTTGCTCAAGGTTCTTTCAATATGGGACTCAAATTTGAATTAACAAAGCAAATCTATTATTGTAGGAAGATTTTTCTCTTGCCTGTCAGTCAGCAGCAAGTCTTATACAAAGGTTCTATCAGTTATAGAGAAACATTTGAATAAAACAGATGAGGGAGAAATGAAAAGTTAGGAATGTTTTGAAAATACACACCAGGACATTCTCATGTCTTATAGATTGAGAATTGCTTACGTTTTCTAAAAGGCTTGCTTAACTTTTCTAGGCAAATTTAGTTGATGAGCTTGAAAGTGTTTAGCACTAAGCCACAAAATGATTGAAACTTATCATCTTATCTCAGGTCTGTATGCACACCTATCATGATCAGCATCACCTTCATCATAATTGTTATCGTGAACATCATCATGAGATTGTCTACATGCTTTACCATTTATTCAGAAATCTGATGGAAATTCCAAGCTTGTTTTTTTGTTTGTTTGTTTTTACCTCTTACTCTGTAAAGTAATAAGATAGTCAGACACTTTATTCATATGTCCTATTATTAGACATAGTAACTATCTTATAATGACTCAAAGAGGAAATATTTTCAAAATAATCTAACAAAGTGAAAAAAACCTAATCTAAGTAAATGGAAACATTATTTTTAGTTTAATATAAATCCAGGCTTCTAAAGGTGCACAAGCAACTGATCAAATAAGTGGCATAGCTGCAGCTGAGTGTTGCTATCCAATGCCACCAGCACATGGATGCTGAGCCTTCTTATGTCTCCATGCAACCAACTAGTCAAATAGATTCAACAAACAGAAACCAAAGGACTGACTATAGAGCAGCCTCTGAAAAAGAAATTCATGATTTCTCCTGGTTGTCAAAAGTACAAAATAACAATCCAAAATACACTGTAAAAGGAGTGACTTACAATCCTTATTACTGTATAATGATTTCACTATTAGAAATGGTTTTCTATTTCTGTCTTACGATGTTGCTCTTATACTTGGATTCAAATTATTGAATATATGTGGATGTAGGTCTAGAACTAATTCATTTTAAATAGCCATCACTGAATTGACAGGCCACTAATTGAAATGGATTAATTCTGTACACAGTTTCTTATAATGGGAGGAAACAATGGTGGGCTAAGGAGCTAAGCTGAGTAATGAAGGATGTGATCATAGCCTCACTCCAAAAGTTCAGTTGCAGTAAGGGTTGGGCCATGAAACTAAAGTAGAGGAATGACAACATATTCCTAAAGGATACACTAGTCAATAAGTGGAAGGAAAGCTTGATAAAAAATAAAGGCACGAATAAAGCCAGAGGAGTGTCTAGAAGTTCCCAAGTGCAGTCCTAAAATGTAGTCACATGCACAAACTTGAGGCACTGTAGTGAAACTTTGTCATTAGTATCAACTTTTGTCTAACACAGATTAACCAATCAAGAGTCAAATGCTTATGTATAAAGCACACTGCTTTAAGCAATTTTGAAGAAAATTTTTTAAATGTACTGGGTACGGACAGTAACCTCAAAGAATTCCCAGTCCAGCTACAGACAAATCTAATATAAAGATAAAATAAAATCTTAGAAATAATGCTAAATACTATATATTTTTACTACTGTATTAATTTCTTCTACAGCATTACTATTTTCTGCAATATTTCCAAAATATTGTCGAGTAATTTCTCTTTAATCAGCACTAGTGATTAGAGAATTCACTAATTCTCAAATTGTTAGAACAATGTAGTCCATTGGGACAATTCTAATGCTTAGAAAATTCCACTCACTATTAAGCCAGTCTATGTCTCCATACTTCTCATTACTCACTTTGCTGTGATTTTTTGTTTCATATTATTTAATCTTCTTCTCCAATATAATATTTCAAAAAAGTGATTAAACTAGAATCCTAGTTTCTATCCTGATGCCCATTCTACGCCTTTTTCTTGCCTCACATAGAATGCTCCTTTCGGTTGACTCTTCCTAATTTGGCATGGTTCCAAGGGCTCCCACAATCAAGATACTTTTCTCCTAGCTGAACTCTCATTCCATTTTAGTGTCCCACTTAAAATATAATTTTAAATTCCACTTAAATGGTTCCATTTGAAGTGAGTTTTCCAAGTACAGTACTATTGATGCCAAAAAAAGGTTTATTATTCTCCTCAGATTACCACCTAAGTCAAAGACAAAATTATCTGATTTATCAACTTTATCCACCTATTTATGTGCATTAATCTTTTACTCAATCAAATCTTTTTTGGTTTCCCTTATATTGTACTTTTGCTGTGCTTCAAAAATCTTAAGTATGAGACATTTCCATTTATTTTTATAAAATAATTATATGGCTGATATGCAAACAAACAAAAGATGTGTGTTTGAGTGCACATGAGGAATGCTTCCATTAAGAACACAAATCATAATATACCTAGTTTTCTACCCTGTTGTCTAAATTCTGATATTGGTGTATCAACCCATGTACCCATACTTTGTCCAGGAAAGAGTGGCTTAATAGTAGTTCAACAAGAAACAAAGATAATTGTACTTAGGAAGATGCTGACATTTTTAGAGGTGTTCCATGAGTTGTCTCAGGAGTAGCGTCAAGTTGGAGGCATCAGAGCACAATTCTGTTGTTAACATGTTGTAAGGCCTGGCACGGTGGCTCACGCCTGTAATCCCAGTACTTTGGGAGGCTGAGGCGGGCGGATCATGAGGTCAGGAGATCAAGGCCATCTTGACCAACATGGTGAAACCCGGTCTCTACTAAAAATACAAAAATTAGCTGGATGTGGTGGTGTGTGCCTGTAATCCCAGCTACTCAGGGGCTGAGGCAGGAGAATCACTTGAACCAGGGAGTCGGTGGTTGCAGTGAGCTGAGATCGCGACACTGCACTCCAGCCTGGTGACAGAGCGAGACTCCGTCTAAAAAACAACAACAACAACAACAAAATAATAAAAAACAGTTTGTAAAACAACATGCTTCATCTGTCAGTCATTCATTGCTTGAAGTTGAAGACACTGCATCCAGTTAACACACGAAATGTGTTCTTCCCCTATTCTAATATCCAGTGGGGTTTTAAAGATCTGTTGAATTTGGGATCAGATCATGCAGAAATTCAGGGGAAAACAACCCTTAGTAATTTTAGGGTGTTCCTGCCTATCCTTGACTGACAAAAGCCATTTCTTAGCAAGGAACATTTAGAACACATGAGAAAGTTATGACACCCAATGTGATTTGCTGTGGGTTACTTCAAAGTCATCTTTGGAAATTACCTTTGCATGCCATGTATCATGTGAGTCTCTGTGCTAATGCTTCCCTAATACATCTCTAGAAGGAATCCTATGCATTAGAAAAGGCTTACATTTCCATCCAAATCCAACAGAATGTGCAACAGATAGTACATGTTTGAAAAATATTTTCAGCCTATTATGTTAAAAAAGAATTTCATAGTTATTCCTGTCTATATTAAGGTTAAACTGTTAAGTTTTGACTAGACAGAGAAAATATTTGTTTAAAGAAGATCTTTCATATGCTCTTTTATTTATCACAGCATGAGAGGGAAAATTGTGGGTTTTGTTTGTTTGTTTGTTTGTTTGTTTTTGAGACCGAGTCTTGCTCTTGTTGCCCAGGCTGAAGTGTAGTGATGCGATCTTGGCTCATGGCACCTCCTCCTCCCGGGTTCAAGTGATTCTCCTGCCTCAGGCTCCCAAGTAGCTGGGGTTACAAGCACCCACCACCGTGCCTGTGTTTTTTTTTTTTTTTTTTTTGTATTTTTAGTAGAGACGGGGTTTTACCATGTTGGCCAGGCTGGTCTTGAGCTCCTGACCTCAGGTGATCCACCTGCCTCAGCCTCCCAAAGTGCTGGAATTACAGGCATGAGCCATTGTGCCCAGCTGCTTTTTTTTTTTTTTTTTTAAACATGAATAAGGATGCAAAGTTAACTGTCTTCTGGTATCCTGATTGAAAGTACTTTGTTCCTTCCAGATTTACTTCAAGTACATTGAGAAGCCCAAGAAGACAAACACATTACTAACACCACAGGCAAATAATCTCAAAGCCATGAAATCTAGAGATATTAATAGAACAAAATGATAGGACAACAGAGAAAGGAGGTATTTGGAATTGATCCACCAACACAACCCAATATAGATACACTTCCTGTCTTTACCTAACCCCTTTAACATAACCCCATATGTTGCCCCTGGGTCCCTACTCCCTAAAAATGGCCCCACTATTTATAGTTTCATCAAGTTTCATCAGAAACTCTTATTGTACTCTTTGCATAAATGTATAATTTTTATAGTTTTTAGAAAATATAAGTTAAATTTTTGATGTGCTTAGTGATGTTCAGCCAGAAAAAGATTTGGGCATTTTTTCTAGAAGCTTGTAGAAGAAAGAACAGATAGCAGGAAAAAGAGCCTAAGATATTCTATACCTATATCACAGTTTTCCTATTGAAAAATGTTGGCATCCAAACTAGAGCATAAATCATTTTTTACTGCTAGTGCTACAAAATTTAAATCACTCTCGTGAATACTGTCTCTTCACTTGATATAATTTTTTAAGACTTGCCATAGAAATTGTTGTCTGGCTTCTTAGCAAGGTTTCTTATTTATAGGTTACCATGTTTTGTACCATGTGACTGGACCTTCCCCTAGAGCTAACTGGAACAGCACCCATGGGCTGGCCAGGAACTGGGTTGGTAGTTCAGAATGAGAACTCAACAGACTTGTGTTACCTGCAGTGGCATAGCACCCCGGATAAGTCTGAGTTGCTTCATGGAGTTGTCAGAAACCAAAATAAAAAGAGACTCTAGGGCCTAGAACACAACAAATGTCTGCTTCTGAGGACATGATTATTCACAGAACCACTGTTAAAACTTGACAGCTTGTGTCACCCTAATAAAACCATTGATATACCCTGAATTACTGTCTATTTCTCTCTAAAGTCTATTTGCATTACTTCTGAATCCTTTCTTGGTCTCTCTCTAGGTCTGTTTCTTGGTTGAGAGAAAGATAGAGAGAGAGAGAGAGAGAGAGAGAGAGAAAGAGAGAGAGAGACAGACCAAGAAAGGATTCAGAAGTAATGCAAATAGACTTTAGAGAGAAATATATATACACACACACGTATATCTCCCTAAACCCCACTAACTGAAACACCTGGAACATGTTCCCATTCTTTACGAGGTAAATGAGCCTAATTTATGTAATGTTTGGGGAGCAGGGGTCAGAAACCAATACAGTGATATTGTTCAATTGAAAGCACTTCTCGCTGGGGACACAGAACATAATAATTAGCATTGTTGATACTCAAGCACCCTATGGTGCAAACAGGCTCACATATTTCACAATTGCTAGTTCTTTGCTACTGATTTTGATTCCATGTAGACTCAAGTGGAGACAAAGAGATGGAAATGTTTGGGAAGCTCTGCTTGGGAATTAAGGTCCTGTCATAACATTTAAGCCAGAGTGGCAGAATTGGGTATAAAATGCCTGCCAACAGCTTGCATAGTTCATAAATGACAGAAAACAGAGCCACGAAAAGATTCATCCAAGCCAATTCAGACTGGTGTAAACAGATGTACCACTTCTGTGCACTTTGACATTTCAGAGACAGGATTTTTGAGTGTTTTTATCTTTCACACTGGGCTTGAATCATTATATAAAAGGAAGTATAATATATTATATAGCAGATAAAAACATTTTGAAGCTATATTTAATAGTGTATTCTTTTTCTCTTTGTCCCAGGCCAATGATAGTCATTCCCATTTATTTCTCAGCAATGCGAAGAATGCTGATCTTTGACTTTGTTCCCATGACAAATGTTTATAAAATCTAACAACTGCAGAAGAAAAAATGGAAAAAAGTGAGAAAGGATGGCAAGGATAAAACAAAAACCTCAATTCTTAATTATTTGGTTGCTAAACTCCAATGATGAGTTTAAAATGATCAGAATTTTAAATCTGGTATCTGAGTATGGACACTGCCCTTCTCAGTGAGGCTATAAGAAGTATGAGCCAGAGGCAAATGTACAGAAGATTGAATCAGCTGATGAAGGATCTGAACCATTTCTACTCTTAATGACTAGGGTATTCCTAGGGACATCAATTGGCTTCTGGATTTAAATAGGTAAGATACATAGACTGGTGAATAGATGAATAGGTGAAAAGACCAATAAAATGAGGACCGGAAATCACATTCTACTACCATACAGAAATTAGTGAAAATAAGAAACATTTACTATAAGTTTTAATTTATTTTTTGAAATGACAGATTAAATTGTATGTATTTATTGTGTATAACTTGTTTCAAAGTATATTTACATCGTAAATAGTTAAATGTAGCAAATTAACAAATTTATTACCTCACATAGTTATTTTGTGGTGAGAATACTCAATATCCATTCTCTTAGCATTTTTCAAGAATACCATATATTGTAATTAACTGTAGTCACCATGCTGTACAATAGTTCTCTTGAACTTATTCCTCCTGTCTAACTGCAATTTTGTATCCTTTGGACTAACAAGATGCTTGTTTTAATAGTTCCTTAAAGAGATAAAGGACAGGGTGGTACTATTGCTTTGGAAGACAGAATTTGGGACTATAAAATTAATTTGGCTACTGTGCTAACAGACTTACCAGATAGAATAAATAAACCTTAGATATCAAGGTTTATGTCAACAGAGCATATGTTTCATAATCTAAATGAGAAAACATATATTCAAAAAATTAAAAGTTATTCCTATGATAACTTTACTTATTTGCATTCCAATATGCTTCCTGGAGTGGATGAGAATTGAGTGGCATTAAAGGTAATAGATAGGGAAGTAATAGATAGGTAATAGATCCAGGAAGTTGACTAGATCAAGAAGCTTCACATCTGATTTGAACTCCAAATCACTTCATTAATTCTAACCACAAACCAAAGGCTATAAACCCTGGGGCTAGTGATAAGGAAAACTGACATATAAGCCAGGAGGGCTTAATAACAAATAGATCAAAGTTGGAGACAGAACAAACCATGAAGTCCATGTCACTGGGAACAGAGACAGCTGGCTTAGTGCTAGAAACCAGAATGAACAGGCACAGTGCCAAAAGTTGATGCCTGAACAAGGGCATAGACATCTGACTTAGCCCAGAAGCTACATAATGTGCAAGAAATATTAATTGATTACTTGACTGAATGAGTGAATGTTGATAAAGAGTTATCTAGCTAAAACAATCAGTTCAATAAAGAGCATCTGCTTTGAAAGTGAGGAAGAAATAATATTTAAAATTACATAATTCATGAAGGAGGATAGTCAATAACCAATAATTCTATCATTAATAGTAGTAATACATAGCTTTTATTGAGCATTTACTATATAATAGCAAACACTACATATATTATTACATATTATCCTTATCAAAACTCTCTGAAATAGGTGATATTATTTTGGCTTTGGTTTTTTTTAGGCCTAATAAGATTTACAAACCTTTTTAAATCACCTGGCCACAAAGTGGCTGGACCCGAATTGCATCCAGATGTGGCTACTTTCAAAACTTAAGCGCTTAAGACTCTAAAGTCACTAGTGCGACTTTCATTAACAGATATTTATTGAATAGCTGTTATGTTTCAATCAATCTCTAAGGCTTTGCAAGAAATGAAAATATAAGACACAATATCTTCTGCAAATAAGAGAAGATTATAATCTAATATAGTCTAAGAAGGAATGATGTAAGAATGATATAAGAATTTTAGTAAGTGTAATGCAGCTTTTAAGGGAATCTAAATAATCTAGCCTAAAGTTGATGTGTTAAAGGTCAGTACCTAATGGTTTTGGTGTTGTTTGTGGTTTTTGCCTTTTCTTTTTCTTTCCAAGGGGGACAATATTAGACTTATAATGTACAATAGTCCCTCCTTAATCATGGTTTCACTTTCTGTGGTTTCAGTTGCCAGTGGTCAACCATGGTCTGAAAATATTAAATGGAAAATTTCAGAAATGAGCAATTCATAAATTTTAAGGTACATGTCACTCTGAGTAGCATGATGAAATCTTGCACCATCCCACTCCATCCCACCTGGGATATGAATGATCCCTTTGTCCATTATATCCATAGTGTCTATGCTATCTGCCCATTAGTCATTTAGTAGCAATCTTAGTTAACAGATTGACAAAGTGCAGTAAGATATTTTGAAAGAGAGACCACATTTATATAACTTTTATCATATATTGCTATAATTTTTCTATTTTATTATTAGTTAGTATTCATTTCTTACTGTGCCTAATTTGTAAAGTAAAGTTTATCATAGATAGGTATGTACAGTATTTGAAAAACCCTAATATAGACAGGGTTCAGTACTATCCTTGGTTTCAGGCATCCACTGGAGAATCTGGAATGTATTCCTTACATATAAGGGAGGAGGTACTCTACTTGCACATAGTTTTATATCCTGCTTTTCTCCTGAGATTTTATAAGCATTTTAAAACTGAGATATAATTAATATACTATAAAATTCACTCTTTAAAGTGTACAATTCAATGGTTTATTACAAAATCATAAAACCATTATTGTTTTCTAATTCCAGAACATGTTATCTCCACCAGTCCCCTAATGTTAAAATTTGATTTTGAATTTTATTATTTCTCATTTAAAGCAGTGAAACGCCTTTTAAAAATACTTATTACACAGAAATTTAGAATAAAAGATATATTAAAGCACAATTGAATTAGTTGTGTGAATGAGAATAGAGCCCTAATCACCCTTGACTCTTTTTTCTTCATTGTTTAGAATTCAATTTGAAACACAGTGGTTAACTGGATTCTTAATGTGCATTGTGAACACCTAGTAAAAAATTATTAAAAGGTTCTGATGGGTGAATAGACAGGAATAACAGATATACAAGAAGGTCTTGAAAAGGAAAGGGCTCCAAAATATTGTACAAGTAAAATATATGGAAATACTCTTAAACACTCTTATAGATTGAATTGTGTCCCCTTAAAACTCAGATGTTGAGGTCCTACCCCTCAGTACTTCAGAATGTGACCTTATTTGAAAATACTGTTGTTGCTGTAACTAATTAAGATGAGGTCATTATGGTGGATCCTAATTCAATATGACTGGTATCCTTATAAAATGGAGTTCGGACACACACAGAGTGAGAAGGCCATGTGAAGGTAAAAGTAGAGATGTGGGTTATGTGTTGGTAAGCCATGGAATGGCAAAGATTGACAGCACACCACCAGAAGCTGTGCAAGAAGTATGGAGCAGACTCTCTTTCACAACTCTTACAAAGAACTAACCCTGCTGATAATTTCATCTCGGATTTTAGCACCCAAATCTGAAAGACTATACATTTCTTTATTTAGTCCATATTTAGTCTACCCCATTTGTGGTAACTTGTTACAGCAGAATTAGCAAACGAGTACATGCCTTAATATCCATTGTGAGATTTTTTTTTTATAGCACTTATTCAAAGTTCCCCTAAAAGTTGCTACTATACCAAAGATGTTCTCATCCATTGGAAGGAAAGATTTATCAGGGCCAATTCCAATTTTCGTCATGCCTAATGATCGTAGGAATAGCCTTCATTCATTACACTACTCTTTAGTCTCTATCTACCACTGATAAATCAACTGCCTTGTTAATAATTTTTTAAAATGAGAAAGACTTCAGAAAGAGGTTAGAGTTGTAGACAACAAATATCAATGTTTCTTTAAATTTGGCATATTACTGCCAAGCTAGAGACTTGTCCTTGTGACTTTTCTACTCATAATGAATAAGACCTATGCAAAATACCACATATCTGGGTAAAAGTTTCAAGTGCAGAATATAGTTTGTTCCCTGTCCCTTTCTTCTCAATAAAGAAAAATATCCTTTCCTTTAAACTATTCAATGAGACTTTTTTTTTTAAATAATTGAACCTAGGATATACAGATGTTCCTTGACTTACATAACTTAGTGGGTTACATTACAACAAATCCATCCTAAGTTGAAAATATAATAAGTCTAAAATGGATTTAATATACCTAACCTACTGAACATCATTGCTTAGCCTAGCTTATGTGAAACATGCTTGGAACACTTAATTACCCTACAGTTTGGCAAAATCATCTAACAGAAAGCTTACTTTGTAATATACTGTTGAATATTTCAGGTAATTTATTGAATGATGTACTGAAAGTAAAATGGTTGTATGGGTACTCAAAGTTTCTACTGAACGTGTATCACTTTTGCACCATCAAAAAGTTGAAAAATTTAAGTTGAACAATTGCTAAATTGAGAATTGTCTGCATATTAAAGTGTGAAAACACTGCTTGCAAAAATATAGTAAATAAAATGGAGTTTAATTATTTAACAATTTTTCTTTGCAGTGACTGGATATATATTGGTGCTAAGTCATGGAAACCTTTTTTTTTTTTTAGATAGAGTCTTGTGCTGTCACCCAGGCTGGAGTGCAGTGACCCGATCTTGGCTCACTGCAACCTCCCGCCTCCCAGGTTCACGCCATTCTCCTGCCTCAGCCTCTCAGCCTCTCGAGTAGCTGGGACTACAGGTGCCCACCACCACGCCAGGCTAATTTTTTGTATTTTTAGTAGAGACGGGGTTTCACCGTGTTAGCCAGGCTGGTCTCGATCTCTTGACCTCATGATCTGCCCGCCTCAGCCTCCCAAAGTGCTGGATTACAGGCGTGAGCCACCGCGCCCGGCTGGAACATTTTTAAATGATGAAAGAAATGTAATGAAGGAACTCAGCAAGACTTAGCCACCTATAAAAATTACTGTTATATGAGAAAATAGATATAAAAATACTAGTAAACAGATAAAAATTCATTGTAAATATTACCTTTTACCTTTCTTTTATGCATTCTAGCTATTGTTTCATAACAGAGATTGGTAACCTACTCCACCAAAGACAAAGTTGGTAAAAAATGTAGACATGTATATTCTCCAAAGTAATAAATCTGTTACTACATTCTATCTCCTCTTGGTGCACACCTTTGTAAATCTAAAGGCCCCCCACCAAAAAAAAAAGTATGTATGTATGTATGTATGTACATATATAGCAATTCATCATGAAGAATACATATCCATCTGGATTCTTGTACAGTGGCTTTCTCTAGGGTGGTCAATAGAATGGAAGGGAAGTTCATATTGAAGAGAAACTTTCACTCTACAAGATATTTCAGTTGGGTGTGAACTGTTCACAATGAGAATGTTTTCTTGTATTATTTATGTCATTATTTATAATTATTTATGATTATAAAAACACACAGGGAAATTGATTATATATATATTTTGTGGTAGAGAGTTTTTCTGATATAAAATATATAAATAAGACAATGGTTTTATACTTATTGTCTACAATTATAAGTTATCTGTGTGTCAAAAACACCTTAAGTCACGTTAAAGGCAAATAAACTGACGAAATGACTGCACTATATTGTTCATACCAAGGAGCAGCCCCCATCAAAATAAATTACTTAAATATTAATAAGAAAGCACAACACCCTAAAATGATCATGTAAGGAAAAGCTCTAAGTGATAATTCACAAAAGTACAAAAACAAAAGCAATAAACTTGTAAAATAATGCTGAACCATACCAGTTATCAAAGAAACATATGTAAAAGCAATGTCACTGTGTTTTATAAAAGATTAGAAGTAATGACAATTCTAGTGTTGCTATGTCAAAGACAAACGGTCATGAGCTCAAACTGCTATAGGTATGAGACATTGGTAAAATAATTAAATTAAAAAATACCTGAAGGCCAATTTGGTAATCTGCGTCAAAATCTCTAAAACTATGTTTATTTTTTGGTGTAGCAATTCCACTTCCAGGAAATCAGTCTTAAGGACATAGAGATTAATATACATGTTTGCCCAGCATAGCATGCTTAAAAAGAAACTTCTAAAACATTCTAAATAGCCAATATTTGGAAACAAATATAATGAAATGTTAGTATTGCATTTAATTTCATAGAAACATGTATTACATTTTAACAATCAGTTTACAAAAAACAAGATAATTATACTGATTATATTTTTGTTTAAAACATTATACATAAGATGGTAAATAATATTTTGCAAATGGTTATCTCAAAATAGTTTGACTATAGGTAATTTTCTTTTTTTATCTTTGTAATAAACATTGATAGCATTTGTAATAAAATGTGCATATTAAAATATAGCTTTTTATTAACTCAACTTATAAATCACTTATAAAGAACACAGATTGATTATCGTCAGATTTGGAGTCTGTTATCTTCAGCAAAAGAATATAAATAGGAATCAATCTTGTCAACTAAATTACAAACAGAGAGAGGCTCTCTTAATAGAAAATTATATTTATTTGGAAATAGAATGTTGCAGTGGTGACACACAAGGAAGAAGTATTTTTTGTGTAAGATTGCAATGGCCTTTGTGCAAGCTCATGGTTTTTGCATAGTCTCCTATGACAATTTTTTTTGCCAAGCATTTATAAATGAGAATTGTCTCTTCATGGCCTTCTCCAGCTCTATTTGTTAGTTTTTTTTTTTTAAACACAAGTGACAAATTTGATTCTGACAACTTTCACAATTTCCAACTATTCTAGTTGTAGTTCTTTTTGAATTCAGTTGAAGTTTAAAAGTAATTTAATCTCCAATATTGACAGTATTCAATAAGTGGCCAATATAACATGGATTGACATCAAAATGTCAGCATTAGAAATTTAATCCAAAGGGGATTTTTTTTTCACAGAGGATGAAATGAGATAACCTGAGGGGGTGAGAATAAAAACAACAGAACCTTTAATTGAAAAAACAAACCCATGTTGGCTTCAGGATTTCTAGTGCTTTATTGGACTTTCAGGGAGGAAATGGACCTTATGAAATTGGAAGCTGGATACATTTCCAATGTCCCCTCCGGGGCCTTAATAGTTGGCATTCCTCTAGAAGCTTTATGAAATAAATTTCCTTATGGGAATTGTACCTGTTCAATTTTATAGCTTTAATTTAGTCAACATCTTCATATGTTTTCCAGGAGTTCAATTAGTAAAATTGCTTTAAAAAATGAAAACAATTTGGATTAGTCTAAAATACTATAATCTAAGCTACAAATAATAGTTGACATTCACGGAGACTTATATGTTGCAACTCGTTCTCATTTATATTAGTTAATTTGTTCCACATAACAAAACTGCAGAAGTAGATACTTTTCATCCTCATACTATAAAGGAAGAATTTATTCTGATCATGCAATCATGCATTTTATCCTAGCAATCTTAATAACAACACAAAAATGATAAATAACATATTTTGAGGAGGGTCTACATGTGCCAGACATTTTTCTGGTACTTTACATAACTTATCTACAATCTTTATAATACACCTGAAAGAAAACATATTTGTATTCCCATATTAAATATTTAGAAATAATATTCGTCCTTTTTCACACTGCTACAAAAGACTACCTGAGATTGGGTAATTTATGAAGAAAAGAGGTTTAATTGACTCACAGTTCCACATGGCTGGGGAGGCCTCAGGAAACTTACAATCATGGAGGAAGGGGAAGGGGAAGCAAGGCTTAGTCTTACAGGTGGCAGGGAAGAGAAAACAAGTGAAGGGGAAAGTGCCACACCCTTTCTACCAACCAGTTCTCTTGTGGGAACTCACTATCACAGGAATAGCAATGAGGAAGGCAACCCCCAAGATTCAATCACCTCCTACCAGGTCCCTCTCCTGACACATGGGGATTACTATTCGAGATGAGATTTGGGTTGAGATACAGAGCCAAACCGTATCAGGAATCACGACACATAAACGTTAACTTGCCTGAAATCACTTGGCTATTAAAATGACATTTTCCCCTCTTCTAGATTCCATTTTTGATGAACATTTGCTCTGGTTTTTACTTACACATACATTTTACAACCAGTGCATGGGGGAAAAAAAAAACAGACTGGATTAAATTTAGACTATCTGAAAATTTATGAACCAATCCAGCCTGCTTTTCCAGATGCATAGGAAGTAAACTCACTTTCATGATTAGTTCACAGGAGGCCAGAGCAGAACACACCTAGAACTCTTTCTAGCATTCTTGGCTTTGTTCTTATAACCTTGGGAGTTTGAGAAATGAATGAAATCAGCAAATTCAGAGGAAGTAAAAAAAAACACAAGACAGAAATAAGTGGGAGAAAAGAGTCTAAAAATCAAATTGGGTGTAAAAAATGTAATAAAAATGTGGTGGTAGAGCAGAAAATTTTATTAAAAGATTTTACAGTTTTTCTCCTTCCTTGGAATGATTTGTTAAAAAGAAGGAATAACTGTTTGGAAAATGTCTATAGAACAGGAAAAATATTAAGGCTTAAGAAGATGTACCAGAATTCACAGCCAGACACCTGCCTATGCCTCAATCTCCTAGCTGTTGGCTTGTAACTGTATATAAATTTGATCATATGGATGCACATGGGGAACATATTTAATCATGAGTTAGATTTATTATACTTCTAATTAGCTTGATTAAAAATGTGTGCTTCCTCAGTGAGAAGAAACACATTACTCTAATTGAGGAAAAGAAATCTAAAAGAGGAGCAAGGTTCTGTTTAGTTGTCGACATATTTCATTTTTATTAAAAGAACTGATTATGTTCCTACTTGGAATAAATTAAACATTTGTTTTAGCTGGGAAATTTAATGTTCATAAAATCTAAAATAGTGATCAATTGAACAATACATATCCTCGATTTAGTGTAGTAGAGAGACTAGAATAGGTCAGACTAGAATAATTTTTATTACTAAAAGCCTATGATTAGCATAATATATTATGACTAGGAGTTAAGTTCTTCACTTTGGGGATACTTTAAAGACGTCTTAGTTATTCATTTAGTAACACTGCAAACTCTTTCAGATAGGTTCAATAACAGCAAAGCTGAGCAGCTTTTTACCTTAAGACTTTCATAGAGATAGATTTGATTAGAGTATATTTCATCTTTAGAGGAATGTTTTCAGCTTTGACTGCACATTGGGATTCCCAGGGAGTTTCACAAAATACCTATGCCTAGGACTTTACCCCTAAAGCTCTGCATTTAATTGGTCTAGTATATTGGCCTAGGCATCAGGAATTTTAACAGCTGCCCAGCTCTAGTGTATGAGAAAACTAGTTTCAAAAATCTTATTATTCCTACGCAACACAATTAAGGCAGGCAAAATAGAAGGCAAGGCATGGGAAATAAACAGAGGCAGAAAGTGTTAATTCCACAAGCTCTCTGAATATAGGACAGTCTTGCTCATTAGTACTGTACCTGTATAGCAGTAACAAGAGCAACAACAATAAATTACCTCTTAATTTTAGTTAATATATTGCAGAGTGTGGGAAGCTTGATTAAGGGAAGAATTCCATAAAAGACAGATATACTTCTGCCTAATTTTTCTCTAGAATCCTAAGATTACTTCTGATACACATTGCCTATTTTGGACCTTCTTTCATTCAATAACAATTTATGTCTACCAGCTATGTACTAATGGTAGTAGTGGAAAAGAAAATAAATAATACATCAGACTTGCTCCAGAGAGCTTACATCTAAGATAAAATATGTACATGTAGAGCTACACACAGACATGCACACACACTCAACTACAAAGATATGTGATAAATACTACAGCATAAGTACAAGTCAACCAACTATTTCATGGGCTCAAGGAAGAGGATCCATTCTTCCAGAATTATGTATTACTAATTATATAATAAATTATCCTGGAAAAACATTTGTCGAATCTATTTTTTAATTTATGTGTGTTTTGTTCATAAGCAAAAACTTTTTGAATATAAGAAACCTGTTGTACTTATTTTTATATGTTTTGGGTCCATCAGAGCTTAAAACAGAGTAGGATTTGATACTTTTTGTTGAACTAACATAAATTTGCAATTAAAACAAGTGGAAAATCTTGGTGGATCAAGAGTAGTTTAATACTTACTTCAATTTGAGAACAGAACATGAGAAGTCTAGCTGATGGCGTTACAAGAAAGAAGCTGGAAACAATCTTCGTGGGTGTGAGTTCTTGACAAGAAAATTTACTATAACTAGTTAATACAGAAGAAAAAAGTTTTGTAGACAATGTACAGAAGTATTGAGAAAGGCTAAATACATTAATTCTAGGCTGAGCTTCTAGAAAAAAAACAAACAAAAAAAATGCTATTCTACATTGCAATACTGGCTCCACAAGAGAATTGCAACCTCAATCATATTCAGGACGCTTTCAAATTAGAAAGCCATGGTAAAGAACCAGGTTGGCTCTAGGGCAATTCACAGAAGCAAAAATGATGGTCTCTTCAAATCTGTCATTTATTCCCCCAAATAATCCAGCTGAATCATTTTTACATCTCACAGGGATGCATCTCATCAGCAGAATCTAAATCATGTGTAT
Source organism: Pongo abelii (assembly GCF_028885655.2). Lineage (NCBI taxonomy): Eukaryota > Metazoa > Chordata > Mammalia > Primates > Hominidae > Pongo > Pongo abelii. The sequence goes on along the minus strand of NC_072002.2, from coordinate 57,908,231 downwards.
TTTAAAACTATTGTTATTATTATCATTATTATTCACTGGCACAGCAGCATTTATGCTATTGAAAACAAGTAAGTTATTTTTGATGATCTAAAATGAAAAGTCCTTTTTTTCCAAGACAGCCAACTAGATGCATCTAAGAAGTGCTACTGCCACAGCAAGAGGTGATTTCAACTACCCCAATATTGTCTGAACAGATCTTCAGAGAGAAAATGCAGAATGTGAAAAGAGAAAAGATGCAGTCACTGAGGTTGAAGAGGGAAGAAGCCTCAAAGGTACACAAAGGAACCATTTGGCTGTTTACCTACTGCCCATTGCTCTCAAGTGCCATCTACTGGTTCCTATCCCAAACTACAACGTGCTAAATTGCTCTACTGATTTACCCCCTTGCAACACCAGGAACAACCATGGTATAACAAAGACGCTGCACAGAGCCTTAGTACTCTAAAAACTTCCAAAAATAAAACCAGTGGACCATACTCAATTTATAGCACAATTAAAGTAATGACAGCCCTTCCAGATGAGAAAAAAAATCAGACAATCCAGATGAGAAAAAAAATCAGACAAGAACTCTGGCAGTTCAAAAAACCAGAATGTCCCCTTACCCCCAAATGAGCCTACTGTCACCCCAGCAATAGTTCTTAGTCTGAATTGTCTGAAATGACAGACATGGAATTCAGAATGTAGGTGGCAAGGAAGCTCATTGAAATGGAGAAAGATGAAATTCGAAGAATCCAAGGCAAGCCAGTATAACAATTCAAGAGCTAAAGACAAAATACTAATTTTTTTTTTTAATAAATACTTTAAGTTGTAGGGTACATGTGTACAACGTGCAGGTTTGTTACATTGGCATACATGTGCCATGTTGGTTTGCTGCACCCATTAACTCATCATTTACATTAGGTATTTCTCCTAATCCTATCCCTCCCCTTGCCCACCACCCCATGACAGGCCCCAGGGTGTGATGTTCCCCTCCCTGTGTCCAAGTGATCTCATTGTTCAATTCCCACCTATGAGTGAGAACATGCGGTGTTTGCTTTTCTGACCTTGTGATAGTTTGCTCAGAATGATGGTTTCCAGCTGCATCCATGTCCCTGCAAAGGACATGAATTCATTCTTTTTTATGGCTGCATAGTATTCCATGGTATATATGTGCCACATTTTCTTAATCCAATCTATCATTGACGGACACTTGGGCTGGTTCCAAGTTTTTGCTATTGAGAATAGTGGCCACAGTAAACATATGTGTGCATGTGTCTTTATAGTAGCATTATTTATAATGCTTCGGGTATATACCCAGTAATAGGATCGCTGGGTCAAATGGTATTTCTAGTTCTAGATCCTTGAGGAATCATCACATTGTCTTCCACAATGGTGGAACTAGTTTACACTCCCACAAACCCTGTAAAAGCATTCCTATTTCTCCGCATCCTCTCCAGCATATGTTGCTTCCTGACTTTTAATGATCACCATTCTAACTGGTGTGAGATGGTATCTTATGTGGTTTTGATTTACACTTCTCTGATGACCACTGATGATGAGCAATTTTTCATGTGTCTGTTGGCTGTGTAAATGTCTTCTTTTGAGAAGTGTCTGTTCATATCCTTTGCCCACTTTTTCATGGAGTTGTTTGATTTTTTTCTTGTAAATATGTTTAAGTTCTTTGTAGATTCTGAATATTAGCCCCTTGTCAGATGGGTAGATTGCAAAAATTTACTCCCATTCTGTAGGTTGCCTGTTCACTCTGATGGTAGTTTGTTTTGCTGTGCAGAAGCTCTTTAGTTTAATTAGATCCCATTTGTTTATTTTGGCTTTTGTTGCCATTGCTTTTTGTGTTTTAGTCATGAAGTCCTTGCCCATGCCTATGTCCTGAATGGTATTGCCTAGGTTTTCTTCTAGGGTTTTTACGGTTTTAGGTCTAACATGTAAGTCTTTAATACATCTTGAATTAATTTTTGTATAAGGTGTAAGGAAGGGATCCAGTTTCAGCTTTCTACATATGGCTAGCCAGTTTTCCCAGCACCATTTATTAAATAGGCAATCCTTTCCCCATTTCTTATTTTTGTCAGGTTTGTCAAAGATTAGATGGTTGTAGATGTGTGGAGTTATTTCTGAGGCCTCTGTTCTGTTCCATTGGTCTATATATCTGTTTTGGTACCAATACCATGCTGTTTTGGTTACTGTAGCCTTGTAGTATAGTTTGAAGTCAGGTAACATGATGTCTCCAGCTTTGTTCTTTTTGCTTAAGATTGTCTTGGCAATGAGGGCTCTTTTTTGGTTCCATATGAACTTTAGTTTTTTCCAATTCTGTGAAGAAAGTCATTGGTAGCTTGATGGGGATGACATTGAATCTATAAATTACTTTCGACAGTATGGCCATTTTCACGATATTGATTCTTCCTATCCATGAGCATGGAATGTTCTTCCATTTGTTTTGTGTCCTCTTTTGTTTCGTTGAGCAGTGGTTTGCAGTTCTCCTTGAAGAGGTCCTTCACATCTCTTGTAAATTGGATTCCTAGGTATTTTATTGTCTTTGTAGCAATTGTGAATGGGAGTTCACTCATGATTTGGCTCTCTGTTATTGGTGTACAGGAATGACTGTGATTTATGCACATTGATTTCATATCCTGAGAATTTGCTGAAGTTGCTTATTAGCTTAAGATTTTGGGCTGAGATGATGGGGTTTTCTAGATATACAATCATGTCTTCTGCAAACAAGGACAATTTAACTTCCCCTTTTCCTAATTGAATACCCTTTAGTTCTTTCTCTTGCCTGATTGTCCTGGCCAGAACTTCCAACACTATGTTGAATAGGAGTGGTGATAGAGGACATCCCTGTCTTGTGCCACTTTTCAAAGGGAATGCTTCCAGTGTTTGCCTATTCAGTATGATACTCACTGTGGGTTTGTCATAAATAGCTCTTATTATTTTGAGTACATTCCATCAATACCTAGTTTATTGAGAGTTTTTAGCAAGAAGGGCTGTTGAATTTTGTCAAAGGCCTTTTCTGCATCTATTGAGGTAATCATGTGGTTTTTGTCATTGGTTCTGTTTATGTGATGAATTATGTTTGTTGATTTGTGTATGTTGAACCAGCCTTGCATCCCAGGGATGAAGCCCACTTGATCATGGTGGATAAGCTTTTTGATGTGCTGCTGGATTCGGTTTGCCAGTATTTTATTGAGGATTTTCGCATTGATGTTCATCAGGGATACTGGTCTAAAATTCCTTTTTTTTTGTTGTTGTTGTTGTTGTTGTTGTGTCTCTACCAGGCTTTGGTATCAGGATGATGCTGGCCTCATAAAATGAGTTAGGGAGGATTCCCTCTTTCTCTATTGATTGGAAGAGTTTCAGAAGGAATGGCACCAGCTCCTCTTTGTACCTCTGGTAGAATTCGGCTGTGAATCCATCTGGTCCTGGACTTTTTTTGGTTGGTAGGCTATTAATTATTGTCTCAATTTCAGAGTCTGTTATTGGTCTATTCAGAGATTCAACTTCTTCCTGGTTTAGTCTTGGGAGGGTGTGTGTATCCAGGAATTTATCCATTTCTTCTAGATTTTCTAGTTTATTTGCACAGATGTGTTTATTATATTATCTGATGATAGTTTGTATTTCTGTGGGATCAGTGGTGATATCCCCTTTTTCATTTTTTATTGTGTCTATTTGATTCTTCTCTCTTTTCTTCTTTATTAGTCTTGCTAGTGGTCTATCAACTTTGTTGATCTTTTCAAAAAACTAGCTCCTGGATTCATTGATTTTTTGAAGGGTTTTTTGTGTCTCTATCTCCTTCATTTCTGCTCTGATTTTAGTTATTTCTTGCCTTCTGCTAGCTTTTGAATGTGTTTGCTCTTGCTTCTCTAGTTCTTTTAATTGTGATGTTAGGCTGTCGATTTTAGATGTTTCCTGCTTTCTCTTGTGGGCATTTAGTGCTATAAATTTCCCTCTACACACTGCTTTAAATGTGTCCCAGAGATTCTGGTACGTTGTGTCTTTGTTCTCATTGGCTTCAAAGAACATCTTTATTTCTGCCTTCAGTTCGTTATTTACCCAGTAATAATTCCGGAGCAGGTTGTTCAGTTTCCATGTAGCTGTGTAGTTTTGAGTGAGTTTCTTAATCCTGAGTTCTAATTTGATTGCACTGTGGTCTGAGAGACAGTTTGTTGTGATTTCTGTTCTTCTACATTTTGCTGAGGAGTGCTTTGCTTCCAACTATGTGGTCAATATTGCAATAAGTGTGACATGATGCTTAGAAGAATGTATATTCTGTTGATTTGGGGTGGAGAGTTCTGTAGATGTCTATTAATGTCTACTTGCTGCAGAGCTGAGTTCAAGTCCTGGATATCCTTGTTAACCTTCTGTCTCATTGATCTGTCTAATATTGACAGTAGGGTGTTAGAGTCTCCCATTATTATTACGTGGGAGTCTAATTTTCTTTGTAGGTCTCTAAGGACTTGCTTTATGAATCTGAGTGACCCTATATTGGGTGCATATATTTAGGACAGTTAGTTCTTCTTGTTGAATTGATCCCTTTACCATTAGGTAGTGGCCTTCTTTGTCTCTTTTGATCTTTGTTGCTTTAAAGTCTGTTTTATCAGAGACTAGGTTGCAATCCCTTTTTTTCTTTTTTTTTTTTTGCTTTCCATTTGCTTGGTAGATCATCCTCCATCCCTTTATTTTGAGCCTATGTGTGTCACTGCACAGGAAATGGGTCTCCTATATACAGCACACTGATGAGTCTTGACTCTTTATCCAATTTGCCAATCTGTGTCTTTTAATTGGGACATTTAACCCATTTACAATTAAGGTTAAAATGGTTATGTGTGAATTTGATCCTGTCATTATGATATTAGATGGTTATTTTGCCCGTTAGTTGATTCAGTTTCTTCCTAGCATCTATGGTCTTTACAATTTGGCATGTTTTTGCAGTGGCTGGTACTGGTTTCCATGTTTACTGCTTCCTTCAGGAGCTCTTGTAAGGAAGGCCTGGTGGTGACAAAATCTCTCAGCATTTGCTTGTCTGTAAAGTATTTTATTTCTCCTTCACTTATGAATCTTAGTTTGGCTGGATATGAAATTCTGGGTTAAAAATTCTTTTCTTTAAGCACATTGAACAGTGGCCCCCACTCTCTTCTGGCTTGTAGAGTTTCTGCTGAGAGATCCACTGTTAGTCTGATGGGCTTCTTTTTGTGGGTAACCTGACCTTTCTCTCTGGCTGCCCTTAACATTTTGTCCTTCATTGCAAGCTTGGTGAATCTGAAAATTATGTGTCTTGGGGTTGCTCTTCTCGAGGAGCATCTTTGTGGTGTTCTCTGTATTTCCTGAATTTGAATGTTGGCCCATCTTGCTAGGTTGTGGAAGTTTGCCTGCGGAATGTTTTCCAACTTGGTTCCATTCTCCCCCTCACTTTCAGGTACACCAATCAAATGTAGATTTGGTCTTTTCACTTAGTCCCATATTTCTTGGAGGCTTTGTTCATTTGTTTTTACCCTTTTCTCTCTAGACTTGTCTTCTCACTTTATTTCATTAATTTGATCTTCAATCACTGATACCCTTTCTTCCACTTGATCCAATCAGCTATTGAAGCTTGTGCATGTGTCACGAAGTTCTTGTGCCATGGTTTTCAACTCCATCAGGTTATTTAAGGTCTTCTCTACACTGCTTGTTCTAGTTAGTCATTTGTCTAATCTTTTTTCAAGGTTTTTAGTTTCCTTGCAATGGGTTTGGACATCCTCCTTTATCTCAGAGAAGTTTGTTATTATCAGTCATCTGAAGCCTACTTCTGTCAGCTCGTCAAAGTCATTCTCCATCCAGCTTTGTTCCATTGTTGGTGAGGAGCTGCGATCCTTTGGAGGAGAAGAGGCTGTCTGGTTTTTAGAATTTTCAGCTTTTCTGCTCTGTTTTTTCCTCATCTTTGTGGTTTTATCTACCTTTGGTCTTTGATGTTGGTGCCCTACAGATGGGGTTTTGGTGTGGATGTCCTTTTTGTTGATGTTGATGCTATTCCTTCCTGTTTGTTAGTTTTCCTTCCAACAGTCAGGTCCCTCAGCTGCAGGTCGATTGGAGTTTGCTGGAGGTCCACTCCAGACAATGTTTGCCTGGGTATCACCAGCAGAGGCTGCAGAGCAGCAAATACTGCACAACAGCAAATATTGCTGCCTGATCCTTCTTCTGGAAGCTTCATCCCAGAGGAGCACCCGCCTGTATGAGGTGTCACTTGGCCCCTAATAGGAGATGTCTCATATTTAGGCTACACGGGGGTCAGGGACCCATTTGAGAAGGCACTCTGTCCATTCTCTGATCTCAAACACCATGCTGGGAGAACCACTGCTCTCTTCAGAGCTTTCAGACAGGGACATTTAAATCTGAATAAGTTTCTGCTGCCTTTTGTTCAGCTATGCCCTGCCCCCAGAGGTGGAGACTACAGAGGCAGCTGGCCTTTCTGAGCTGCGGTGGGCTCCACCCAGTTCGAAATTCCTGGCCACTTTGTTTATCTACTCAAGTTTCAGCAATGGCAGACGCCCCTCTCCCTGCCAGGCTGGTGCCTCGCAGGTCAATCTCAGACTGCTGCACTAGCAAGTAAGTAAGGCTCCATGGGCTTGGGATCTGCTGACCCATGAGCAGGATATAATCTCCTGGTGTGCCATTTTCTAAGACCATTGGAAAAGCGCAGTATTTGGATGTGAGTGTCCTGTTTTTCCCAGTGCCATCTGTCACAGCTTCTCTTGGCTAGGAAAGGTAAATCCCCTGACCCCTTGCACTTCCTGGGTGAGGTGACACGCCACCCTGCTTTGTCTCACCCTCCATGGGCTGCACCCACTGTCCAACCAGTCTCAATGAGATGAACCAGGTACCTCGATTGGAAATGTAGAAATCACCCATCTTCTGCATTAATAACGCTGGGAGCTGCAGACCAGAGTTGTTCCTATTCGGCCATCTTGGAACGGAACCCCTCCATTTTCTCAAAATACTCATTTTAAGAAAGATGCAAATTGAACTTTCTGAGCTAGGAAATTCATTACAAGTTTTTCATAACAGAATTGAAAGTATTAACAGCAGAATAGACCAGGCTCAGGAAAGAATCTGAAAACTCAGAATAGTTCTTCAAATCAACTCAGATAAATATAAAGAAAATAGAACTGTTGATAAAAAAGAGTCAAATTCTGTAAAATATTTGAAGAGATTTATTCTGAGTCAAACATGAGTGACTGTGGCCATGACACATTCAAGAGGTCCTGGGAATGTGTGTGCAAGGTAGTCAGGGTATAGCTTGGTTTTATATATTTTAGGGAGGCATGAGATATTAATCAAATACTTTTAGGAAATACATTGGTTTGGTTCAGAAAGGTGGGACAACTCAAAGCAGAGGGCTTCCACGCTATAGGTAAATTTAAACGTTTTCTGGTTGACAATTGGTTGAGTTTGTCAAAAGACCTGGGATCCAGAGAAAGGAAAGGTTCAGGTTAAGTAAAATATTGTGGAGACCAAGGTTCTTTTGAATTCTTATAGTGGTTGCCCTTAGAGGCAATAGATGACAAATGTTTCCTATTCAGATCTTTAAATAGTGCTAGACTTTTAGTTAATCTCTTCAGGATTAGGAGGGCCTGGAAGAAAAAGATCTAGCTATGTTAATAGATTCTTTACAGATGCAGATTATTCTCAACAAAGGATGGCTTTGAAGGGCCATTTCAAGATATGACAGAGAAACATGTTTTGGGGTAAAATATTTTGATTTTCTTCCTTGTCTTGTAATACTATACCAGAGTGAGATTGGAAAGTAATTTGTGGTATACAGGGTTAAATAAAACCCATCTGATGTGAATTTATGGTTTGTAGGGCATGACTCCCCAGACCCCTTAGATAGGAATTTTGGCAAAATAAAAATCAGAGCTTAGTCCTCAGAATTAAGAAAAATGAACAAAACCTTTGGAAAAATGTTATTATGTAAAGAGATCAAATCTACAACTCATAGGCATTTCTGAGAGAGAAGGAGGGAGAATAAACAACTTGGAAAATATATTTAAGGAAATAGTCCATGAAAATTTCCCTGAGCTTATTAGAAAAGGTAATGTGTAAATATAAGAAATACAAAGAACTCCAGCCAGAAAGTACACTAGGTCACCATCCCCAAAGCATCTGATTTACCAAGGTCAATGCAAAAGAAAAAAATCTTAAAGGCAGCTTCAAAGAAATGACAGGTCACTTACAGAGGGAATCCCAGCAGACTAACAGCAGATCTCTCAGCAGAAACCTTATAAGCCAGAAGAGACTGGGGCCCTATGCTCAGCATCCTTAAAGAAAAGAAATTCCAGCCAAGAATGTTATATCCTGCCAAACTAGAATTCATAAATTAAGGAAAAATAAAATTATTTTCTGACAACTAAATGCTTGTTGAGAATAAGTTCCTCTTCAAACTCCTCTGTGCTTTCTTGTTCTTTCCTCCTCTGTAAACAGCCTAAGCCCTTCCCGTCATTGCCACACCCAGACATGACCAGATATGCCTTGTACTTGTTCTGTAAACAGCCCTTCCCACCTTAGCAATGGACAGCCTCTCCCTTCTCACCTAATTAGCCATATTCAATTTCAAAACCTAGCCAATCAGGTCAGCTTAGATTGTGTGGTCCAACTCCAGCCAATGGGGAAAGGACACAGAAACAGGAACTGAACTGTATCAGGGATAAAAGCTTCTGCCCTACCGCACTCGGTATGCTCTTGTGATCATGACTGATGCAGGCAGCACCCTTCTGCAGAAGTAAATTTGCCTTGCTGAGAAGTCTTGTTTGATTGCTCATTTTCTTTGCTACTCTGAGCTCTTATTTCAAACAATCTGGGGGCTCATCTGGGATTCCCATTCTCCTCTGGGAAGGGTCTCCAGTCACCTCTCGTGAGGAGACACATCTCGCTGCCTTGTTGTGGTGGCCTCAGGGTTAAGGAATCGCAATCCATCCAGTGTGACAAATAAACCCGGGCTCTCAGCAATGTGGGAAGGGGGAAGAGAAGGCCTACAAATGCCACAGTGACCAGGTAATTCTGTGTACAGACCAAAGTAAGAAAAACCACAGCGGTGGTAAAGTATTTCCTTGGTGGTCAGGAAATCTTGGAGTTTGAAAGTGTGTGAATCAGATGAAAAATTGAGTGTGCAGCAAGTGCAGAGTCCAGATCCACAGTTCCATGGTCACCTCATATGGTTTAGGGTGGCTTGCCTGTCAGGAATTTACACTAACCTGTCAATGCTAAGAGGGACCTAAATTCTCACAAGGGAAATGGCCAGAGAAGGACAAAGTGAAAGCTGAGAAGTGCAAAAAACCTCCAGTAGTAGGGGTTGAGCCTCTAGAGAAGGAGTACAAGAAATCTCTGTTAGGAGGGTTTGAGCTCCACTGACAGGGAAACTCAGGAACACCCAAAACTTCCAGGATGGGACATAGCTCAAGCAAGATGGGGGATAAAAAAGAAAAGGCAGACGACATAATCCCCTCAGATAGCTCTCTAGTTCTCATGTTAAAATACTGAAAGGATAACGAGAGACCCAAACATAAGAAAAAGCAACAAATTATAAAATATTGCTGTTTAATTTGTGCCAAAGAACCTATCCTCAAACCCTAAGGTTTCTGGCCAAAGTTTGGGTCTAGTGAGGATTGGAACTGTCAACTTTTAATAGAATATGTCAATAACAAAAATCCTGTCTCCAAGAAGGAAATAGACTACGCCCTATGTTAGCAGCAGGAGTCTGTCCTCCTCTATCCCCTAAAAACTACAGAAGACAAGCAGGGAAATACTTCCCCTCAGGAAATTGAAATCCCTAACTCCAAACCATCCGCTAGCATGTGGTGTTCTTTAGACCACCTTCCTTCATCCATGTCCATGGAGGAGCCCCCAGATTTGTTGGAAACAAGTGTTTGGTGTAGCCAAAAGTAACCTGCACTTGGACAGAAAATTTCTCACCTCCCTCAACCTACTCACCACCATAGATGAAGAGTATATTTATCCAGATATTTGGTCAAGAGAAGGAAATCTGGGAAAATTGCAAGTTCTTCCAATTAAGGTCAAATTAAAGATTCCTGGGGGATAGTAAAAAGAAAACAATACTCTATTCCTCTAAGCCAGAATAGGTTTAAAACCTATAATTGAAAACCTTGTTCACAATGTACTCCTTGAACCCTGTATATTCCCTTATAATACTCCATTATTGCCTGTAAAGAAGCCAGATGGATCATACTGGCTAGTGCAAGACCTCCAGGCTATTAATCAAATAGTTCAAACCACTCACTGTGTTATCCCCAACTGTTACATCATTATTAGCAAAATTCCACCTGACCATGAATAGTTCACAGTAATAGATCTAAAAGATGCCTTCTGGGCTTGCCCTTTAGCAAAAGACAGTCTGGACTTGTTTGCCATTGAGTGGGATGACCCCCCACTCTGGCCTAAAACAACAGTACTGATGGACAGTTTTACTCCAAGGGTTACAAGACTCTCCAAATTTTTCAGTCAAATTTTGAAACAAGTATTAGAAAATTTCTCCCTCCCTTCATCCATATGTCTACTCCAGTATGAGGATGACCTCCTTACCTCAAGCGACAACAAAGAAATGGGTAATGGCATTTTCAATTAATTTTCTAAATTATCTGAGAGGACAGGGGCTAAGAGTCTCAAAAAGTAAACTCCAGTTTGTAGAACCTGAATTAAAGTACTTAGAAATTTTAATCAGCAAAGGCAAGCAAAGGATTGGGTTTGAATGAATGGAAGGTATCATATCCCTACCTCTGCCAGAAACAAAACAAGAACTTACAAAGTTCTAGGCTTAGTTGGATACCATCACCTGTGGATCACCTCTTATGCCTTAGAAACAAAACCTTTATATCAAAAGCTTACCCAACAGGAGCCAGACCCATTTATATGGACCATCCCAGAAATGCAACAGGTAGAAAAGTTAAAACATTTACTAATAACTGCCCCTGTTCTAGCCTTACCCTCTCTAGAACAGCCATTTCATTTTTTCATGAGTGTAAACCAGAGAGTGGCTTTAGGGGTACTCACCCAAGGACATGGGGACTACCGGCAGCCCATAGCCTTCTTGTCAAAAATTCTAGAACCAGTAACCCGTGGATGGCCTGAATGTGTCCAGTCTGTAGCATCAACAGCTTTGCTCATGGAGGAAAGCAGAAAATTAACCTTTGGGGAAAAACTCATTGTTAGCACACCTCACCAAGTCAGAACTATCCTCAGTCAAAAGGCAGAAAGGTGCCTCACCAACTCAAGAGTTTTAAAATATGAAACTATCCTGTTAGAGAGAGATGACCTGACACTAGCCACTGACAATTCTCTAAATCCAGCTGCTTTCCTAACTGGGAATCCAAACCAAAAGGTAACAGGAAACCCACACCCAAAAGGAACCTGAGCATAAATGTTTAGACCTAATTAGTTATCAAACCAAAGTTAGACTAGGCTTATGTGAAACTCCTTTCCAAACAGGGAAACATCTTTTTGTAGATGGTTCCTCCCAGGTAATAGAAGGAAAAAGGCATAACAGATACTCTGTAGTTGGAGATACCCTCACAGAAACAGAATCAGGAAGATTACCAAATGACGGGTCTGCACAGATGTGCAAGCTAGTTGCCCTAAATCAAGCCTTAAAAATTTTACAAAATCAGGAGGGAACAATTTATACTGACTCGAAATATGCCTTTAGAGTAGTACATACCTTTGGAAAAATCTGGACTGAACAAGACCTTATTAACAGTAAAGGTCAAAACCTAGTCCACAAAGAATTAATAATACAAGTATTATACAATCTTCAGCAATCTGAGGAAATAGCTGTTGTTCATGTCCCAGGACACCAAAAAAACCTCTTATTTGAAAGTCAGGGAAATAATCTAGCTAACCAAATAGCCAAACAAGCTGCCTCTTCCCAAGCTGCACCTATTTTTCATTTAACCCCTTGTTTTCCCCCTCCAACCACACTCCCCATCTTTTCCCAAGCAGACCAGGAAAAGGTAAAGAAATTGGAAGCTGAGGAAAACCCAGAAGGAAAGTGGATACTACCAGATGGAAGGGAAATTTTATCCAAGCCTCTTATGAGGAAAATATTGTCACAACTTCATCAAGGATCTCATTGGGGTCCTCAAACTATGTGTGATGCAGTCCTTAGAGTCTATGGGTACATAGGAATATAGACCCGCACTAGGCAAATAATAGATAGTTGCATAGTGTGCAGAAAAACTAATAAGCAAACCTTAAAAAGGCAACCTCCCGGGGGAAGAAACCCAGGGTTAAGGCCATTCCAAAGCGTCCAAGTTGACTATACTGAGATGCCCCCAAAAGTCCACCTAAAGTATTTACTAGTAATAGTAGGCCATCTCATGCACTGAGTAGAAGCTATCCCCTTCCCAAGCACAACAGCCAATAATGTAGTAAAAACTCTGTTGAGACATATCATATCCAGGTTTGGACTTATAGATACCATTGATTTGGATAATGGGACCCATTTCACTGCACACATCATTAAGGGGCTAACCCAAGCACTGGGAATATCATACCTCTGGCACCCATCCTCATCAGGAAAGGTAGAAAGGATGAATAACACTCTAAAGAATCATTTAACTAAACTAATTTTAGAAACCCAGTGCCTTGGACAAAATGTCTTCCCATTGCTTTGTTAAGAGTCTGAACAGCCTCTTAAATAGACAGTGGCCTCTCCCCTTATGAGATGCTTTATGAATTGCCTTACCTAAACTCTACTACTGATCTTCCTACATTTGAAACAAAGATCAATTTCTTAAAAACTATATATTAGATTTGTCCTCCACCTTTTCCTTCCTCAGGACTCAAGGCCTTCTAGTACAAACCCTACCCCTTGAATTTCCAGTCCACCACCACCAGTCTGGAGACCACATACTTGTCAAAAGATAGAAAGAGGGAAAACTCAAACCCACTTGGGAAGGACTTTATCTAGTACTCCTAACGACTGAGATGGCTGTCTGGACTGCTGAAAAAGGATGGTCTCATCATACCTAAGTCAAGAAGGTGTCGCCCTCTCCAGAATCATGGACTGTCATCCAAGGTCCAATTCCCAAAACCATAATGTTAAAAAGAAGTTCCTCATCTGTCTGTCCCTTTTTCCTCTTCTTTTTCCTTTAGCTACCCCACATCTCATTATTAATGTAATCAGGTCAAGCTCACCTCAAACATTACTTTTGATGCCTGTCTTATTATATCCTATGGTAATTTGCAAGGTCAAAGGTAAATCTTTACTTCAGAAAAGTATATCTGCCCTGCTTGGGGCCCCTCAGATGAGGTAAATTCTCTTAATTGGGATGATTGAGACAATTCTGAAAAACATTCTGTTGAACCCTGCACTACTAGAAAAGAGCTTCCCTGCTGTTACTGGTCCAGTGACTTCCAAAAATCAAGATTGGACCACCTCAGCCAGTAGGTGTATATCCCTAAAGCCACATAGTCACTTCACTAAAGGAATTAACCCCCGCAATTGTCAACTAAACCAATGTAATCCAGTACAAATTTCCATTACTATCTCAACTTCCCAAGATTCCTCCCCTTCATAAAGTAGTTTTTATGGTATGGGAGTAGAAGCTGCAGAGGCGGACCCTATAGGCTAATTTGAAGTGTGCCTCATCCACCCTCCCTCACCCCTCCCTCTCCTTCTAAATCTTCTCTTCTCTCTCCTTTCAAACCTTCTGATCTCTTCCTACCCAATAGCAACACCAAAGACACCACTGTAGAAGTTAAAGATTAAAAAAAATCCCTAGCTATTGAAACAGGGTATAAGGATGCAAATGCCTGGCTGGAATGGATTAAATATTCTGTTCACATACTAAACAGAAGCTATTGTTACGCTTGTGCAATGGGCAGGCCGGAGACCTAAATCATTCCCTTTCTACTTGAATAGTCCTCTGACCAACAAGGTATGCGCTACGTGGTAGCTGTCTTCCAAGATCCCACAGCCTGGGGCAATAAGGCATGCAAAACTCTCTCACTGCAACTCCCAGAAGTTAAAGGCCCTGTGGGTCAGCCCCCAAGGGCTATCAGGCCTCTGGATAACGATGTCAGTTTTACCTCATGTCTCTCATGATGAGGGGAAAATTTGGCATTCCTTGGAAGCCTAATGGGATGCAGTGAATCCAAGCCTTTTCAAGAGCTAATGAATCAGTCTGCCCTTGTTCATCCCCAAGTGGATGTATGGTGGTATTGTGGTGGACCACTACTGGGTACTCTGCCAACTGAAGCAGCACTTGCATCTAATCCAATTGGCTATCCCTTTCACCCTAGCATTCCATCAACAAAACAAAGAGAACAATTGTAATAAAAGAAGTGCCCCACACAGGTCTTTTGACCCTCACATTTATATAGATGCCACTGGAGTTCCACGAAGGGTGCCAAATGAATGTAAAGCTTGAAATCAAATAGCTGCAGGATTTAAATGTATATTCTTCTCATGGGTAACTGTAAACAAAAATGTAGACTGGATAAATTACATTTATTATAATCAACAGTAGTTTATTAATTTTACTAGAGATGCTGTTAAAGGGATAGCCGAACAATTAGGCCCTACGAGCCAAATGGCGTGGGAAAAATAGAATAGCTCTGGGCATGATATTAGCTGAGAAAGGCAGGGTCCATGTTATGATTGGAGTCCAATGCTGTACTTTTATCCCTAACAACACAGCCCCTGATGGAACAATCACAAAGACATTACAGGGCCTTACCATCCTAGCAAATGAATTGGCCAAAAATTCTGGAGTAAATGACCCTTTTTCTGATCTCATGGAAAAATGGTTTGGAAGATGGAAGGGACTCATAGCTTCAATCTTTACCTGCCTTGCAATTGTTATAGGTGTACTTATTCTTGTAGGTTGCTGCATCATACCCTGCATTCACAGATTAGTGCAAAGGCTTATAGAAAAAGCCCTCACCAAAACTCCTCTTGATTCTCCTCTGCCTTATTCAGATAAACTTCTTTTTTTAAGTGACCAAGAACAACAAAGCAAAAATATGTTAGAAAACTTTGAAGAGGAAGAACTATGAAATCAAGAGGGGGAAATTGTTGAGAACAATAAGTTCCTCTTCAAACTCCTCTGAGCTTTCTTGTTCTTTCCTCCTCTGTAAACAGCCTAAGCTCTTCCTGCCTTTGCCATGTCCAGACATGACCAGACATGCTTTGTACTTGTTCTGTACACAGCCCTTCCTGCCTTAGCAATGGACAGCCTCTCTCTTCCCACCTAGTTAGCCATATTCAGTTTCAAAACCTAGCCAATTGGGTCAGTTTAGATTGTGTGGTCCAACTCCAGCCAATGGGGAAAGGACACAGAAACAGGAACTGAACTGCATTAGGGATAAAAACCCCTGCCCTATCCTGCTTGGTATGATCTTGCAATCATGACTGATGCAGGCAGCACCCTTCTGCAGAATCAAATTTGCCTTGCTGAGAAGCCTTTTGTCTGAGTGCTCGTTTTCTTTGTGACTCTGAGCTCTTATTTCCAACATGCTGAAGAAGTACATTTCAACTAGACCAGCCTTACAAGAGGTCCTTAAGGGAGTGCTAAACATGGATTGAAAAGAAGGAAACCTGCTACCACAAAAGTGCACTTAAGCACATAGCCCACAGGCATTATAAATCAACCATGCAATCAAATCTACATAACAGCCAGTTAACAACACAATTACAGGATCAAAATCACACATATCAATACTAATCTTGACTGAAAATGGGCTGATCACTCCACTTAAAAGACACTAAGTGGCAGGCTAGATACCCAATCATCTGATGGGTCTTCAAGAGACCCAGCTCACATGTAATGACACTCAAGAGGCTCAAAGTAAAAGAATGGAGTTAGATCGACCATGCAAATGGTAAGGGAAAAGAAAAAAAAGCAGGAGACTCTGTTTTCATGTTAGATGAAACAGATAAAACAGTAAAAATTAAGGACAATGAAGGTCAGTACATAATGATAAGGTGTACAATCCAACAAGAAGCCTTAACTATCCTAAATATGTATGCGTTCAACTTTTATTCACCCAGATTTATAAAATAAGTTTTTCTTGGCCTATGAAAAGACTTAAACCATCACACAATAGTGAGACATTGAACAACCACTGTCAGCATTAGACAGATCATCGGGGCAAAATATTAACAAAGAAAGTCTGGACTTTAACTTGACACTTGACCAAATGGACCAAATAGACATCTACAGAACACTCCACCCCCAAACCACAGAATATACATTATTCTTATCTTCACAAAGAACAAATTTTAAGATTGAACATATGTGCAGTCATAAAGCAAGTCTCAATACATTAAAAAAATTGAAATCATATCAAATACTTTCTTGTACCGTAGTGCAATAAAAACAGAAATCAATACCAAGAAGATGTCTCAAGGGTAAACACATTTATAGAAATTAAACAACTTGCTCCTAAATAACTCCTGGGTGAACACTGACATTAAGGAAGAAATTTATAAAAATATATATTTGAAATTAATGAAAATAGGAACACAACTTACCAGAATAACTGGCATGTAGCCAAAATAGTGTTAAGAGAAAGGTTATACCCATAAACACCTTCATCAATATCAAAATAGTGTTAAGAGAAAAGTTTATAGCTGTAAACACCTTCATCAATAAGATTGTTCTCAAATTAACAATCTAACTTACCACCTAAAGAAACTAAAAACAAACAGCAACAAAAGATAGAACAAACCAGTCCCAAAGCTAGCAGAAGCAAAGTAAAAACTAAAATTAGAAAACTTAATACAATTGACATTAAAAAACCCATGCAAAAGATTCATGAAACCAAAAGTTTGTTATTTGAAAACATAAATGAGATTGATAGACACCTAGCTAGATTAACAAAGAAAACCAAATACAAAATGTAAATAAGCACTATCACCAATAACAAAGGTGATTTTACAACTGATCTCACAGAAATACAAAAGACCCTCAGAGACCCTCAGAGACTACTATGAACAACTCTGTGCAAACAAACTAGAAAATATAGAGGAAATAGATAAATTCCTGTAAATACACAATCTTTCAAGGTAGAATCAAGATTGAAATCTTGAATAGACTATTATCAACTTTTGAAACTGAATCAGTAACAAAGAACCTACCAACCAAAAAAGCCCTGGACCAGATGGATTCACAGTTAAATTCTACCAAGTGTACAAAGAATAACTGAAACCAATTCTACTGAAAGTATTCCAAAAAATTGAGGAAGAAGGGATACTGTCTAACTCCATCTATAAAGTCAGCGTTGGCATGATGCCAAAATCTGGCAGAGATGCTACCAAAAAAAAAAAAAAAAAAGCTTCTGATCAATATCCCTCATGAATGTAAATGGAAAAATTCTGTACAAAATACTAGCAAATCGAATCCAGCAGCATATCAAAAAGTTAATACACCATGATCAAGTAAACTTTATTCTTGGGATGTAAGACTGATTCAACATGTATAAATCAATAAATATGTGCTATAATGGGAGATGCAAAAATAAATATTCATCACACAAACAGAATTAAAAGCAAAAACCATGTGATCATCTCAAGAGATACAGAAAAAGTTTTCAATAAAATCTGAAAATTTGTCATGATAAAAACTCACAACAAACAAGTCACTGAAGGCAAACAAGGCATTATCTCTAAATAAGAGCCACCTATGGCCACCCCACAGTCAACACCACACGGAATGGTCAAAAGCTAAAACTATTTCCTAGAGAACAGGAACAAGACAAGAATGTCCACTTTCACTATTCCTATTCAAAATAGTACCGAAAGTCTTAGCCAGAGCAAGCATGCAAGAGAAATAAAAGGCATCCAAATAGGAAAAAAGTCAAATTATCTCTCTTCTCTGATGATATGATTCTGTACCTAGAAAATCCTAAAGACTCTGTCAAAATGTCCTAGAATGGATAAATGACATTAGTAAAGTTTCAAGATACAAAAATCAACAGTATGTTATACACCAATAATGTCCAGTCTGAGAGTGAAATCATGAACACAATCCTTACAATAGCCACAAAGGAAATGAAATACCTGAGAATACAAGTAACCAAGGAAGAGAATGATCTCTACAAGGAGAACTACAAAATACTGCTGAAGGAAATCAGAGATGATAAAAATAAATATAAGAGCATTCCATGCTCATGTATTGGAAGAATCAATATTGTAAAAATGGCCATACTGCCCCAAACAATTTACAGATTCCATGCTATTCCTATCAAACTACCAACATTATTATTCACAGAATTAGAAAAAAATTATGAAGTTCAAATGGAACTATAAAAGAACCTGAATAACCAAAACTATCCTAAGCAAAACAAACAAAGCTGGAGGCACCATACTACCCAACTTCAAACTATATTATAAAGCCACAGTAACCAAAACAGCTTGGTACTGATTAAAAAAAAGACAAATGGCAATGGATCAAAGTAGACAACTTGAAAATAAAGCCACGCACCTAATCAGCAAGGTTGACAAAAGCAAGCAATTAGGAAAAAAGACTCCCTATTCAATAAATGGTGCTGGGATAACTGGCTAGTCATATGTGCAAGACTGAAGATAGAACTCTACTTTTCAACACATACTAAAACTAACTCAAAATGGATTTAATATTTAAATCTAAGACCTCAAACTATAAAAATCCTGGAAGATAACCTAGGAAATACTGTTCTCAACATTGGCCTTGGCAAGAGTTTTTGGCTAAGCCTCCAAAGCAATTCTAACAAAAACAAAAATAAAGAAGTGAAACTTAAAGAGCTTCTTCACAGCCAAAGAAACTATCAACAGAGCAAATCCACAGGATGGGAGAATAGTCTCAAACTGTGCATTCCACAAAGGTCTAATATCCAGAATCTATAGAGAAAGAAATCAACAAGCAAAAAACAAATAACCCCATTCAACAATGGGCCAAGGACATGAACAGACACTTCTCAAAAGAGGACATACAAGCAGCCAACAAACATATGAAAAACTGCTTAACATCACTAATCATCATAGAAATGCAAATCACAACCACAATGAGATACCATCTCACACCAGTCAGAATGGCTATTACCAAAAAGTCAAAAAACAAAAAGATGCTGGCAAGGTTGCAGAGAAAAGGGAATGCTCATACACTGTGGGAATGTAAACTGGTCTAGCCACCATGGAAAGCAGTCTGGAGATTCCTCAAAGAACTTAAAATCATGCTATCATTCAACCCAGCAATCTCATTACTGGGTATCCCCCTCCCCTCAAAAAAATAATGAATCATTCTAACAAAAAAACACATGCACTCATATGTTCATCACTGTGCTATTCACAATAGCAAAGACATCCAGGTGGATGTGACCATAAAAAATGACATCATGTCCTTTGTGGCAATGTCAAAGGAACTGGAGGCCATAATCCTAAATAAATTATCACAAGAAACAGAAAACCAAATACCACGTGTTCTCACTTATAAGTGGGAGTTAAACACTGAGCACACATGGCCATAAATATGGAAAAGATAGATTCTGTGGCTACTGGGAAGAGGGGTTAAAAAATGATCTATTGGGTACTATGTTCACTATCTGGAATACAGGATCCACATTTCAAACCTCAGTATCACAGCACATCCCCATGTAACAAATCTGCACGTGTACCCTCTGTATCCAAAGTAAAAGCTGAAATTTTAAAAACGTAAAAATGAAAGAAAAAGAAAAATCCCTGGCACCCTGAAGGACTCATCTTCCTCAGACTGTGGGGCCCAGCATGAATTCAGGGAAACTTCCATCATGGATAGTAGAGATTTGTTGGGAAGAGGTCACTGAATTTTCTAGGCTGTTGAGCCTTTATTAATTTACAAGAAAGCCCTCTTCTGTGATAGCAATCCTGGAAAAATTTAAGTTGTCCTAGAAAACAGAAATCTCTAAAAGCTTCACCTATAGCCTATGCCTCAAGGAACTATTCCTAAAGTTGAACTAGGAGGCTGATTTTTCTGCCAGGCTGGTCCTCATTGCAATACTCTGATTAAGCCTCAAATCTCCTATTAGAAACGAAACTCAAGACTTGCTTGTCCATGGAAACCACCAACTCTGTCCACATGTGCAGGCCTTGTAATGTGATTACTGGTATTTCCCACTCTTTTTCCCAGCCCTCTTAGGTCATCTGTCCCATCCTTTCTTCCCTAGCCTTCTGTCCTAGAGTCTCTGTGCCTGCTGCTTATCTCCTGATGCCGTTAATAAATCAAGTCTAAGGAAAGTGAGATGAATGTAAAATAATCCTGCTGATCAGCATTTAGGGAAGTGCTCATGGTTTGAGTTTAAATGATGCTGTTTTCCATTAATCCTCAGAGATGAGCAAAGAAAAGTATTTGCTTCCTTTTAAATGGTCAGAAAAAAATACAGATAAAAAAACTGTTTTTCATTTAAAAAGTATGAAAGAACCAGGAGGCATATATTTTTCAAATATGATATGCATAAAAATCAGGCTGAACAGTACAGTACAATAACAGCACTTTCAATGATGTGGTTGGGTTGCCAGGAATTTCTGCCAACTAATCAGATTATTATTATTTTTTTTTCCCAAGACTACATTCTTTCTAACTAGACTAAATCCCTTATAGGTGGAAAAAAAGTCTCATGTAGAGTTTGGAAGACAGCGTTCATCTCCTACTATGGGGTCTGTGCTCTTCAAATAGGTCTGTAGATTGACCTTATAATTCTCGGTTTATAATTCTTTTGGTTTTGTTTCAAAAATGTCTGACAGTTTGTAAGACCAGTGCTTGCAGGGCTCTGGTGGTAACTTCATGGTTGGTTTTCCCATGAGATATCAAGTTTTAGGCTTTTTTGAATTTCCATATTAACAAAACTCCTATTTAAGTAATTCTATGGATAAATTCTTCACTATTTATTTATTTATTTATTTATGTATTTTTTGAGATGGAGTCTTGCTCTGTTGCGCAGGCTGGAGTGCAATGGCATGATCTCAGCTCACTGCAATGTCCGCCTCCCGGGTTCAAGAGATTCTCCAGCCTCAGCCTCTCAAGTAGCTGGGACTACTGGCACGTGCCACCACACTCGGCTAATTTTTTGTATTTTTAGGAGAGACGGGGTTTCACCCTGTTAGCCAGGATGGTCTGGATCTTCCGACCTCGTGATCCGCCTTCCTCAGCCTCCCAGTGTGCTGGGATTACAGGCGTGAGCCACCGTGCCCAGTAATTCTCCACTTTTTAGATTGACTGCTTCCCTGTCAGCTAATCAACTCTTTCTGTTGGAATAATTCTATTGTTTTCTTTGCTGCATGCTTCATTGTTGAAAGTTTTAGCTATCACATTTTCCATGTTTTGTTTTTAAGTGCTTGGATTTCAATTTTTCTAAATTTCCCCTTATTAACTTGTCCATTTTAACTATTTTCAATCTGTCTTCAAATTTCTTATTTCAAACTGATCTGTGTTCCAAATAATTCAAAATTGTTTACACTTCTAAAATATACATTTTAAAATTACTCTTTAATCAGGAAAGTTTTAGAAAATTTGTCCTATCAGAGAAGTGGCATTAAATATAATTGCAACATTGTAAATAAAATGATTGAGTGAATCATTGATACGTAAATTGACCCAATTTGTGGGAATCTATGTATTTTTCTAATGAGAAACAAAACAACTGCCACCAAGGGTTCTTTATATGACTTTATTTTTTTCTTTTTAATCCTAAGCTAACTTCAAAGACTCTGTGGAATAGCATGAACCACATGAGTCGGTAAAATTGAACACTCAGATTGCTGCACTTGGGCACCTGCTAAATCTGCCCTAACTACAGTACTAAAATTAACCATTTCTCTTACCATCGATTAAAAGGATAAACTCCACAATTAGTCATTACATGTTTAAAAGGGATAACTAATTATTTTTACAAATAGAAACAGGCCAACAAATGAGAGAGCAAGACAAAAACGATCTAAAGGAATATGCAGACTTAATTAAAGTAATCTCTATAATCACAAGAACCTCCAGCACTGAAATGAAGCTCCAATCCAATGCCTGGCAGAGTGAGATGGTGGGAAGAAATTGGTCCTTGGATCCCATATTGAGATAGAGGATCAACCGTCTCTATAACTCACCCAACTCTGGGCTTTTCAATTGCATCAACCAACATGGTTGATGCAATCTCTTTTGATAATAGTAACACATATAATACCTAAAAAAAAAAGTTCAAAGTGTTTTACATATATTAACTTAATCTTCATTTTTAAAAATAAGAAACCTATGAGATTATTTCTATTAATGTTTTATTTTAGTGATAAGAGAAATGACGTACACCGGGGAGAACACAGTCAGTTTTCAGATGCAGGATACACCCGTAAGTTTAGTTAGAGTCCATGGTATTGACCACCAATCTATAAGGCAAACAGTTGATAACTGTTGATAAACCTATAAGGCCTCAAAACAGCTGATGCTTATGGAGATGGTTACAGTGTGCTAGACACTTTCTACGTGCTTTCCATGTATATTGTCATATACTTCTCTCAATGCCATATCAAGTAGATGTCCCTGCCAGATTGTTCTGAATTGACTTGCAAATACTGGATGTGGAATCCACTGAAAATCAGAAATAGCTGTGTCACTATATACCTTTTAGGCTCTGTCTCTTCACAGATCTAAATGCAACCATGCTCATCTCACTAGATTTTTTTGCAGGAATCACATGGACTGACATTTGCAGGACACTTTTGTGTTTTGTAAAGTGCTATGAAAAGCTTGCCTGCCCTGTCTCACTCAACACCTCCCTCCGCACATGCTGCCTTCTCTGCAGAGCTCCCTACTCTCACCACTTCTCAGAAGTAAACCTTGCTCAGAACATTTTTTTTTTTTTCTGGCTTTGTAGATTCTATAAGCAGAACTCCTTATCTTCTGAACCTTCCCCTGGGTATTTAATTGCTCTTCACGAGACTTCACATTAATGCATCTGTGTGAAGCTGTTAATGGCAGAAGTTAAACACCAGAAGTTTAATAGCACCTTTCCCTAGAGAAAGAATCATGGGTTGATCTATATATCTAGGTTGTTCTGCAATTTTTTTATTTTTTGGTAAACACATACTAATTTTTACAGCTGGATTTAAAAATATGTTTAATATAAAGACATTGTGAAGATGCTGCCCAGACCCTGCTGCCACTTTTATCTGTCCACCTTAATCAGCCAGTGGACCTTAGAAGCTATTTTACATAATGTGGCCTTGACCTTTAGTAATTATAGCTCCAATCCGGTGTGGGCTCCTTATGTAAGTATAGCCAATTAGATTATCTCTGCAGGAATTTTGGAATTCAGACTGAGAAGGACAGAGATTCTCATTTTCTTTGATTAGTTGGAGGTGAAATATGTGCATTTTAAAGCTGGGGGGAGAACACTTTTAATGCGCTATATGTACCAGAGAAGCAGGCAAGTGAATATTGGAAGAAGGGTGGGTGAGAAGGGAGGGTATATTAGTCAAGGTTCTCTAGAGAGACAGAACTAATAGGATACACACACACACACACACACACACACACACACACACACACACACAAAGAGGAGTTTACTAAGTATTAACTCACATAATCAGAAGGTCCCACAATAGGCCATCTGCAAGTTGAGGAGCAAAGAGAGCCAGTCCGAGTCCCAAAACTGAAGAACTTGGAGTCCGATGTTCGAGGGCAGGAAGAATCCAGCATGGGAGAAAGATGCAGGCTGGAAGGCTAGGCCAGTCTCCTCTCTTTCACATTTTTTGCCTTCTTTTTATATTCTAGCCATGCTGGCAGCTGATCATATGGTGTCCGCCCAGATTAAGGGTGGGTCTGCCTTTCCTAGCCCGCAGACTCAAATGTTAATCTCCTTTGGCAACACCCTCACAGACACACCCAAAATCAATTGTATCCTTCAATCCAGTTGACACTCACTATTAACAATCACAAGTCCACCCCTTGTCAACTTGAACCCATACACATCTCCTGAGATCATACATAATTTTCAAATAAAGACAATAATAAGCTCATAATTATTCCTAACATAACACAACTATCTTTCCTACAACTAGAAATGCACCAGTTCCTAAGCCAAATATCACTACACAAATTTAACAATACTTAAATGATGATGTGAAGTCAATAAATCTTATGTCACACAATAAAGGTAAAAGGAAACAAAATGACGATATTTTCTTAGTACAAGTGTATACATGCACAAACATGTTTTTAACAAAAGAAGGGAGAAATACTCATAACAATTACCGTCCTGGTTCCCAAAGGTGGACTCATGATCGTAGCTGGTATTGATGACTACATTCTTCTACTATCCATTCTGTATTCCCTTTGCCTTCAGCAAGCACCTCAGCAGGACATGGTTTTTTCCTGGTGTAGTGACCCAAATTTTCATTCCTCAAGAATCTGGGCCATTTGTAATCCTGCCTGGATTGGTCTGTTGTAGTTTTCCATTGCCCTTGATCACAGGGCACGGTAATACTGAGAGATGCCCTAATGGATATCCTGTATTCCATGCACACTCTTCCTTACCTCTGTTGTGGAGTAGTAGACTGATTTCACCATGATAGTCAATCGTCCCAGCCAACACAGTCACTCCCTTCTTAGCCTGTTGACTTAAAGGTAGGAGGAGCCCAAAGTACCCAGGTGGCAATCTTAACTTCAAGTTTAATGGAATCGTTGTTGTGTCTCCTGGTGGAAGTCTTCCTCCATCTGGAACTAAAACCTCTAGGCCAGTAGAACGTAATGTCACAGGAACAGGAAGTAAAAATTTTGCTAGTGGATCACTAGGGGTGATCATGAGTGCTGCCACTTCCACTTCCACCCCTTGATTCCTGGACCTGTGAATTCTGACTGTGGGAGAAACAGCACCATATACTGAACACTGATTCAGAGCATACACAGCCTTCTGAAGAACTTTGCCCCACCCCTGCAAAGTATTGTCACCTAGTTGGCATTATAATTGGAACTTCAAAAGGCCATTTCATCATTCTATCAATCCAGCTCCTTCAGGATGATGGGAAACATGGTAAGAGCAGTGAACTCCATGAGCACGAGCCCACTGCCTCACTTCTTTAGCCTTAAAGTAGTGCCTTGGTCAGAGGCAATGCTGTGTGAAATACCATGATGGTGGGTAAGGCATTCGGTGAGTCCACAAATGGTAGTCATGGGGGAAGCATTGCATGCAGGATAGGCAAACCCGTATCTGGAGTGTCTACTCCAATGAGGACAAACCTCTGCCCTTTCCATGATGGAAGAGGTCCAATATAATCAACCTGCCACTTGGTAGCTGGCTGATCACCCCAAGGAATGGTGCCATATCAAGGGCTCATTGTTGGTGTCCACTGCTGGCAAATTGGAAACTCAGCAGTGGCTGTAGCCAGGTCAGCTTTGGTAAGTGGAAGTCCAAGTTGCTGAGCCCATGTATAACCTCCATTCCTGCCACCATGGCCACTTTGTTCATGGGCCCATTGAGTGATGAAAGGGTGGCTGGGGAAAGAGGCTGAGTAATGGCCACAGAACGGGTCATCCTATCTACCTGATTATCAAAATCCTCCTCTGCTGAGATCACCTGTTGGTGAGTACTCACATGCTATACAAATATCTTTACAGATTTTGACCATTCAGAGATGTCCATCCACATACCTCTTCCCCAAATTTGTCACCAATTTTCCAATCATGTTTCTTCCAAGTCCCTGACCATCCAGGAAAACCATTAGCTACAGCCCATGAATCAGTATATAATTGCATATCTGGCCATTTCTCCTTCCACACAAAGTGCGCAACTAGGTGCACCACTCAAAGTTCTGCCCGCTGGGAACATTTCCCTTCACTGTTGTCCTTCAGGGATGTCCTAGAAAGGGGAGGTAGTGCTGCATCTGTCTACTTTCAGGTGGTGCCTATATATCAGGAAGAATTATCTGTGAACCAGGCCCTAATCTTCTCTTTCTCTCGCAACTGATCATAGGAACTCCCCATGAGGCCATCGGTGTAGGCTGGGGGAGAGAAGGCAGGGTGACATGAGTGGAGACCATGGACATTTGAGCCACTTCCTCATGTAACTTACTTTTGCCTTCAGGACCTGCTCGAGCCTGTTCATGTATATACCATTTCCATTTGATGATGGAGTGTTGCTGTTCATGCCCCACTTTATGGCTAGATGATCCAGAAAGCACCCAGTTCATGATAGGCAGTTCAGGCTGCATAATGACTTGATGACCCATAGTCAAATGTTCAGTTTCCACTAAAGCCTAGTAAGAGGCCAAAAGCTATCTCTCAAAAGGAGAGTAGTTATCTGAAGAAGATGACAGCATGTTGCTCCAAAATCCTAGATGCCTCCACTGTGACTCACTTATGAGGGCCTGTCAAAAACTTCAAACAACATCCTTATCTGCCACTGACACCTCAAGCACCATTGGATCTGCTGGGTCATATGACCCAAGTGGTAGAGAAGCTTGCACAGCAAACTGGACCTTTTGCAGAGCCTTCTCCTGTTCTGTACCCCTCTCAAAAATGGCAGCCTTTTGGGCCACTCAATAAATGGGCCAGAGTAACACACCCAGATGAGGCATGCATTGCCTCAACAATGAAAATAGGCCCATTAGGCATTGTGCCTCTTTCTTAGTTGTAGGAGAGACCAAATGCAGCAACTTATCTTTCACCTTAGAAGGAATATCTCGACAGGCCTCACAACACTGAACCCCTATAAATTTTACTGAGGTAGCAAGTCCCTAAATTTTAGTTGGATTTATTTCCCATCCTCTGCATGCAAATGTCTCACTAATAAGTCCAGTGTGCTTTCTACTTCTTGCCCACTGAATCCAATCAGAATAATGCCATCCATGTAATGGAGCAGTGTAATCTTGCAAAGTGAAAAGCACTCAAGGTCTCTCTTAATGCAATTAGTACACAAAGCCAGAAAGTTGATATATCTCTGAGTTAGGACAGTAAATGTATATCGCTGGCCTTTCCAGCTGAAGGCAAATTGCTTCTGATGGGTCTTATGGATAGGAATGGAGAAAAAGGCATTTTCCAAGTCAATGTCTGCATACCAGTTACCAGGAGATGTGTTAATTTGCCCAATCAATGAAACCACATCTGGTACAGCAACTGCAATTGGAGTCACCATTTGGATAAGCTTACGATAATCCACTGTCATTCTCCAAGATTCATCTGTCTTCTGCACAGGCTACATAGAAGTGTTGAATGGGGTTATGGTGGGAATCACTACCTCTGCCATCTTTCAAGTCCTTGATGGTGGCACTAATCTCTGCAAGCCCTTCAGGTATGCAATATTGTTTTTGATTTACTATTTTTCTAGGTAGAGGCAGCTCTAATGGCTTCCACTGGGCCGTTGTCACCATAACAGCCTTCAACCTCAGTCAGAAATCCAATATGGGGGTTCTGCCAGCTGCTAAGTATGTCTATGCCAATTATGCATTCTGGAACTGGGATAATGATCACAGGATGAGTCCAGGAACCCAATGGACACAATGTAAGTTGGGGCTGTACTAACACTCCAGTCATTACCTGAACTCCATAAGCCCCTACTTCAATTGGAGGATGACAATGATGTTTTGGGTCCCCTGGAATCAATGTCAGCTCAGAGCCAGTGTCCAGCAGTCCCCAAAATGTCTGATCATTTCCCTTTCCCCAATGCACAGTTATCCTGGTAAAAGGCTGGAGGTCTCCTTGGGGAAAGATGGGAGGAAGATTCACTGCATAAGTTTTCAGTAATGTAGTGGGGTTCTTTCTCAAGGGGACTGGCCTCCCCTCCATTCAAGGGGTCCTGGGTTTGTAAACTGACTCAAGTCTGGAAATTGATTGAGGGGCCATGATTCTTTGTCTTTATAATTCAAATTAGTCTCTGGTCCATTCGACCAAGAAGTTTTCTGCTTGTATAAATTGAGTAGGAATGCAGTAGGCTTCCTATCAATTTCACTTCTAGGAACACTGCAATTAATTAGCCAATGCTGGAACCCTACATGAGTTAGACTATTCTGATTGCTGCTTTGCCTCTGCTGTCCATTACAGTAGGTACACCCACCTTGTCTTTGACGGTTGAGTGCCACCACTTGGTCCTTGCCATTTCAGGATCCAATTATTCCCTCTGTATTTAAATTTTATAGTTGAGTGACTGTGGTTTCCACTGTTAGATATGACATACAGTGAAGAGGAATTACAGGGCTCTTCAAAGATGCATATGGTGCCCCCACAAATCTGTTTTGCAAGGCATTGGTCGAGGGTCTATCTTCTGGACCCTCCCAGCTAGGATGAGTAGGTCTAAAGTAACTAATCCACTCCACCATTTCAATCTCCCTAAGCCTTTGGATTCCTTCCTCTACATTAAACCAAGGGAGATCAGGGATGTCCCACTAGCTCACAGCTGGCCATCTCTTACTGCATATTTCAGCTATCCAAGCAAATAAACTCTTAGAACCTTTTAAAACTCCCCAAGCTGCAACATTAAATGCAGAGTCCCTATTCAGTGGGCCTAAATCAATAAAGGCAGCCTGATCCAAATGTATGTTCCTTCCGTCATTATCCCATACCTTTAATATCTATTCCCATGCCTGTTCTCCAGATTTCTGTTCATATAAGTTAGAAAACTCAAGCAATTATTTTACTGTGTAGCAAATCTCCTCATGGTTCACACTCTCAACCTCACCTCTAGGGTTCTGCTAGGACCTTAGTCTAGTTGTAGGTCTAGAAGCAAACATGGGTATTGGCTGTGGCTTCTAAGGAGAATCAACATTATCTTTCTTGGCAACTGCCTCAGGGGAGGCCATCACTGTTGTGTCAGGCAGCGCAGGGTTTATCTCCTCAGACCAAGGTGGAAAGGCTGATGGCAGCATGGGTCAGGGAGACGTTCCCACTACTGTGGATGGAAAAACTATTCCTTCTGGCAAAAGAGATTCATCAAAGTTTACAAACTCTGAGTCCCCAGCTTCATTACGGTCCTCCCACACATCCCAAGTTGCAGGTTCCCATTTTTTTTTTTCCAATCAATGCCCTCACTTTAACAGTAGACACCTGGCAGGGCTGTACACGCACCTTTCATTGCAAGTCAGCCACGCACATAATAAGAGCTTGTGTCTATCTTTCCACAATTTCAGCTTTCTCTACAGGAGGTAATAATCTCGCTCAGGGCAATCTTAGCAGATTTGAGGCTCAGTATCTGCTTCTGAAGCCAGGAGATAGAATCCCTGAGTTCATCATTTCCTTTAATCACTTTGTCCACTGAACTTAGGAACAATCAACCATGTTTATGAGGTTTCTTGGTTCTCCATATATGGTCAAAGGTATTACATAGAGTCACTAAACTCCTTGCCTCTCATGAGCAGTGAATCAGGATTGTCAAATGCATTTATTTTGCATAACGTTCTAAACAGTTCATGCCAAGGACTATTAGTGTTGTCCATACTATTGGGAGTAGCACCCTTAGCATTTCTGAGTGTAATCATATTAAGCAGCCAACTCCAGAAACCCCAAAACCAATGAAAGAACTCCATTCTTAATATTCTGTTTCTCTAGCACCACTCCTGGTACCAAATCTGTATTAGTCTGGGTTCTCTAGAGGAACAGAATAGAATATATACATATATATATTCATATATAAATTATAAAAAATATATACTCATAGATATAAGTATATATATATAAAGTGAATTTATTAAGTATTAACTCACACAATCACTAGGTCCCACAATAGGCTGTCTGCCAGCTGAGGAGTAAGGAAAGCCTGAGTCCCAAAACTGAAGAACAAGGAATCTCATGTTCAACAGCAGGAAAGCAAGTCATTGCCAGGGTTGTGCTCCCTCTGAAGCCTCCAGGGATGATAATTTCTTGCCTCTTCCAGCTGTTGGTAGTAACAGCCACCCCTTGGCTTGCAGCTGGAGCACTTCCAGCTGTCACTGCCTGTGACATCACATGGCTTTCTCCTTGTGTCTATGTCTTCATAATGTGTGTGTGTGTGTGTGTGTGTGTGTTTTAATAAGGATGCCAGGCATATTGGATTAGGGCCTACCCTAATGACCTTGTTTTAACTTTATTACCTCTGCAAATACCTTATTTCCAAACAAAATACCAGAGGTTAGGACTTTGACAAAATTTCTGCAATATTTTTTACTTCTAATTATTTTATAGTAATTTGTCTTTAATTCTACTTCTAAGAAGCTAGCAAGGTAAAATGCTTGTTAGGTTTATTTTTCTAGACAAGAAGATGTCTTAATTGACTGTTGTTTCTAAACTAACTTCTTACTAATATTCTCAGAAAATCTCTGGAGAAATAAATTTTTCATCACATATTTCTCATTAGAGGAAACTAATTAGAGTTTTAATTAGTATATAAATGGTTTTCAAAATAATCTTCTTTATTTTCCAAAATAATTTACTTTTTCAATTAGATTTTGTGTTTGGCAAAATATTGGATTGATTAGATTTCTGAAAGCCTTGGATATAATGGCTGAGTCCTTGTTTTCCTTTTCCCCATGGGGCACAAGCGGGAGAAGAAGGGAGGAATGGATAACAGACTTTGCTCCACTTGTATATTGTGAATGTAGCTATTTGTCTCTCCTTTTCCTAAGCCTTTGGTCTTGTTCCCTTATTCTCTATTTGTTTGCTTATTGTTTGGTATGTTTATGCAGAAACAAATGTTTTTCTAACAGAAGGGGGGTGAACTGCCATTTAATCTTAGTAGAAAAGCCTACAAAACACGTTCAATAAAATGTTAGCTAAAATCTGATATGTTTTTTAAGATTAAAGTCAGCTTTACTCTGAAGTATTGAGTATGACGAATAATTTTAGCAAGGATATAAAGGCCAAACCACACAGATCCTTGTCAATCATCTGAGGGGCTATTGTCTTTAGCTTAGGGAAAATGAGGAATCATACATAATTTTAAGTGAGGGGGTAACATAACCAGAATTATAGTTAAAAATTTCCTTGTGTCTATACTGTTGAGAATGGATTATGTATGGTCAGAATGAATGGGAATATAAATATTTATGCCTTAATTTATTTCAATGACTGTTCTGTTGTCAAAATGTTAGTACACCTATCATTTCCTAGACACTAGCTAGAAATACAAACTGAAACCACTGTCCCTTTTTTTTCTACTTGGGGATATAAATAAACACATGATTTTAATATTTTCAGGTCTGTAACACCAAACTCTACCTATTTATTAAGCTTACCTAGTGTACTTTGCTGAAAAGACAACTATCATCTGATTTTAACTCACTCCATTTCTCTTATCTATAGTAGGCATCGGTATATGGCACCTACTAAATATCAAGCATCTTTGTAGGCCCTGAAGATATGTCGGTGAATGGAAGTAGAACTTGCTCTTCTGGACCTTATATTCTAGCAAGTCCCTACTCAGTTACCACTCTCAGAACACTGATATTTCTCATGGTATTTAAAGAAATCACTCACTCTTTATTACCTGCTTTTCCTTTACAATTAACTTAGAGAGTCCTGGGTTGACTGGTAAAATCTCCACAGAATATCTTATTTATCTGATCACCAAATCTTCTGTCATGAAAGTAGAAAATAATCTTGTTTTTTAAAAATAACATCTTGCTTCTTTTTCTTTCTTTTTTTTTTTTTGAGACAGAGTCTCATTCTGTTGCCCAGGCTGGAGTGCAGTGGCATGATCTCGGCTCACTGCAAGCTCCACCTCCCGGGTTCATGACATTCTCCTGCCTCAGCCTCCGGAGTAGCTGGGACTACAGGCACCCGCCACGACGCACAGCTAATTTTTTTGTATTTTTAGTAGAGACAGGGTTTCACGGTGCTAGCCAGGATTATCTTGATCTCCTGACCTCCTGATCTACCCACCTTGGCTTCCCAAAGTGCTGGGATTACAGGCGTGGGCTACCACACCTGGCCCTCTTTTTTCATTAAAATAAATGTACATACATTTCACCCTTCTTACTGTACAATTTGGAGTTTTGATAAATGCATTAGGTCATGTAAACATACAACAATGAAGGCATAGAATAGTTCCATCACCCAAAAGCTTCCCCATTTCATTTTTTAGTCAAATTCTCCCCACTGTTCCCTGCCCCCTTATCCAGTCCCTGGAAATCACTGATCTGTTTATCTCCGGTTTCTACCTTATCTAGAATGCTATAAAAATGAAATTACATGGGTACACAGCCTTCAGTCCAGCTTCTTTTAGCATATGGATTTACAACTCCTCTATACTGCTGAGTGTGTCAGTAGTATGATTCTTTGTATTACTCAGTAGTATTTCACTGAATGATGTACCACTGTTGTACAGCTGTTAATCTATCAGTTTCATAGTTGAGAGAACTGAGTTGTGGCACGTTTTTGGCAATTATAAATAAAGCCTCTATAAACATTTGGGTAGGATTGATGTTTGAAGATTTCATTTTACTTTGATAAATACAAATCGAGATGTCAGGCTATATTGATAAGTATATATATAGCTTTATAAGAAACTGCTATTCTCCCAAAGTGGCTATACCAACTTGCAATCACATCAGCAATGTATGAGAGTTGCAGTTGTTCTGCAACCTTGCCAGAATGTGCTATTATTTATTTTTTATATCCATTCTAATATGTGTGTAATAGCATCTCATTAAGGTTTTAATTAGCATTTATCTAATTACTAATGAGTTTGCGTATATTTTCTGATGCTTATTTGTATGTGCCTATCTATTTTGGTGAAGTTTCTCTTCAGATATTTTACCTGTTTTTATAAAACTTTTCAAGCGATTATTACAATTTGAGAATTTTGTTAATAGTCCGGACACAGGTCCACATGTGATTTGCGCAAATTCCTATGATTTATTTCAGTAGCCTTTTGTAGTTTTCAGCATACAGAGTTGATATCTTTTTTGTTAGATTTGTATTAAAGTTTTACATTTTTGTGGAGTTATTGTATATATTACTATTTTGTTTAGTTTTATTTTGGTCTCTAGTTGTTCATTGCTAGTATATAGAATTACAATCAGTGATTGTGTGTTGTCCTTGCATTCTGTCACCTTGCTAACTCAGTTTTAGTTCTAGAATATTTTTCTTGTTTTGTTTTGTATATTCCTTTGTATGTTCTATACAGAAAAATTATATAATCTACAAATAGAAACAGTTTAATTCTTTCTAATCTGTATAATTTTTATTAATGTTTATTGACAATGTACTAGAGCTAGGTGTTTAGGTACAATGCACTTAACTGTACATACATCCTTGCCTTGTTTCTTACCTTAGAGAAATAATTCATTATTTCCTTAGTAAGTATCAGTGATGTCTGTGGGGTCTGTAGTTCTATCCCCTCTATCTCTCCTGATGCTGGTAAATGTGTGCCTTTTCTTTTTTGCCTCTCTTTTTCTCAGTTTTAATAAATAAACAATAATAATGTAATAGGTTAACATAAAAGGAAACTGATTGAGGCATATAAGAGAAATATTTGTACTATCTTTGCAAATTTGTTGTAAATTCAAAATTATTCCAAAAAATTTTTTTAAAATACTAAAAACTCATTAGGTTTATTAGCTTATATAATTTCAGTATTACTGATTAGAGAAAAGCCAAAGATTTGTCAATTATTAGTATTGGTTTGTCTGTTACTTACAGGTTAGGTAATATTAGGCAAACAATATACCCTTCATAAGTTTCTCTATTTATACAACAAGATTGTCTTCATCATATAAGACTGAAAATTGAGATAATAGTTAATGTGTCTAGAACATTATATGGAATATTACAGGTGTTCAATAAATATTAGTTTTCTCTCTCTGCAGCTCACAATTGCTTATCTTTGCTTAAATGCTAATGTTCTATTTTATTTTTTCTCAGTTTCCTTTTCTGTTTATAAAATTATTACTTATTGCTTTACTTGAACTATGTAAGTGGGAAACAAACTGGTAATAGGTTTAATCTGTAAAACAGAAGTTCATAGCTTATGCTTTTAGTGACTAAAATCTCTCAACACTGGAAAATCAAAGCCTTATTCTAAGGATATCACCATTATTAGAGACAGGATTAGAAACATACCTTATCATAACAATATTCATAAATTTACTGCCCAGTGTAGAACAATGAATTTTTCCTGAGCAATACAGCTCACAATCTCCAAGGGTGTTCCCTGGTTGTTGTATTTCATGACATGGTGAACCAGCTGCACTTTCTGCATTCAGGTTTCCCCTGGTCTACTGGACTTCAGACATGCCTTCCTTGAGACCTGCTTTCCAGACTAGAGTTAAAATCTTAGGGCTTCTCCTTATCCCATCTGCCAAAAGCAATTCTTTTTTCTTATGGGTGTTTGTGCTCTGTCATCGGCCTCTAACCTCCATTGCTTATTTGCCTAGAAATTCCTAGGTGTGTCCCCAAGCTCAGCCCAGGACCAACCTGAATCCCTACACTAAGCTCTGGAACCTGTTTTTGCACTCTTGGCACTAGGTCATCACTTCATAGGCAAGACCCACTATGGCCCACCATGTCAGTTGCTAACTGGCAAATTCTCCATCACTGTATATTGTTTTCTTTTTCTTTCCTCTATTCTCACCTTCTTCCCTCCCTTCCAATAGGGTCTAGCTCTATTGCTCAGTCTGGAGTACCCGGCATGATCATGGCTCACTATAGGCTCGACCGTCCAGGCCCAAATGGTCTTCCCACCCTAGCCTCCCGAGTAGCTGGAACATGGGCATGCACCACTACGCCCAGATACAATTTCTAAAAAAAAAAAAAAACAGTGGGTCCCCGTGTTGCCCAGGCTGGTCTCGACTTCCTGGGCTCAAGCAATCTCCTACTTCAGCCTCTCAAAGCACTGAGATTACAGATGTGAGCCACCACACCCAGCCTGCTTTTTACTTATTTTCCTCCCCCCAACAGATTCATTGTTTTCATTTACAATAGAAATCCAAATGTCTATTTGCTTAAAACAAAAGAGAGAAACACAACTTATATTTCTCTCTGAAAATAGCTTTTAAAGATTGAGGTACACAGAAATCTTGTTTTATTGTTTATACACATCTGTCTTAAGTGGGAAATACTGGGGGCTCATTGACAAATGCAAATGGATTGAAACCTAATCATTTATGTTAATATTCTTCTTGTCTGATATTTATAAACTCATAAGAGCCTTGTAGAATGTGTTGGAAATTTTCTTGTTTCCCTGGAATATTTAAGATATTTTGCATTATCCACTCCTTGAAAGTTTAAGCCATCTGAATATCATCACTTTTTAAAATTTTAAGAAAGAAAAATTTTAAACCATTGATTCAATTTCTTTAGTAATTGTAGAACTAGTTAGACTGCCTACTTTTTCTTAGATAATTTTTAGTGAGTTATATCTTTCTTGAAATTTATCTATTTTTTCTGTTTTCAAATGTAGTTATATAACATTTTTCAAAATTATTTATTTTCCTAATTTCTGTTTATCTATAATTATATCCTGTTATTTAGTCCCATTTGTTTTCTTAACTAATCATGATAGAATTTTAATCTATTTTATTAAGTTCTCCAAAGCTAAATTTTCAATTAATTCATTCTCTTTATTCTATGTGTTGTTTTACCTTTTGGTAATTTTTGTTCTTTTAAAAAATATTTTCTTCTTTTACGGGCAGCTTTTTTTTCTCTTTTATTCTATGTCTTAAGTTTAATGTTTTACTTTTTAATTTTAACCTCTTATTTCTTTTATGAACTTTTAATGTGATAGATTTCCTTCAGTTACTGTGTCTGCCATATCTCATAAGTTTGAAATTTAACATTTTTATTATCACTTGGTTCTAAGTACTTTAGAATTTACATTATGATTTTTTAGGCATAAATTATATTGTGTACAAATATATGAGCATTTAATAGAGTTCCATACCTGCAACATGGAAAGAAATAACTAATTGTAAGTAATTTATAATCATATGAAAAATAAAGCATTATAGTCTTATGTCTTTATTATTCTAAGCAATGCAGAATCCTAAGCACATTGTTATTTCAAAATGGTCTTATGTTCAAAGCATGAAAATGAAAAAGAAATTGACATTCTGATCACTTTTTCTTCCATGGCTTTTTAATACAATGTAACTCCCAGCTATTAATTATAATTAGCTATCATCACTTAGCTTTCTCTGTCAAAAAAAATCAGCTGGCATTTCTTTTCTCTAATTTTTCTTTGATATGTCTGAAAAAATGTCACTAGTTAAGACAAGAACAAGAGTCCAGTTGTTAACATACACAACATTTAAAGTCATCACTTTTATATTCTCCTGTATAGAATTATCACTAAAGATATATGTAATGAATTCATCACGACTTCTCTTTTGCAATATCTTTAATAAATAAGCAAAAAACTGCAAGGGAAAGTACTATTCAAAAACTATGTTTTTGTTTTGTTTTCTGGACATTGTTACTGATAGCATCCAAATTGGTGTTTGTCTAATTGAACATGATTTGGGACTGGTTAAGTCTAATTTACCAGGTCAGGGTCTTTTTGCTCAAAGAATTTATGTCCCTCAAATCATAAAAACTAAATTGTACAAAAATACTTAATCAGATGATTAAATATTCAGTCACTCAACCAGCGTCTTTGTCTGAAAAGCTTCAGGTAATCATTTTGATGTATAAACCATAGCCTCACTGGCATTTTAAATAATTTGATTACTAAGTTAAATAGTAAGTATTTTTGTACCTACTATGCGTTTCAAACTACCTCAGAGACCATGGAATATTCAAAAACATGAAAAGTAACATTTTCCCACAAGTAGGTAAAATACAAATGAAGAAATAAGAAAATAGAATAAAATATCTAATATTGCATATAATTTTATAGAATAAGTCTTATAAAAATCAAATATTCAGTGTTATGCTAAGTGTCAGGTTCTAGCCCAAGCTGAGGTTCAACGGGAGTTGGTGGGTAGCTGAAAGAACACTTGAGTGGCCATAGGCAGGTGAATATGGTTTTATTACGCTCTTTCTCTGTCAGCCTTTGTCTTGACTACCTGCTCCAGCCGCAGCCCTTCTCAGCAGCCAGCTCTGTGCTCTGTAGCTCCTGTCACCCCCGTGCCTGCAGCTGCACTCCCTGGTGCACTTGCCATTTCTTGGGTCACCCTCCCTGTCCACCTGCAAGGTGGATGGCTCTATTATGTGTGCAGTAGCAGCAGCAGCAGCACCATTCACAGCATCAGCAACTTTACTCTGTCTCTCCCAGCATCTGCCTGCAAGGTGGCAGGGCAGTTATACTCCCTACAGACAACAGTAGCTTAGAGCCAAGAATGAGCTTACACCACCAGGTTACATAATGAGCAGAGCTGTGTGCCTGCACTCCAAACTCGCTGAGTCATGCTGAACTGGATGCTTACCTTGTGCCGTCCCAGTCTGGGGAGTCATTACCCATGAACGCACTCATCCTGCTATTGGGTAAGTTATCCACATGATGACTGTACCCATCCTATCATGCTATCATGAGCCTAAAGGGCAGCATATGCAGCTACTAGCTGCTTCCCTATTAATGAATACTGGAGCTTAGCTCCCTTTTAAAGTTGGAACCAAAAGCCTACTGATGTTCTCAAGTGCTGTGTGTGCTGTCACAGGCCCCAAGCAAAACTATTTGTGGTTACATGCACATTAAATTTAAATGGGTACCCCTGGCTAATCACTTCAGGGCCTGTGCTTGCTGAATAGCCTGCTTGGCTGCCAGGAAGTCAGTTTCAGTTGCACTATCTCAAACCCAGGCAAGAGGGGCATTGCTGCTTCTAAATTAGCAAGAGAATCAGAGGTTAACATAATATCAACAATGAGACCATGACGTATGGTAGGGTTATGCATATAGTCCTACAGCAACATTGTGAAAGTCCACTGTCACCCTGCCATGAAGGCGAACTGTTCCTGGCTCTCTGGAAAAGAATGCATTAGCCAAGTCTACCACGTAGTTGTATTGTCCCAATTCCTTTGTCAAGCGGTCCATCAAATATGTGATAGATGGGACAGCTGCCAAGCCATATAAAACATTCACCCCCAGAATGTATTCAGGTATAAGAGAAACATACAGAGTGTATAAGCAAGGAGCCAAGTGGCCAATGCCAAGTTGCAAAGATACAGGTTTTACTTTCATTGACCGGTTTTCACAGCCATTTATATATATACAGAGTCTTGCCGGGAAACTTATCTGTGTTCCCATAAACAAAGCTGCAATCTGCACCAGTATCTACTAGTGCCAGCACCTGCTGTACAAATCAAACAGAAAAGGCTCTACACCCTCGCCCAGCTGCCACCACTTAGTCTTTGAGCTGGAGCATCTGGGCAGGACTGGGTTGCAAAGCATTATCCTTCTCTCCTGAATGAGTTGCACCAAGTCTGTATACGACTGCCATCTACTGACAGTTTCTGGTATTTCACCGGCATCAGTCCACACTGTCCGTATGGCCACCACTAGCAATTTAATTAAAGTATGGTTGCCTCGCCCCACTGCAAACTGCCTGCTCATATGCAACTGCTGACGGAGGGAGGGATGAGTCATGATGCAAGTCACTGTCTATTTCAGAGATGAAACTGGAGATACTATCTGCTCCCTCGTCCCACAGATGAAGAATCCAGGTGGGCAGAGGTTCCTCTGGATGCTGGTGGCACTGTTTATTTAATTCCCATAGCTCCAGGTGGAATCCTGTAGGGACTGAGCATGCACTTCACAGTCACA
Organism: Pongo abelii; assembly: GCF_028885655.2. NCBI lineage: Eukaryota > Metazoa > Chordata > Mammalia > Primates > Hominidae > Pongo > Pongo abelii. The sequence continues at coordinate 57,869,591 of NC_072002.2, read as the reverse complement.
AATGCCCATCTAACTCTGCTGGCAAAAGCTTGCTCCCTCTCAGTGCTCTGTGCTTCCAGTTGCTTTAGCATCTTCTCCATGCTTTCAGGGGACCTATCTACCACCACCCAGGTTTCCACCAGAGCTCATTCGAGCAGCACCACTGCCCCTGGGTACCACAACCCATGTTGCAGCCACATGGCTGACCCAGAATCAGCAGAGGCTGAAAACTCAGTCACCTCATTATCCTGCCAACTACACCAAGTGTCAGGTTCTATCCCATGCTGAGGTCCAAGGGGAGTTGGTGGTTACTCTTTCTCTCTCCCTCTGTCCACCTGCAAGGTGGCAGGGCAGTTATACTCCTTACAGACAATAGTAGCTCAGAGTCAAGTATGAGCTTACACAAACAGGTTACATAGTGAACAGAGTTGTGCGCCTCTGCTCCAAACTTGCTGAGTCATGCTGGATGGAATGTTTACCTTGACGTATTCTTGACTGAAGCACACCCGTTTTGTTTACATTCAGTTAGCACTTAATTTTTAACAAGCATTCAACCAAAAATTTTTAAAACTACTGTAAAAGGAAGGCACTGGGAGTACAATTATAAATAAGAACCTCTTACAAGTAGCTCACAGTTAGATGAAAAAAAAAGTAAGCAATTAATTAGGATATAATGAGGTAATTGGTACACCATTCAAAAGTGGGGGTCAAACGTTCGAGGCATTTAATCTGGTCTTTGCAGGTTAGGAAAAGAAATGAAACAGGTAAAAATCAGGGAGGGCAGGTAGCAATCATCAGTATTCCAGAAATCAAAAGAGTATTATGTGCAAAAGACAAAAATAGCACATTTGAAAAATTGCCATTAGGACAAATAGTTAAAGATGTCAGGAAAAATTGCCAAGAAAGTACTCTGATAAACTTGTAGATATATGCAGAGACTATAAGATGGGAAAAATATAAGCCATATTAAGAAATTAAGCTATTAATGTATTCTAAAGGCATTGGCTGCCAAAGTTTGTAAACAGGTGTGATTGATTTTTTTTTCAACAAGCCAATCTGCCTTTATCAAGGAGAACGAATTGGGTAAAATCAAGACCAGAAGTTTACTGTCAGAAACTAATTCAGAAAAGGTGGTTTGAGACCTGAACTAAGGTAGTCACAAATGGAATATAGAGAAATGCCGATTCGAAAGCTTTTAAGGAAGTGAAATGCAAAGACCTTAGGATGTCTTCCACTTGAAGCAAGAGGGAGAATGAAAGGTCAATTGTGAAATTTTAGTTAAGAACAACTTTACCATTTAGTGTCTGATGATGTTGTTCACAAGTTAGGAAATACTAGAGAAGGTCTGATTGAAGGAGATAAGTTTCAGATATATTGATTTGAAACTGCATTTGAGATACCCAAATAGATATAGTCATGAGGGTGCAGAATAAATGGTGGCTACTGAGCTCAAGAGAGACTCTGGATGAGGAATAAAAATCTAAGAGAATATTACATACATGATTCTAAAAACCTGACAATTATCTAATGAGACAACTGTTATCCCTAATTGCCACATTCCTTTAACGTTCTACTCAGAGCCTGAGTTCTTACTGACAAGTTAGTGGTAACAGTTCTGTTACCGTTAGTTCTGTTTAACGGTAGCATGAAAACAGATGCATATTCTATCCTGCTCCAAAATCAGTGTTTTCCAAAATTCATTTATGCATTAAAGCCTTTTAAAGGGAAAACAATCTGATGGATCAATAGTTAACTTACTTTTTCATCACAAAACATGATATGCAAAAAATGAGTTACAGTATCCCTTTATCTATGCTTCCTATAACAGCCAAAACCACATTTACAAATCAAATGCAAAGAAAAATTTCCAACAAAACTCAAAACATATTTAACAAAATTAATAGATGATGCTTAGCTGACACAAAATCTCCACCTACCCTTTGCATATGGACTAAATGCTATGATTTGGGGTCTTTTAAGTTTGTCTACATTTACTACTTGTGCTTTATGATAACTCAGTTGTCCTATTTTTCCTATTATGTTTCTCTGTTCTAGGTAGAGATTCAGCTTATTACTTAACAGAAGGAGGGCAACTTGGTGTAATTCAGGGCCCGAGCTGTGGCTCTGCAAAGGCTGTAACCTGCATTTCTACAGTGATGACACCTGCTCCAGGGATCGTTATTGCTAAGGGGTAGAGCCACCAGGGGACCTGCCACACTCACAAAAACCAGGAATGTAGCACCTTCCAGGTGTGTGGGCATTTAGGCAATGTGGGAAGCACAGTGGCAGGCACATAAGGGGATCCCCAAGTACAATGCCCAGTTCAATTTTCTGGCAGATATGGCCATCCTGTTTCCCCACAGACCCATAAACTCCCAGGGGTCACAAAGTCCACTGGGGATCGGCCTTCGTAAGGCCACTTGTTACACCACAACCTTGCTTCACCCCAAAATCTGAGTAATCAGACAAGGTGGGGCTCCCCTGGATGCTGCCGACAATGCTTGCCTGACTCCCGGAGCTCAGCGGGGGTATAGGCACCATACGAAGTGCGTTCCACCACAGTAGGGGGCCCCTAAGTCCGCCCCGAGGCCCCCTCGGCTGCTCATGAACGGGAGTTTCCAGCAGCGAGGATGGGCTCAAGGTCACACTGACTGCAGTCTCTAACTCCTGTTACAGGATGTTTATCTGGGCCTCTAAGTGCCCTGTTTGTGTCTGGAGGTCCCTTACCTCCAAGTTTTACTCCAAGCTGTGCATTTGGGCCCCCGGGCATGTGGCTTGCATGTAGAGGTCACCTACCTGTGCAGCATCCCACAGGGACTGAGCATGTACTTCCCGCAGTGCAGTCAGAAATGCCCATCCAACTCTGCCGGCGAAAGTGCATTGCATTTCTTCTCAGCACTGTGTCCTTCAAGCGCTTTAGTGCTTTCTCCGCACTCACAGGAGACCCGCCCACTGCCTCCCATGTTTCCACTGGGGCCCATCCCAACAGCACCGCTGCCACTGGGTACCACAGCCCATCATGCTGCTGCCACATAGCCTGCCCGGGAGCCTTGGGAGCTGAAGACCCACTCACTTTATCCCGCTGACAACGCTAAATGTCAGGTTTGATCCCCAGCTGAGGTCCAAGGGGAGTGGGTGGACGGGCAGGGAGCTGGAAGAACAGTCAAGAGACAGCAGGTAGATGGGATATGGCTTTATTGAGCAGCTCTCTCACAGTGTCAGTGCTACATTTATATACCTCACAGAAAATAGTGGCTCAGAGTCAGATGATAAGCCTCCCCATGTTATGGCTGCATAGCTGTAATTATATGCATGGAATTGTGCACCTGTGTTCCAATTCCGCTGAGTCGTGCAGGATGTTTACCTCGGCCTATGCCTGCCTGGCTAGGCCTATGCTTGCACAGCCATGTTCCTTACAGTAAGTCCAGACTGTTCTACATTCAAAATATTTAGTAAATCTGAGCAATGAGAACACGTGAACACAGGGAGGGGAACAACACACAATGTGGCCAGTTGGGGTTGAGGGTGGCTAGGGGTGAGCATCCGGGCAAATGGCTGATTCACGTAGGGCTTAGGTGACAGGTTGATAGGTGCAGCAAACCACCATGGCACACGTTTACCTATATAACCTGCACATTCTGCACATGTATCCCAGAACTTAAAGTAAAATTTAAAAATATGTATATACATGTATGTGTGTATATATATCTACTTAGTAAATCTTAACTATGTCTGAAACGTCCATTAGTAATTAATGCTAATCTATTCTTGTCTCTGTCAGTATGCAGCAAAATACAAAAACAACATATTCTCCTTGATTTCCCTCTTGCTTCACATCATCTTAAAGTGCCTACACACCCTACACTCTGGGCAGGAAAATTGCAACCATCTGCAAACATCATGCAGTTGATATAGCATTCTCACTTAACACCGTCCCCCTAATGACCTCCATCTGGAAACCTTTATTTTACTGAAAATTCAGGGCATCAATCCCCTCTACAGCCTGTATTCCATGGGAGAGGCTGGGTGGGTTGGGGTGGGGACTCAGCTGTTCTTTATATAAGGAAGAAATCTCCAAGTTGGCCACTCCTGGATTCTCTAGCTTGGAACAAACATTCAGGTCCAAATAGTGACCAGAGTGAAATGTTTTTATCTTTCAATGTAAGCACAGCCCTCCTCCATGTTTAAAATTTTCTACCAGCTTCTCATACCACCTAGAGTAAATGCCAAATACTTGCCCTATTTTACCGCCACACTGGCAGGGATAGACAGTTTTTCCTCTCTTGCACTTGCTGTGTCTTCTATTTGGCATCCATTGCTTCAATTCTCACGTGGCTCCCTACTTCTCACTACCTAGATCTCAGCTCAAATGACTCCACTTCTCATCATTAAGTCAGCTCAGCTGTCCTTTTGATTTTTATCAAGTAGCTTTAGCATTCTGAGTCCCATCGCCCTATTTTATTTTCTTCCTAATATTTATCATATCTAAATTAGATATTTTTAAAAAGAAGCATTTATTGTCTATTTATTAATTCCTTCTTTAAAAAAATGTTTTTTTGAAGTGTTCATTGCTTTTCTCCTCATTCAAAACATTGTTTGCTGGAAGTCAGGTAGTTTTTCTGTCTTGTTAACGGTAATGTTACCAATCCCTGGAACAAGCTTTGTCCATAAAGGATATGTAGTATAAATTTGTTTGCTAACTATTTTGAATTTTTAATATAAATAAATAGAAGTCAACTGAAATATCTTGGTTATAGAATGATACATTATAATATAGAATTTAAAAACTGAGGTAAACTAAGGCAAAACATCATTTACAGGTGAATTAACTGAGGTCCTGAGAGATAAACTAGTAAGTGAGACAGCTGGGTCTCAAATTCAGGATAACTGAATATAACTCTCGAATTGTCAAACTTTTACTTGGGATTTATTTTATTTTCATTACTGATCAATATGAATGTGGGCAGAAAAGATAACTTTTAATTACCCATAAACCACTAATATAACCCTGTATTTGTTTGAGACCAGAATATGTGTGAGAAATACAAGAACTCTCACCTGTAAACACTGCCCTCAAGGAGGCTAGTGTCTAGATGAAATAATGTACTTTTTTCTTTTGAGAAAAAAATGTTTAAGTCTTAGGTCCCTAGGCAGAATCATAAAAGATAAATACAGACTCTGCAAAGAAGGAGAACTGAAATTAGTAGATATATGACTTCAAGCTGGAAGGGAGCAGGTTGGATGAGGGATCATTCATGAGCTCTCACTTGAAGAAGAGAAAAATTTCTACCTAGAGATGGAAATGGCAAAAAGATAAAAGTAGCCAGGGACAGAACATAACATAAGATTCTGCAGCATTAATATAGTGAATTCAGTTTGTTTTTAAGTGAAATTGGGAAAGAAAATTAAAAATAATTCTGGCCCATCCATTTGTTTTTACTGGAAAACTCCAACATGAAACACAAAAGTTCAGAATAAGATGAATGATATAAACTTAAAATCCTGAGGACCCTTCACCCCAACTGAATGGACCCTCTTGTGGCCAAGGCGATCCTAGAAAAATCTTAAAACTGAGTTCCTGGCCGTGACACTAGAGGAAGTCAGACTTTGTTATACCTCCTCCCCTTTATGGTTTATGGACAACGACCAGCATTAATCTTAAAATAGAGACTGACAGAACACTCTTTGTGGCAATCGGATACCAAATTACAAACAGGAGCTAAATGCCAGGCAAGGGTTAAGTAATGCACTGCACCCCTCCCCCCGACTTTGGCCCCCAACACTTAAAGAATCAACTCTGTTCTATCTGCCACAAGGTTTTTCTTTCACTCTAGAGGCTAAAAAAGCACTGGTCTTGAGATAAGCAAAGTTAAGATAATTACAGTTCATCCAGCTCACAGACATTGACTGAGCCCCTGTTTTACCAGCCACAACTAGACCTTTGATTGGCCAAGACTCTGATTTTGGTAACTTTCTTTTTATAAGAAGACCAGTGACCATGGACTGCTCCTGGCCAGTATACAGAGATTGTGCACTTGCAGGCCTTTGTGTTCTGAAAAGACCTTTGACATATAGAGCCTAACTGTAATACATTCACATGTTGTCTCCGTCCTATTGTGTCAAACTCCTATTAACCTCAGTATGGAAGGCACCACATTCAAGAGGGCAAAGAAGAGACCCAGAGCCAGCAAATGAGACATGGGGCTTTATTAGGGGCTTACATACAGGGAAGAAAGTCCAATGCCTGTGAGCTGGACAACATAATCGCAGGGCCCAGCGCTGGTGGCCTAGGCAAGAAAACCGCAACTCACTGCAGCTTCCTGCAAACATCATATAGCATTTTCATTTAACACCCTCCTTCTAATGACATCCATCTGGCAACCTTCATTAAACCTAAAACTCAGGACCTTAATCCCCTGTACAGCATCTGTTCCATGGGACAGGCTGGATGGTTTGAGGTGGGGGGTCAAATTTTCCTCTTTGATAAGGAAGGAATCTTCAGATTGGCTACTCCTGGATTCTTTAGCTTGGACCACATTCAGGTGCATCTACTATAGAGGGTCATTTAAGGGTATACTTAAATTATTGCTATCAGGTGTGTTTACCCTACATGCCCCAAAGTGAACATGGGTCATATGTTACAGGCATGTTTGTTCAATATGCATGTGTCAGGAGTGCCTTCAGGAATATTCATAGCTCCTCCTGTAGGCTGGTGAATATCTGTGTTTAGCCAATCTGTTTAGCATAAAGCTCCTACCCCAACCCCTCCTCTTTCAAAGTGCCTGTCCCTGGTCTTTTCTGGAGGTATAGTTCCCAGCCTGCGAAATGGCCACCTTGCAGGCTATCACCTTTTATAAGAAATAAACTCTCCTCTCATTTTACAAATTTATAAATTTTGTGTGTGTGTGTGTGTGTGTGTGTTTGACAATGGATAAGGAGGAAAGTTAAGTAGAAGCAAACAGAGTATCTCACATTAGGGATTTTTGAGGAAGGTTCCAAATGAATTGGAATTTGGAAAACATGAGTAAGGTAGAAGAAGGGATTAAAATAAAAATAGAAAAATTAGAAGCAAAGGGTTAAAGACTGTCATGCTTACACTTTAGACATTAAGATTAATGATGAAACATGAGAAAGATACCAGTTAAGGAAAGCCACATTTAATCACTGAAACACATATGAACAGTTGATGAGGTCAGATACTCTAAGACAACACCAATTGATGAATATGGTGATATTGATGAATATGATGAAATCAATTGATGAATATGGCGATATTCATCATTTAGTAAATGGGATGTACCTGTAACTACAGAAAGAAAAAGGCAGCAAAAACAGCAGAGAGGCACAGAAAATCACAGAAATAAAAAAAGAGACAGAGAATAAACAAGAGAAGAAAGGAAAGGGGAGAAAAGAAAAGAAAAGAAAAAAAACAAGAAAAATGAAACCAAACTAAGTTGACATTATTAAACAATACAGGAACCATGAGTTTAATTTCCATTGTCCGGTATAATAATTTAGCCCATGTGTGCTTAATTTTTTGGAGGAGTCTGGCGTCATCAGTTACCATATAGATAATTCTATAGATGGCTGCTCTATTTTCAAAATCTAATAAAAAAGTACAAAACCCTTCAAAGCTTGGAAATCAATGTCTCTGTGCTTCTTCAGGAATCACTTCAATTGGCAAATAACTGTAATCGCATCATTACCATTTAATGTCTCGGGCAGTTCCAATGGTACCTGGAAGATAATAAAGAGGTGTCAGTATTATTCATATCTTTTAATTGCTCCTATTAGCATTTTTTTGTTATCCTGTGGGCAAAATTGTAATGCTTGGCTAGGCGTACAGTGGGTAAAGGAGACATAACAGTTCAGACTAAAATACTCTCCTAAGTACCTATTACTTTGGATAGCTATGAGCAACATATAACTTTGTAATAAAACCTATTTACTGGTAAAAATTAAAATTGCTTTTAACAGCTTTATAGCATGCAAACCATTAAAATAATTATATCATGCTGCAGCTGCTGTTCTGGTAAGTCTGGCTAAGAAATAAAGTAAAAGAGAAAGAAAAACAAAAGAAAGTGTAACTCCCAAGAGCAAATGAAAGAACATTGTGAAAGCAGAGAATTGAGGGTCTAGCATTACCATCTTTCTTCCAAAATCATTCACTATTCAAATAGCTGAAGGAATGTTCTTTTATATTCTTTCATGTTTATAAAGATTAAATAAAATAATGCATGCTGCACTGTTTCTGAGGCTTCAGGTAACACTTTTTTGAGGTATAAGAAATACCTCTTTATAGAATCTCTAAGCAGTCTCTTTACGTTGACTTAGCACATTTTGTCAATAAGCTAGACATTCCCATGCCGTGATTAGTAAAATCATTTCAAAGAAATCCAGAAAATTGGATATCTCATCATCTCTATAGTTTTTAATTTGCCATATACCTTTGTATTAATTTCAGAAAAACAATGTGCCTTCTGAAAATCCAGTAAAAAAATAAAAAATGACTCTTGTGTGTCCAGGATTTTGTAAAGATTTTTAGGACAAAAGAAGGCAAGATATACATGTAGATGTCAAATAGGTGACACCATGTGAGTTCCAATTCAGTCCACCTTTCACTTTGTCTACATTTTTATTAACATATATGGTTAAATTGCCTGAGATTCAAGGAAGTTATAACATACACAAAATCAAATGTGATTTCCAAACTAGTACTAGCTAGCTAGTTCTGTAGTTCATGGTCACTTATTTACTCATTACACATATTCCAAGCATGTGTTATGTGCTAACATCTGTTACTCATGTAGAATGAAAAAGTGAATAAAGCACAGTTCCTGACATTGAGAAGCCCGCAGTATATAATGGGAAAGACTGACGCATAAAAAACATTATTGCAATGTTATATATATAGTTTTTCCTTAATCACATCACGTATGTAAAGTAAATTTTCTTCCCAGCTTTATAATTTAACACTATATTTCTTAGCCATAAAGATGATTAATATGTATTTTGTAGGGTTGTTTGGAAAATAGTAATAGCGTCTGCTAAGTTGCACTATCCATGTACATTTCAGAAAAATCTATTTACAGAGATGGAAAGGTAGATTTGGCTGTGGTGAGATCTCAGACTCTGAATCCATATCCCCTGGCTTTGAATCTTGCCTGCGCCACTTACCATGTGACCTTAAGCAGGTCAGTTTTCATATTTGCAAAACATAAATAATATGAATACTTATAGTGTTATTGCGGGAACTAAATTGGTTAACACATAAGCAATTTCTGACACAGAGACAACACTCTGTGGATATTAGGTCTATTATTGCATCTTTTAAACTTTATAAAAAGCCTATGAAACAGCTAATATGCTTCCTATTTTTCAGGTGTGACAATTGTGGTTCAAAAGGTTAGGAAACTTTGGGTTAGTTTTCCCATGAGCGAATCCAAGAGCAGAATTCAAATTTAAGTTTATTTAACTCTGTAGACATGATAGTAAGCCTTGATTTATGTTCCAAACTGTCTTATCTCCTATCATCCCTCTAACCTCATTTTGTACACCCATCCAGGTTGTATCTTGGCCCAGTCTCACAAATGATTTGAAAATCATTTGATTGTTTCTCTAGTGCCCGCTATGAAGCCAGGCACTCTCTATGGTGTCTGCCTTTTGATGCCTTTCAATATCTCTTTCCTTTATGCCTTTTGCATTTTGTGGCTTGTTTCAGAAATCATTTCCTCAGAAAAATTATAACAATCTTCTCCAATATTGTCTCCCAAAATGGCTTTATTTTTTTCTCTTTAAATAGCCTGGACATAGTTTTTGTGTATGGTTTTAGGTAAGTTATAATTTCATTGTTTTTTGACAGGCAGTTGTCCCAGTATCATTTATTAAAATAAAGAACTGATCTACAATTTTCTTACTTATTGTCAATAACAGATTTTTCATAAATCCAGTTTCTAAAAATATATGGACTGAAATTTATCATATTGTCTATTTCTGTACAAATATCACCCTCTTTTAATTGATAATAAGGCACACCCCCCACCCCTTTTTTAAAGAATAGCCTTGGCTATTCATAGACAGAATTTTTCTCCTTCATATAAGTTATAGAATTCTACTGTCAAGTTGTAAAACAATATATAAGGCATGAAGTTTCTAATTGGAACTTATTGACTATAAATATGAATTTTTGAGAATTGGCATTTTTCTAATCCATGAACGTAGTAACTTCCCAAATACACGTAGGTCTCAGTAAATATCTCTCAATGAAATTTTATAGCTTTACTCTTAATGAATTGTGCTAGTTTTAGATTCTTAACTAATTTATAATTTAATTATTCTATAAATATAATTTTTAAATGACATATTCTGCTGCTTATATGTGTATAGTAAGTTTACAAACACACATAAAATTGATGTTAATAATTTGTAGTCAGCAAGTTACTTAACTCATTAATTCTAATGATTTACCTGTAGATTTTTTTATATATTTCATCAGACAATTATATTGAATTTGACTTCTTCATTTTAAACTTTATACTTTTCTTGCCTTATTGTTCTCATTAAGACTTTTAGTACCATAATAAATAGAAGTGATCATAGAGGGACACTGTCTTTTTATCATCTTAAAAAGAATGCACTAACATTTCATGATGTAGTAGCTGATTTGCTATGAGATTTTTAAAAAATGTTCTATCCCTAATGTTCTATTTATATTTATTTACAAAATAATTATAAAATACATTCCCACCTCTACTGACTGAAAAGATTGTGATGTTTTTATCCCTTATTTTATTAATGTAGTTTATCATTTTTCCAAGGTTATATTATTTATTTATTTATACTGTAAAACTAATGTGGTCTTGATGTATTTTGCTGGAATTTGATGTGCCAATACTGAATTTTACTGAACTTTTTCTTTAATTTACTGAATGACAGTGGAGTATGGGTTTTTCTTTCTCATACTTCCTTTACAGATTTTGATATTCCTATTAGAGTCGGCTCATTAAAATTGAGAGGAGACACTATTTTCTCTAGTTTTTAAATCTGGACTAGTTGATGGTATATTTGTAATTTATTCCCTAAATATTCAGTAGAATATAGCAGTATAAATTTCTGTATCTAGTGATGTATTTAAAGGAAATTTTAAGCTTTTATTTCAACTTTTAAAAGATTATGAGACACTCTAGGCATTTTATTTCTTTTTGGTTTCATTTTGATAGGTTAAGCTTCCAGGAATTTGATTATATTGTACAAGCTTTTCAATCCATTGCTATGATATTTGTTAATATCATTTTAGTATTTTTTAACACCTATGACATATAATGTCACCATTATCATTCTCTCTGTGTGTGAGTATGTGTTTGTGTTAGCTTTCTTTCTTTTATTTTAGCTGATATCCCTGGAGTTTTGTCAGTGTTGGATTTATTAATCTTCACTATTGATATGCAGGCATTCTTTGCTTTATACCATTCTGATATATATGGATTTCAGTTCTTATAGTTTAGTTAAAAACACCAGGCCCTCAAGAACACAGCTAAAATTTCTGTTATTATGATATAATAACTGTGAGTAATTGCATAATTATGTCACTTTATTTTTTACAAATTCTGTTGACCAGTCACTTTGTATCTTACTCAGTTTATGCACAGACAGCAAAGTGTGTAGTTGTGTTGCCTCCTTTTCTTTCAGTAGTAAACACAACATTTCACAGAAATTGATAGTCAAATGAATCAGCCAACAAAAATGAAAATACATTAAATAAACAAAAAGTAAAACCTAAAAGTAATTTTAAAAGTGATTAGAAGATTTGAAAATTGCAACCCCAAAACAAAACATAAAAAAGACTTGGCCTGCATTGAAAAAGTCTAATGATTAAAAATCAAGATCAAGGCTGGGCACGGTGGCTCACGCCTGTAATCCCAGCACTTTAGGAGGCCGAGGTGGGCGGATCACAAGGTCAGGGGAACCATCCTGGCTAACACGGTGAAACCCTGCCTCTACTAAATAATACAAAAAATTAGCCGGGTGTGGTGGCAGGCAACTGTAGTCCCAGCTACTCAGGAGGCTGAGGCAGGAGAATGGTGTGAACCCGGGAGGCAGAGTTTGCAGTGAGCCAAGATAGCACCATTGCACTCCAGCCTGGGGTACAGAGGGAGACTCCATCTCAAAAAAAAAAAAAAAAAAAAAAAATCAACATCAAGTCATTTCAACATCTTTTAGTTTAATTTTTACTAAGAACGGAAATCTGTTTGTGACTGAAATAAAACATTTACTTCTATTTCAGGCAGAAGACAGCTGTGATTTAAAAAATTCCAATAATAGATCCTATTTAGGTCAAAAAATTGAAGTAATTACTCCATTTAAAGAAAATAGCAATTACAAAAAAATTAGAGATTATGAGATTTTTTTAGCTGAATTTTGACAGCTAATATGACATAAAATATAACTGAAGACCCTAAAACATAATGCAGAAATGAACAATGAGTAATATGTATGTAGTATGGTAGAAACTTTTACCATATTGTGCAAATAATTTTGCAGAATTCAAATAGAGTATAGAAGGAGTCATAGTAGAAACAACTGACAGTCCAAATATCATTGACATTGACACTTTCTGAGAACTTCAGACATGCAGCCAGAGGAATTTAATGAAGGTGAACTTACTGAAGTAAATAAGAAAAATAGTTGTGACAAAAAGGATAATGTCTCAGAGAAAGTAATGCAGCAAAAAAATTGACTTTAAAGAAACTCTCAGAAATATTTTATATTTTATAACATTAAAAGTTCAAGGCAAAAAATGTTAGAAGCCAATCCAACTTAGAAAGAAGTCCAACAATTCATCAAAACGTGGAAAAGTAATTCAACAAGAAAAAGGTAAGCATAGTCAGACTACTCTTACTATGTTTTTCTACAAAGAAATAAAATTCTCGTTATGTCTAATGTTTTAAATTACAATGTTCTAAATAAATATTAAGTGTAGTGTGGCTTTATTTTTCATTTATACCTTATAACCAACAGTAACAGAGCTTTCATTTTCCTGGCAAAAAATTTGAAAGCCATGAAACAATCATAATTTTCCCACTGATTATTATGATTACTTTGTATGTTTCATTTTTCATGGTTTTTTATAGTGAGTAAACACCAAGAATTGCCTTTGTTTTCTCTTTTATTATTTTATGTTCTTTGCTTATCATGTCCATTATTATTTTCCATCATTTTTGAAGGTTTATTCTATTTAGCTTAGTTTTCCTAATTCTTAGTTAAATGCTTTATCCATTAATATTAAGCACTTTTTATTACTAATATGTGTACTTAAGATCATAAATTTCTGTCAAAATTTTACTTTGGCTGCATCTGACAAGCTTTGATGAAGAGCATTTTTCTTATTACTTCCA